>NW_006293088.1:1057615-1059924 GCF_000327345.1 Myotis davidii | reverse complement strand
AGGAGGAGGAGGAGGAGGAGGAGGAGGGAGGGCGGGCCAGGAGGAAGGGAAGGAGGCGGCTCCGGGAGAGCCTATTGAGCAGTGGGCCTGGGAGAAGCTGTATTATTATTACTGCCCTTGTTATTTACCTCGAGAACTGGAACCCCACACGGTCTATTTTCTTTTTCTGGGGGAGAGAAAAATGTCAAGCAAGAGAACACTGCCACTTCCCTTTCCTTCCTCTGCAGGTTGGGGCAGCGATTTCAAGGCCTCTCTTCGAAGAATGCTACTCCGTAAGAGAAAACAGTAGCAGAAGATTGGGGGGGTTGGCCAAGGTGTTCTTTTTCAAGGGAGTCCCTTCAAACAGGCCGAGGAATCCTGGCACCCGGAACCTGGAGGGAACCTGCGGAGGGTGCTTTGTTCCATGATATTCCATTCCTCTCCCCATCCCCACCCCACCCCTCCTCTCTCATTATCAGACATTTGAAGACGGAATAATTCCATTCGTAGATGTCTTTGGCCAGAGCCTCTGAAAATGCAAAAGGCCCCGCTGAAATCCAAACCCCCGGTGTTCAAGGTGGATTGATCACCCTTTAAACGGAAGGTTTACTGGGCAGTCGCTTTCAGAAAGGGCTCACTGCAGAGATCTGGAAAAAACAGTGTGCCCCGCCTTGGGCTGGGAGAGGGGCCACTGGCCAGGTGGGGGCAGGGAAAAGGGACCCAGGAGCGGCCCTAAGTTGTGTCGCACTTTCCATCACTCACAGGCTGCGAGAGAAGGCCAGCCCTAAGTTGTGTCGCACTTTCCATCACTCACAGGCTGCGAGAGAAGGCCAGCTTCCCCGGCTGATGTTACCCTGGGCCTTGCCCCTAGTCCTGGGCCTATGTTTTTCTTTCCCATTTTAATTGGGTTTGGAGGGTTCCATTTGGGGACTTGGGAGGAAGACTTCCTATTAGCATTGTGTTGTCCTTATAAATGAAGTTGGGGGGGGGCAAGATCTCAGGACAGAGAGAGGTGGAGGTAGGGGACAGTTACCCAGCCAGAGTACTAGCATGGGGTGACTTGGGATGGGGTGGGGGGACTGAGGTCAGGCTGGGCTGGGCCTGGAGATGTTCCTTGAGAGCAGTGGTTCCCAACATGGGGCATCTCGTGTCAGTTCTCTTTAATCCTTCACCACCCTCCTCAGGTTTGCCACTGGTGTGCTGGACACGGCTCAGGTGGCATAATCCATTAGGCAAATTTAGCAAATGCTTAGGACCATTGCAAAAATTTTGCATTTCTATGGTTCTAGGGGCCTCATATTCAGTATATACATATATATTGCATTTATGCATTCCAGTTCCCTATTATATGTTTTGAAACTTTATTTGCTATTCTTTCATATCACTTCATTTTTTTAAAACAATTTCTTGGTGATTCCTTCCTCAGTACTTCGACTGTCCTTTCATTCTTCTATTTTTCTCTTTCATGGATGCCATGTTCTTTGGAAGCTTGTTTAGACCAAGTGAATGGCCTGTTAGGCTTCCTCCACATGAATAGGAGTTCACTGTTTGGATAATAAGAATTCTATGTCACGGGGGTGGGGGGGGGGCATCAGGATTTTAGAGACGCTTAGGTTGGGAGGCTGTGCTTTAGAGACAGGCGGGTGGAGGTAGAGGTGAAGCAGAGAGGGGCCCCTCCGAAGGCCTCTGCCCCACCCCAAGGGGACACGGGCTCTCCCAGGGATTCAGGGCTGAGTTACAGCCCGCAGAGCAACGGGGGCTGGGCATACCTCAGGAAACCATGGAGATGGGGGAGGCGGTGGACGAGATGAACAGACCCAGAGGGGGAAGCCGCTGGGAGAAGTCAGAAAGACAAGGAAAGAGAAAGAGACAAAAAGAGATGGAAGAGCCCCTGACAGAGTGTGGGGGACAGAGAAAGAAAAGGGCGTCATGCGTGCCTGTGAGAGAGAGTGTGAGAAAGAGAGAGAGAGAGAGGAGAGGGGGGAGGAAGAAGCAGGGAGAGAGAGACAGAGAGAACAGGATGAGAGGCTGAAGGGAAAAGTTTCCAGGCCAGGCCCAGCCCAGCACCCGCAATGCAGAGGGCGCCCCTCAGTGCTAACAGCAGTGATTGGGAGTCTTAGGAGTTGATTAGTGTCTCTATGGGGGTGCACTGGGGCCAGCAGGTGAGCAAGGGGAACTGAGAGGAGGGGGAAATCCCCCCCACCTCCAGTGGAAGCCGCCCCAGCTCCCAGGTGCACCCCTTTCCCCTGCTGGATGTGAAATCGCCATTTCACCCCGCCACACTTCTTAATTGTTGCAAAAATCATTTGTGAAATTGGTCTCCAGCAGGC
>NW_006293088.1:1055692-1057502 GCF_000327345.1 Myotis davidii | reverse complement strand
CACTGGGTCTGGGGGAGCCTGTTAAGGGGGGGGACTCCTTGCTACTGGACCAGCCACTCTGAGTGGGCTGCCAAGAGGGCAGGAGCCGTGCCAAGGGTTAGGTGGTCCTGCTTGCCTGGGGTTCCAGTGCCCAGCTGGGGGGCCCTGGATCCTGGGGTCCTGCTGTAGGCTCGCCCCGCCCCACTCAGTTGGGAGAGGGGCCCAATGCCAAGGCTGAGAGGAGGGACCGTCTTCCAGCCTCTGCACCAGCTTCGCTCCAGGGTTCTTTTCTCCAGAACACCACTTATACCCTCTGGACAGCGCGGGGAGCGACACCAAGGCAACATGGAAGAGATGCCAGAACATAAACACGGACACAGATGCTCACTTATAAACACAGCCCTCCCTCGGGACCACCGCCTCCAGCAGCCCTGCATGCAAACCCACCTACACAGGTACCCTGGCCCGTGCACCCACAGATACAGAGAAGAGGCGCCTTGAATCCTGCTGAGCCCAGAGGGAGATCAGTGATGGATGAATGAATGAATGAATGAATGAACAACATATGTAACATATGTCTGTGTATATCTGCACATATATGCGTGCACATGCACTGTAGAGCCACCTCTCCACCTCTGGAGGTCAAGACAGGCCTGAGCGTCCAGCAAGATGAGATGTGAAGTCTACCTCATCTTACACACACACACACACACACACACACACACACACACACACACATTCACGGCCTAAAATTTCATCAGTCTCTCCTGGGGCAGGAGTGACCCTCAATCACTCCGTGGTGGAGTGGCACCGCCAACCAAGAAAGGGACCTGCAAACCCCTATGACTCAGGCAGCCGGTACCCGGCCTGGGCAAGGCACCCTGGTGTCCCCCTTTCAATTCTGGGGCCACAGAGGGGGTGGGTTTAATACCTTCCAGTAGGTTCCCATTCCTAGAGGGCCTCCCCCTCCCCCAAGAGCCTGAGGAGCCCCCTGTGCCTAGAGAGAGGGCAGAGGAGGGAGTGTGCCACATGCTGAGAGGGCAAAGGTCACAGGTGAGGAAGAGGGGAGGAGCGGGCACAGTGGGGCCGGTGTGAGGAAAGCCCCCCAGGCCAGGAGGAGGCGGACTCCCGGGGGAGACAAAAGGCCTGCAGCCCTGGCGTCCTGCCCCGCTGGGAGGGCGTTTCGCCCCCAGGACTCAGCGTCCATCCGAGGCCGGGCGTCCAGTCACTCAGGCCCAGGAGCGCACAGAATGTAGGGGCCTCTCTGGCCACTCCACCCCCGCTCCTGACTGCGCAATTGGGGCGCGCCCCCTCCAAATTCTGAGCGGAGGAGCTCGGAATTAATGAGCTCAGGGCGGTGCCAAGTGCTGACCGGCTCCCTCCCTCCCACCCCTTGGGACCCCCAGATCCTGGGCACCCCTTTGTGATTCAGCCTCAGGGAACCCGATTACCTGCTGGAAACGAGTTCTGGGTGTGGCCTGGGAGGCAGAAGAGGGTGAGGGGTTTTAACCCACGGGAGCTGCGCAGGGACGGATGAGGGATGGATGGGGGGGGCGGGGGGGGGTCGTCCCTAACACCCCACAGACCCAGCCTTCTAAGCACCAGACCCTGCCAGTCACTCTCAGCCTCTCAGAGCTGACACGATTTCAGAGAAAGTCGTAAATCGCTCCCTCGGAGTCGCCCTCGGCCCCACTCGCGGAAAATTGCGTGTGCGAGTGAAATGAAGGAGAAGATGTGAAAGGCAGCAGGCGCTGACCTGGGAGGCCAGAGAGAAGGCGAGGGTCCAGGGGAGCCACCGCCGGAGGCAGACATTCCTCTGCACCGCCTGCCA
>NW_006293088.1:1055008-1055670 GCF_000327345.1 Myotis davidii | reverse complement strand
ACTCCGAGGGGCCACCCATTCGTCTAAAGGAGACACTCAGACAAAGTTAACCCCCTCTCCTCCCTCGTCCCGCCACCCCCCCAACTCCCAACCCCTGGCCTTTCCTCCCTGGGTTATAACGGGCAGTTCAAATTCTCCCCCCAAAACCAGGCCGAGTCGGGGATTAGAAAAGAGAAGGGAAAAAAAATTGGTTGGCGACTTCTTTTCGTTATTGGTTCTCGACTCCCTTCCGCCCTGGCCCCCTTCCCTCCGCATAAATAAAAGAAAAGTCGGGACCTATCAGCTCCCGCGCGCGGCCCCCTCCTCCTCGGACTCCAGGGGAGCACTTTGCACAACTTACCCGGAGCACCGCTCGCCCCCTCGCTCGCCCTCGGCATCCCTGTCGCCTCCCCTCTGGCCCCGAAACCCCGGAGGCACCTTCTCCCCTCCCCGCGTGTCCTGGGGGCGGGGGTGTGGGAGCTGGTGCGTAAGGGAGTAGCGAGTGTGGTCTGGAGGAAGGCGTGGAGACCAGTGCGGAGAGGGGGGGGACGGGGAGGGAGGACGAGAGAATAAATATATAAATAAATACGAAAAAGAATCCGCTCCGCAGCCTCCCGGCTCAGAAACTTTGGCCGCGAGCGCGAGAGCGCGGCGCTCGCCCGTCCCAGGCTGGGGCCGGACTG
>NW_006293088.1:1053671-1054570 GCF_000327345.1 Myotis davidii | reverse complement strand
GGAAGGAGCGCGGGCTGGCCTCGCCTCGCTCCTCCGCCGGGAACGGAGGTCCCCGGAGAGGTGGCCGTCTCCAGGGGGTGGTGGCGGCGCCGCGACAGCACGGGGGTCCCCTTCTCTTCTGGGTCCAAGTCCGGGCGCCAGACCCAGGAAGTTCCTGGGACCGACACTCGTCGGCTTTTGCGTTGGTTTCACAGACCCTCGGCCTCTGCTCCAAGGGCCGTAGGCTCTGGCCTTCACCCGCAGAGCTGAACCCGCAGATTCGGGCTCCCGGTGAATGTCGGGTCCCGGGGGATTTCCGTTCTTTCCACTGTTTTCAGATACTCTCGCCCCCTCCGATATTCTGGGCGCTCTGCGTCCCCCAGCCACAGGCTTTCTGCTCTTGTTCTGAATTGTTCGTTTCCTCTCCGGGTTGTCTTCCCGTCCCTTTTATTCCGAAATACCAACACGCCTGGTATGTGTATGTCTGAACGGGGAAGGCTACCCGCTTCTGCCCAAGCAACTCTCCTACTTTGGGGTCTGGAAACCAACTCATTAGGAATGAAACATAGTAACGAATTCCCACCCCCGCCAAACTTTTCACCCGGGCTTCCGAACTCTGGGACCCTCCCAGGAGAGAGCGTCAAGCGTGGCGAGGCAGGCAAGGGGAAGCGTTCATTTTGTCGTGTGTCCTCCCCAAACATCCAGCGCCGGGGTGAGCAGAGAGGACGGGCGGGGAGCCGGTCCTGGCCGGGAGAGCGCTGGGGACGCGCCGCCCAGACCCTTTCCAGCGTCTTTGTTTTCTTTTCTTTCTTTCTTTCTTTTTTTTTTTTAACGAATGGAAGGTCTTCAACCTGTCAACTGGGAGGTCACTCAGCTCCTGGGGGTAGGCACCCCAGGGTGTCACCGATAGGCGCGGCTTT
>NW_006293088.1:1043436-1053659 GCF_000327345.1 Myotis davidii | reverse complement strand
GCGCCCGGCCCGGGGATTTGCCGCGCGCTCTCCTGTAGCGAATGCAGGGGAAACCGGCGGCCGAGGACGCGCGGCGGATTAGAACAATATTTGCCCAACATGACGGAGAATACTGAGGAGAGCCGAGTGCCGGTCGCTGAAGAGGCTCTTGAATATAAAGTTGGGCGCTCGAGAGCCCTCCAGCGCTAATGGCATATCCCTCCACGGAGACCGAGGGACTCTGACTTGGCGACGCACGATTTCTGATTAAATCCAAGGGTGGCTTCAGACACCGACTTTTACAAAGAGAGGCGGGGGGCACCGCGAGAGCGAGGGAGGAGGCGGTAGGCACCGCTCGGCAGCCGGAGCCCCTTCCCGCCTCCTCCCTTCCAATTATCCGTCGGCTAGCTCCGCCGCGGCGGCTGTGAAATCGTTCTAATCTGCCGGATCTCCGCAGCCGCCAAGTTCCCAAATTGGGGGGATCGAGGCCGGATTAGTGTACCGGGTGTCCCCCAACCTTCTGAGCAAACGGTGTAGACTTTGCATTAAGGCTTCCAGGCGAGGCGGCTCCCTCCCCAGCACGCACCAGGAGGGCCTGTCTTCCTGGTTTCCAAAGTCACCCCCGCCCCCAGGGACCCTGGCCATCTGTGTACCACCTCCCAGAGCCCGCAGGTACGGTCCACGGACTTCTGGGGCCGAGCAGGTATTTCATTTTAGGAGACTTCCCACCATGGAGCATGTCCCCAATCATCCCCAAAAGAAATTAGAACTTTGCAAGAGGTTAGAAGCAAGAAGGGTCCGGGGAGGGACAGCCCGGTGCCCCCAGAGACAGCGGGGAAACAGCATCCTGTCACCTGTCCTGGGCTATTCTATTAGGGGCGGTGGCCCAAACTGGGGCTGTCAATATAGTCATCAACCAGCCCCTTCTGGCCCCCAACAAAATGAACCCTCTTGACCTCTTGGAGCGTGGAGCTGACCGGATGGGCCACATCTTGCCCGGTACTGGCATCTCTAAGGGGCAGGCGAACCTGCTGCCCAAGCTGCACCCTGGGGGCCGGAGAGCCATTGGTCCCAGAGCCTCCAGGCTCTCCCTCTGCCTCTCCCTGCCCTTCTCAGAGGCGTCCAGACCCTCCAGGTGTGCCCTCCTTCCGCTTAGGGTGGCAGGACTGGGGACTCACAGCACCGGGAACTCTAGCAGCCAACTAGGACCCTCTCTCCACCCCTGCAGGACCCTCCCTCCGTTTCAGGCCTTTTTTTTTCTGATGGCTGAACTGCCACAGCTCCAAACCCTGGGCGTTCAGAGCTGTCAGGGGTCTTGGAGCTCAAGAAACACTAGAGTCAAGGGGTGCACGGGGTCTCCCCCGCATCCTCACCGGTGCCTCTCCCCTCCCCTCCCGCCCGCAGTGTCCACTCCGCTGGGCCAAGGCCGGGTCAATCAGCTCGGCGGTGTCTTCATCAACGGGCGACCCCTGCCCAACCACATCCGCCACAAGATCGTGGAGATGGCCCACCACGGCATCCGGCCCTGTGTCATCTCCCGCCAGCTGCGCGTCTCCCACGGCTGTGTCTCCAAGATCCTCTGCCGCTACCAGGAGACCGGCTCCATCCGGCCTGGGGCCATCGGAGGCAGCAAGCCCAGAGTGAGTGTCTGCCGGAGAGCGGCCGGCCACAGGCCCTCCCCTGGTGCGGAGATCCTGGCCTGACCCCCTTCACCGCCCTGTGCCATCCGGGTGACTATAGGCTTCTTATGGGAAATACAGTGGGAGACTGTCCCCACCCCAGATGTCCCTCCCCATTGTTTGAGTTTCTCAGGGATGGGAATACCTGGGGTCCAGGTTGCCTGGGACTTTGAGGCCAATGAGTCATTCCTGGGCTGTACCTATATCTGTCCCGACCCCCTGTCACCATCCCAGACCAGGGACCATTTCCCCCTCAGTCTTGTCTGAAATAGTGAGGAGGGGGATCCTGTGGGTTCTATTTCATTATCTCTACCCCCCCCACACACACACACACACCCACTGCCTTCCTTGGAGTCAGAGAGGTTCCTTGAAAGGATACAAAGCCCATTTCAGAAGGAGGGCATGGCTACCAGAGCCACCAGCCTGGCCTGGGGCTCTTGGGAAGTTGATATTGAAAGTCTCTTCCTCCCCCTTCCCTGTCTTCCCGCTCCTGCCCTCCCACCTCCACCTCTGAAGCAGGTGGCGACCCCGGATGTGGAGAAAAAGATTGAGGAGTACAAGCGGGAAAACCCGGGCATGTTCAGCTGGGAGATCCGGGACCGGCTGCTCAAGGACGGGCACTGCGACCGCAGCACCGTGCCCTCAGGTGAGAAGGCAGCTGAGCCAGCGGAGCCCGGGGCTGCAGGGCTCTGGGGATCCGGGCTGGATGAGGTGGTGGTGGGGGCTGATGGATGGGGGGAACTTGGAGAAAAGTTGGGAGGGAACGGGAGGAAGAGAGTAGAGAGACAGTGAGGACACGGGAGGGAAGCAAAACCTTAAGGGAGATGGAAGGAGAAGGAAGGGACGGAGAGAGGGAGGGAGAGGGAGAGGGAGGAAAGAGGCGGCAAAAAGTTTACTTATCATGTTGGGTGAGAAGCGCTCCCTGGCACTCTCCTAGAGAAGTGGCCTGGAGATAGGGTTGTCCCAGGAGGTTTGATCTCCTCGGGCTCCCTGGACCTCCTTCTTCAAGTCACCATGTCCGTTCTGCTGCTGTCACCAGCCATCAGTGGGTCCCAAATGTGGAGGCCCTGAGCCAGGCTCCCTGCGGGGGAGTGTGTGCCTGGACGCACCTGCCTGTGGCTGGAGCAGCCAGGGCTGCGGGGCCTGCCTCGGAGAGGCCCTGGGGCAGGGGGTGTGGATGGGAGTGCACCCAGGGTATGTGAAGGGAAGGGCACAGGTGTGTGTGGGGATGTGTTAGGATAGGAGTGCACAGGTGGCTGTGTCTGCCCATCTTGCCGCTGAGTGCGTGCCCCGTGGGAATCAGGCTTGCCCACGGGGTGACACATTGTGCTCCGTGCCCGGCGGAGTTGTAAATGCTGGCCTGTGGGTATGAATCCCCAGGCAGTGAATTAGGGGGAAGGGGCTTCAGGACTTTGTCCCCGGGGCCCAGGGGCCCGCGCTCCGCTCCCGCGCCCCAACAACTTATACTTGCTCTTTTGCCTTTGAATTTCTGAGGTTTAGTGAGTTCGATTAGCCGTGTGCTCAGAATCAAGTTCGGGAAGAAAGAGGAGGACGACGACGGGGACAAGAAAGAAGACGATGGGGAGAAGAAAGCCAAACACAGCATCGACGGCATCCTGGGCGACAAAGGTAGGGACCCTCCCTGCCGGCCAGACCGAGCCCAAGTTTCCCAGGCGCTGGGGTGCGGGCCAGGGAAGAATCGATTGTGCTTCGCTTCTGTGCCCCAGACTGGCGGACAGAACTCGCGGCTCCGGAGCAGCCAGGAGCCTCTCAGGGTTTGGGGAGGGCGCCCCCTCCGTGTGTCCCGCTGGGCGGGGAGCAGGTGGCCTCCGTTGCCGGGGAGCTCCGCCGCAGGTTTCTGCAAGGCGCGCCGACAACCGTGTGCCTAGGGGCGCGGACTCTGGGCGCGAGTCCTCCAGGCCTGGCGTTTTGGCTGCGGGTCCCTGGGTTGATCTATTATTTATAGGAAACTTGGGCAAGGGGGGCGGGGGGCGAGGAAGGAGGGGCCGGCCTGCGGCTCCCTAAATGAATTTGTTAACCAGACCCGCACACGCTCTCTAAACGGTCCCTTGAAACCCCGCCTGACAGCTGACTGACCGCCGCAATCAATAAAAATTAGCGCGGGCCGCGTGGGCCGCTGCCTCTCATTTCCCGTTGCCAGGGCCCAGATCGCGGCGGCGCGGAGTGGGGAGGCAGAGGGGTGCACTCAGGGCCAGAGCCTGGGTAGGAGGATCCCGGTAAAGGAGAGAGATTGGGGCGCTGCACCCCCTCTCCCCCTGTCAGCGCAGCCGCTGGGCGGACTGGAGTCTAACCCGGGCTCTGATGTTCCTGGAGGGGAGCTAGAGGAGCCGTTCATCCTCCTGGCGCCTGGTGCCTGGGAGAGGGGATTGCTCTGTCCTGAATCGAGGCAGGAAATTTCAGGCGAAGGGAAAGTCCTTCCTCAATCCCGCGTCCCCTGGAAGTTGTCTTTGAGACGTGGTGAGTGTTCCTGCTTTGCGTGAGGGCGTGGGGAGAAATAGAAGCGGGAGATCCGGAGTCACCGGCCAACAGGAAAAGACGCCGGTCCCCAAGGACATGCGCGGGGAGGACAGTGGGAACCTGTACGACAGTGGCTTTGGGAAAAGGGCAGAAACTTGGAAAGAGCACACTGTGTTCGCGTTTCCTTCCAGAAGTTTGTGGAGGCCCCTCTCTCGCCTCCCGTGAACTCCCGGCTCAGGTCTCTCTCCAGTTCTCAGTGGCCTCTCCCAACCTTGAAGGTGAACTTCACAGACAAAGCCCAGCCAGGCCCAGCCCCCACGGGCCTGGTTGGAGCGGGAAGGAAGAGGGGCAGAGGCAGCCCCTGTGAGAGCAGCTGGAGCTGGGACTGAGCAGGCTATTGACATTCAGGGCCCCCAGTGGAACCCTGTCCGGCAGGGACAAAAGGGCGAGGGAAGAAAGGGAGCGAGCTTTGCCTGACACCCCGCTGTGCCGGGCCTGCCGAGGGGCCTGGGTCTTCAGTGGGAGGGGCCCTGAGGTCGCCCAGAGCCCTGGCACCCCTGGTGCTGGTGGGAGGGACCCAGTCTTCACCTCAGTCTGTATTGGAAAGGTACTTAGTTGGACTCCTTTTTTTGTGGGGTGGGAGACATAAAACTTGAATAATCTTTCCCACCAAATCCTGCACAGCAGACAGCGCTTGTGGGAGGGGTACCCTGGGTGGAGTGCTGGGAGATTTGGTTTTATTTGGAGAAACTTTAGGGGTGTGTCTGTCTGTCTATTGGTGGGGGTATGCCCAACTCAGTCTGTGAGGAAGCACAATAGACTCATTTCTTTTGAGAGAGAGGGAAAAAAAGGGAAATGAAGATGGTGTGGTTTGGGGAATCCCTTTGACTCAAAGGCATCCGAAGTGGCTTCCGGTGCGGGTCTGGGCTTTTATAAAACCAGCTAACAAGGCGGGCGACTTCGCTAGATAGAGGTTTTCCCTGCAGCAGGACCGGGAAGCCCCAGGCCTCCAGGGTTGAAGGAGGAGCCTGGCGGATCCGAAGGGAAGGCTGAGAGCACAGGCACTGGATCTGTGGAGTGGCAAAATGAAACGAAAGCCGCGGGCCTGGGCTCCGAAAAGCCCTGCAGTTCTGAGTGACAGTGGGCATGTTGGGCGTTGCGACTGGAGCTAGGTGGCCACGTAGGTGCTTGTGTCTGTCCCTGTGACTGCCCATCGGCCTTGGATGGGAGTGCAAGGGCTGTATTCAGAACCAGCGGGCTTCTGTGTGGGGGTGCAGTGTCATTGTAGAGGGGTGCAGTGAGAATGGGCTGTGTGCTGGTCGGGTTGCCTGCTCGTCTGTGCATAAATCGTATCAGCTCCTGATATGGTACCTGGGCCAGTCCGTGGGCACCTGGGTGAACTGCCCACCTGGAACCATTCACCTCTCTCCCAGGCCCCAGACATCAGTTTCATGGCCAAGTTAGGGGCTAAAAGACCTCCCAGCCTCCACCCATATCAACCAGGTGAGGAGAGGCCCAGAGGCCCCATGGGCAGAGCGAGGGGAGGAGCGAACATCCACAAACTTTGTTTTGGCTCCTTGCGTTGGACAAATGCTTTCTCCGGGGGTTGCCCCACTCGTGGCGGGGAGCCCTGGAAGAAGGGGTTTAAGAGCTCTCCTCTTTAAACGCTAAAGAGAGATCCCTCCCTGAGCCCGCTTTTTCCTGCCGTCCGCTTGGCATTTAATAACGTTAAGACTTATTAGAGCTGGTAATGAAAACTGGGCCTGCTGAATAGGAAGCGGTGTTGGAGAGGGGTGTAATAGCTCCCAGGCATGGTAAGAAACTATTTATCCGCAATCAGTCCTCACTCTCAGAGTTTGAAGCACAAACGTTAAGTTGAAGGGTTTTAAAGCAGATTAAATTGAGCTTTTATTTCTGTGCACTTTCATCTCTGAACAGCTCACTCCTGCTCCCCTTGGGCTGATATTCATGAGGCTGCTCATATTTTTTTTTTTGCTCTTATCCTTGTTAAGACTGAGTTATTAGGATTGTTGGTTGTGAGGATCTGCAGCCCGATGCGCGTAGGGGCTCCGGCCAAGGTCTGCTCACCTGGAGAGGGGAGTGGACAGTTCATGGCACTCATCCGCTCAGACTCTCCTCCATGCCCCTTCTCTGAGGATCAGGGGACGGACAGGCCCGGGACCCAACCAGGAAAGGGTTTGAGGAGGGAAGAGAAAGAGCAAGATTTTCCTGAGACTCTTGTAGGAAATTTGAGAGGCGTTTGCACAGAGTCAAACCATTCTTCTGGGGAACTGACCGAGTGAATGGGAAGAAACGAGTAGTAGTAATAATAATAATAATAATGGCAATAAGCAATAAGAACACCAAAGGCTCCAGCAAGCATCTGGCAATGTACAAACTTAGGCTGAAACGGACCAGATCAGACACGGGGGCTCCACACGGCTCTCTAAAGCAGAAAGCCCAGCAGGGTCACAATGAATAGGAAACCAGGGGGAAGGTAACAAGATTAAAAAAGAGGAGTGTGCCTTTTGTGGGGGAGAGGTCCCCCAAAGTCCACCCGAGAATGTGCCGGCTTCCCCTTTATGAATGGCCACCTGAGTGGGGGCCCTGGTGTGTGCCTGAGAGAGAGGGAGGCAGGTGTGTGTTTCTCTGCCTTTTCCCTTCATAGCTGTTGAAAGCGGCAAACTTACAGGTGTGGAGTGGGAAGTGACGGAGGAGACTCGGGAAGGAGGGAGAGAGCCCCGAGTGCCAGCTTTAGACACTTGTAAAAGGAGGTGGGAAACAATTTAATTTGGCAGCGGCGGTAGCTGCTAATGCGGTTTTCGGTCGTTTGCTACACAGGAGGAAGCTGTTTTGATTGTGTGTACAAGGACCTGCCAAATTTAATTAGGCTCCGGGGGAGCGAATGAATGGGGGGAGGGGGGTGCGGCTCCCCTCAGCCCACGCCGCCTTCTCCTCGGCTTCTTCACACCTGGAAGGGGCATTGTTTACCGGGTAGGAGAGGACAGGGCGGGGAGGGGAGGGGACCCGGAGGGAGAGGGGCCTTGGGAGAGGGAGCCAGGGAGGAGAGAAGATAGTCCATTTATCAAGAAACAAGCGGCATTGATTTAAACCAACAAGTTCCCTCCTCCGTAAATGTGTGTTTAGAGAAAGGTAATTGACACTCCACCAAATCAAAGGATTACCCCGGGTTGGCAATCTAATCAAACGGAGTCCAGGCGGGATTTGAAGCTGTTCAAAGTGGGATCAGCTTCGCATAATGGGGGCGCGGAGAAAGGCGGGAGGGCGCCGGGCGATTCCCCGGCTTTAGGCGGCGCTGGGTGGTGGATATTCAGTGAAACCCGAGGGGGAGGCCCGCGCGATGGGGGTGGAAGGGGTGAGCCTAGGGGAGCTGTGCTTGGGAGGACTATCCCCGGGGGAGGCGGCTCCTGGCGAGTCTAGGCGGGGCAGACACGACGCCCCCTTTCTTCCCTCCATCCTCCCCCCCAACCGAAGAAGAGAAAGGGAGAGGGGAGGAGGGAGCGGAGGCCGAGGAAGAACAACAATGAGATAACTATTACAAAGGCAAACACTGGCGCTCGCTCGCTGGCAGCCCCAGAACCCGCGGCAAATAAACAAAGTCCGCTGTTTGCCAGATAAACTCGTGCCTAAATGGAGTGTGACGGGGGCCGGGAGAGAAGAGACGGGAAGAGATAAGGTTGGAGGGGGAATGAACGAATATAATCTAATAGACGTTTAGAAAACAAACTTTAAACAAGGGCGAACAGGCGAGCGGCGCGTAATTATCCGCCCCAGAGACCCGAGAAGCCCTTGCAGGTTGGGGCGCTGGGGGTGGAGTGGGGGACCTCAGCCGAGCCTTGCAGAGCCGTCTGTTGGGGGGTGCCGCTGGGACTCCACTGGGAACCAGAAGAGGGCCCCCGGGGGCGCACCTGGGAAGGGCTCGGCTGCCAGACGGAGGTCCTAGCGCAGCCTCCTGCTCCCCAGCGCATTTCTCAGCGGGGTGGGGTCCCCTGCTGTCCGGCTCCCGAGTTTTATGCTCACCTCCCGGCGGCGGCGCGCAGCACCACACCCCCCGGTTGTTTGCGGCGCGTTTGGACCTAAAAGACTCCCGCGCCCTGCACAGCCGTTCAAGGAATTAGATATTTACCAGTTGGAAATAAGCCTGGCTAAGAAGAAGAAGAGAGAGAGAGACATTGAAAAGAGGAGGCTGGGGGAAGACTTCAAACGAATCCATCCCTCAGAACGACGGAGGGAGATTTAGAGACAGTCCTGGGAAGTTATTTAGATATTAATAACACATTTTCCCGAGGCGCGACCGCGGCCGCCATCTGCGCTGCTCTCTGCGCTACTTGGCCGGGTGAAATATGGGCGTCTGAAATGTTGAGAAGAGATAACGCCATCGGGCTAACCCCGTCCTAAACCGGCATCCGCGGTAAACCCGGATTAACCCCCCTCCCGCCCCCCCTTTCACAGCTTTCCAAATTTTTCAGTAGCGTTTACATGGAAGGATTTAAAAGCACATATAACAGCCGCCTTAAAGCAGTAAGGTGATTATATGGGCTTTTTAAAAAAAGAATTTTTGAAAATGATCGTTGTTACACATTACATGATATATGTGGTATGATATAAAAACATAAGTTTCATCGAGGGCGCGAGGACTGAGCAAATGAGATTTCCCTCCAGGTCGTCTCTTTCGAGTTCCTATTTGCCATCATCAGCAACGCTGATGAGACTTCAACCCTGAGGGGAGCCCCAGGATCCAAACACGAAAGGTACAAGGGCCCCTGGTTCCGGCCCTGGAAGTGTCTGCTCTAAAGCCAGACAGAATCGCCCCCAGAAGAGAGGCGGCCTGGTGCGGGGAAGCCTTCCTGCTATTAAGAGCACAGAATAGAAACCCCAAAGGGGAGGTTCTCCAGGGACTTTGGGGGCCCTGGAGGCCAAGACAAAGGGGGGCACATTCCATGAATTCCAGAAAAAAATAGCTCTTCTTCCTCCCCCGCTCCAGACTAATGAGGTGATTAGGAAGCCCCGTTGGGGAGGAGGGAGGGGGCTGGAAGGTTAGGACGCCCCCCTCGGGTTTGGCCGCCCTAAGCCTTCCCTTCCCCCACTGGACTGAAAAGAGGAAAAGGTGGAAGTGGGGTCAGTGCGTTCTGACCTGCTCGGAGCGCCCGGCCCTGGCTGGGGTCGCGCAGGGGGAGGGAGGGAACTCGCCTTCCCAAATCGAATCAAGGCAGAACGGTGACCTAAGGGGGAAACTTCGCCACGAGGAGACAGATCTCTCCAGAACTTCAAACAAAGTGGCGGGGAAGGGGCGGCGACGCGGAGAAGGGGTCCGGAGAGGCGCGCAGAGCCTGCGAAGGGAGGAGGGGCCTGGAGGAGGAAGAGAAGGGGTCGAGGGCAAAGGGGAAGCGGGAGCCAAAGGAAGGGGTGTAAGGACGGGAATGTCAAAAGGGGGCTCGGCTGCACTTAGACCTTCAGCCCTGGGGGAGAGGAAGGCGCCTGGGCCCGGCAGCCTCGGGAAGGAGGGGGGGAAGTTGTGGGCTCCCCAAGGCACGCTCCGGGCGCCTCTGGAGCCCACCTGGCCGTCCACGGGACAGCGGAGTGAGGGTGGGTTGCACAGGGCCCCGGGCGATCTAATGGACGTTTCCAAGACTTGGGTGCCTGGGCCCCGGGCGTGCGCTGGGCCTGACCCCTGGTCGAGACCAGGAGCGGAATGGGCAGAGGCCGGCGAGCACAGAGTGGGACGGAAGCGAGTCCGAGAGGAGGAGGAGAGCGTGAGGAGGGAGAGCAGCGCGCGCAGGTCCCGAGCGAGGAAGACCGAGCGCGGGGAGAGCGTTGGCAGACGCGGAGAAAGGCCGAGGGGCCGGGAGAGGCTGGGGCAGCTGGAAGCAAGACAAAGAGACACAGAGTCGTCCGAAGGCTGGCCCCGGGACGGGCACCTCGGGGAGGCCGAGGGTCCGAGAGCCAGCCCGCGGGAGAGCGCGGGCGGACAGGGCGAGCGCGCAGAGCCGGGCGGCGGGAGGCGGGCGCGCCGCGCTCCTCCTTTTGATCCTCCGCGGCCGCCGCTTATCGGAAAGCGCTTTCGGT
>NW_006293088.1:1040713-1043399 GCF_000327345.1 Myotis davidii | reverse complement strand
GAAGGGGCCGGCCTGCGCGCCCGCCTCTGCTGGGGCTCGCAGCGGGGTGGGGGGCGGGAACCGTTACTTCGAGCGTCGCTGAATAACGCTAAGGAAACAGGCCAGGCCAGTTTTTCCCGGAGCAGCGAGGCTTGCCTCCTTCCGGTTTTTTGGGCCCGCCCCTTCTAAGTTGTCAGTTTGGGGAAGGATGGCGCCCAGGTCACCCTCCCCACTGCCCAGCTTCCGGGCTGCAGAGGGTAAGGGTACCACACCGGGCCGGCCTAGGGCTTCCTTCCGCGCTAGGTCCGGCTCACACCCACCGCTTCTGGGAGATTGGGAGCTGGGTTTCCTCTGCGGTTGGCCTTCCCTCCCTAACTCCCTTTGAGCCCAACTGTGCAGGGCAGGGAGGGTCCTGGAGGGGCCGAGCGCAGCGGTGAGCCCAAGCACTAAGAGTTCTAGTGCCCATCGTGCCCCAACTCATTAGCAATGCAATTGGGCCTCGCTCAAGCTCTCCAGGTCTCAGTTTCCTCCCTCAAAAAACCAGAGAATTGGACCAAAACAAAGATCCTTATCCTTTGGGGTTGGTCTCCTGGTAAAACCTAAAGAACTGGTCATTCACACGTGTTCATACAGACGGAATATTCCAGGCAGCATAAAGGGGTCTCTGGGCTTCTGGGGCGCCAGGCCCCGTAAAAACACTTATTCTTGAGAGAGCTTCTGATCCCGGAAGCAGGAGCCCAGGATGAGGCAATGGATTGGGGCGGGGCGGGGGCGGGAGGGAGATACTGAAGCTGAGGGCCTGCCCTCAGCCTGGCCCCTGCTCTTCCTCCCTTTCCAAAATAGACAGCACAGCCCTCTCCCCTCCTCCTCGTGGTTGCGGGCAGGGTCTTTTCTGAGGTTGTAGTGTGCAGAGGTAAGGACAAATACTGAGCTCCCCCTTTTGTCTGTCCCAAGAAGGAGAGAGAGGAAAGGAGAGAGAGAGAAACAGAGAGGAGAAAAAAAAAACACGAGACATTTTCCAATGGGGGTGACTTACTTGATTCATTCTGTAAAAATGTTTTGAGCACCTACTATGTGCCAGGCATCGTGTTAAGTGCCCAAGAACCCCAGAGACAAGAAGGTTTCTGCTTTCCTGGAGTTCTGAGCCAGGTGGATGACTCAGAAAGTAAACAAGCCCCCGATAAACAGACTTGCCCCAGTAGGGGTGTGTGTGGTGCGAGCCTAGTGCAGGCTGTCTCTGTGTTTGGCTGTTTGTGAATGCTGTGTGTGTTTGGGGGTGGGTGGGAGTCTGTGTGTGAGCACAATATCAGGATGCCTTGGGGATGAGGGCTGAATTTGGAAGGCAGCCCCCAACCCCGACCCTGAGGAGCTGCAGGCGCTAGCTAGGACCTCGAAGGGCCTCGGGTCCAGGCCAGCCGAGGAGGGAGGAGGGAGGAGCAAAAAGCGAGGACTCGGGCCTCCAGTCTCTCCAGCCTTTGCCTTGACAGCGCTCTTTGTCTGAAGCCAAAAAGAAGACCTAAGATCAAAGGGGCCCCAGACCCGGCAGAAAAAGGGGTGGGGCTTTGGGCACAAGTCTCCGCTTGGAAAACACCCTGAATTTGTCTGGGGTCCTTTTGGTGGGACCCAGAAGCAGCCGAGCCTCAGACAAATGGGCAGCAGTCTTTCCTCGGGGCCTTCTCCACGGTCCCAAACCTCAGCGCGGGTGACAGGTGAAGGGGAACCACGATGGCTGCGGGTTCCAATTCAGGCCTAGAGTCCCTAGGCGACTGGGGAAGGTGGAGAGCAGGCCACATCCGGGGAAGTTGTGCAGGTGTGTGAGTGGGTGGTGGGTGGTGTGCACTTTTGCGAGGAGATCGTGGGTCCGGGATCAAGATCGTGGGTCCGGAATCAAGCCCTGATTGCCTGGAAACTTGTCCTAGAAGTCTGCGCCGGATTGATCTGGGTCGCACAGACACGAAAACCAGATTCAAGCTCTAGTTTGTCTCCAGAGTGACACCTCCGGGTTGGTAGGGGACAGGGGAGCCTGAGGAACCTTCTGGAGCTCTCTGGTTCCCAGCAGAAACCTGCAGAAGAGCCCCATCTCCCGTGCTTCCTCCTCACCACGGACACCAGACAGGGGTCCAGAGGCAGCGGGCTCTCTGCTGACTTTCCCCTGAGACCCCCTTCTCGTGCCCTTCATCCTGCCCTTTCCTTCCTCGCCTGTACTTTTTGAGCTTGGATTCATCCTTCCGAGGTCAAAAAGCCTGATAATAAAAAAAAAAAACCCTTGTATGGGGGGGGGGGCAGGAGGCGCAGCCAGGAGCACGCTTTCCTCTGCGCCCCCCCTCCCCCCCAGCCATTTCCCATTCTCCAGCTGCCGGCAAATCCCAGAATTCAGCATCCTTGCTGCACCCCCTGGCTCTGCCGATGGGGAGGATTCTGAAATATTGCTCGGGTGTCTTTGGGGTTTGCTGGAAGGGAACTTAAAGTTCTGGAACTTTCTTTAATAAGTAGGGCTATCTCCCTGGGGAGGTCACGTTGTGCTGGGTGGGGACTTTCCCTTCCAGGGTCTGCACAGGCGACACCCGTGGGTTTAGCTGGCGCGCTCGCTCGGCGGGTGATGGCCGCCGTCGAGGCCCCTTTGCGTCACCCCCGTTTAAAGCCCCTTCCCCTCCCCGCTGCGTCGGTAGGTTTGAATCCGGGGAGCCCTGGTTCTGGGGTGGAGCCT
>NW_006293088.1:1021261-1040274 GCF_000327345.1 Myotis davidii | reverse complement strand
CCACAGAAGCAGGCTCGTCTGCCTTAAGTGCTGCGTGACTTGCGCGCACGCTCTGGCTCCCGGCCTCCCCTTCCTCCTCTGTGAGCCTGGGGCGGTGGGTCCTACGACTCCAAAGCCCTCCCAGCTGTGGCCACCTGTGGGCCTGTGACAGTGAAGTCTGGTGGGCGGGATACCGCCTCTGAAACGCTCTAGAGAGGAGGTGCCTGAGTGGGGGTCAGGGCGGTGGGGGTGGAGGAGAAAGGGGAGCCCCGCCCCAGCCTGAAAGGTGTGGGTAACTTTGAGGTGCCCCCCAGAGCCTCAGTGCCCCTGTCTGCAAAGTGGTCCTGGGAGCCACAACCTCACAGCGCTCTAGGAAGAGTCAATGTAATTTCATAAAGTGCAGGACAAATTGGGAGGCCGGATAAATACTGCTCTCCAGCCCCTTCCACCTCCTGCTTTCCATCTAGAGCCATTCGCCTGTGATTTGAGAAATCATAGGGGCTGCAGGTCTCTAGGTGACACCATGTTTGAGGGGGAGCAGGGTTGGGGGGGGAGGAGGATGAGGACAGGTGCTCAGCCTTGTGCAGATGGATAGCGCCCCTCCTTCCAGGAAAGAAGTAAGTGGCCCCTGTGGCTTCCCAGGGAAGGAGGTGAGAGGGAATTAGATTGCTTTTATAGATGAGACAATGTGAATAACATTGATGTGACTGTCTGTCATTTTGCTAATTCATTAGAAAGCAGATCTTCATCATCATGTTTGTTCATGAATCATTTTAGATCATGTTTATCACTTCCAGGAAAGAAGTAAGTGGCCCCTGTGGGCAGGAAAAGAGGCAGAAACAGCCAGTTCTTGGGGCCCAGCAGCCACTGTTCAATGAGTCCCATTT
This sequence comes from Myotis davidii, assembly GCF_000327345.1. Lineage (NCBI taxonomy): Eukaryota > Metazoa > Chordata > Mammalia > Chiroptera > Vespertilionidae > Myotis > Myotis davidii. The sequence goes on along the minus strand of NW_006293088.1, from coordinate 1,039,408 downwards.
CCTTCCAGGTAGAGGCCAGGCAGCTTTGGTGAGCAGAGAGGGTGAGCAGGATTCGGTGATTGAAGGAGGGTCTGTGACATCTCCCCCACCCTCTCCAATCACATCCCCTCCCCACCCCAATCACATCCCCTCCCCACCCACAGCTGTCTCCATCCCCTTGATAGGGGAGCTCTCAGTCCTCAGGGATGACTCAGAAGTGCCTTGGCTCTTCATTTGTCCACCCCACACTCTTTAGGAAGCCCTACTTTGTGTGGGCTGTGCTGGCCCCATACCCCTGGGGTATGGCATGAGTGACCCCCAAAGCAGGGAAGGTGACTGGCCGTGGGCCTGGTAGAGAAGCAAAATAAGCTGGTCTTGCTTCCAGGAATTCGGGGTGAGGGCAGCCATGGGGAGCATGGCCCTTTCCCATCCCCGCAGTCTATCACCCTTTGTAAGTTCCATTTCACAGAGGGGAAAACTGAGGCACAGTTATTATCCCAAGGAAATAGGGAGGGGAGGGGCCTCTCCTAATAGGGTGGCCTTTACCCCAAGAGGCCTGAAGGGCACAATGCAGCTGCTCTCCTTTGCTCCATCTGGACAATTGCAGCCCCAGCACCTCTCCCCGCCCCCACCCTTCATGAACCCTGGATCCTCAGGTCCAGGGGAAACTATGGCTCAAGCCAGTACCCACTGCTACCACCCAGGGTCACCGACTGGGATCTTGAGACTGGACAGAGGCCACAGATTTGCCCTCTGAAGGGTCTGTTCATCTTCTGGGAAAAGTCCCTTTAGCAGCAGGGAAAACTCAAGCCCAGAGGAAGGAACTGTAGGACTGTGGCTAGGGTTGGGATTCAGATCTCCCTGTGAATGGCCCACAAAGTGGCCCTGGCTTTCGCAGTAACTGCTGTGTGACTCTGGACAAGCCACTTAACTTCTCTGGTCCTTGCCTCTTTGTCTGAATAAGGGTAAGGCATGAGGAGCCCAGTGGTTTTCAAACTGTGTTCCATGGCACCTTGGGGTTCCGAGCAGGAGGTGATGCAGCAGGTGAGGCTCCTGGGAGCTCTGATACTGGGAGCATGTATGCCTTGGAGGAGGAAAACCAGCGAGGAGACTCTGGCGAGACAGGGCTTTGTCCTGGGGAGGAGCAGGGATCCTCCCATCAAGGAGGCTACTCTGGAGTGGAGGGTGGCGGGCAGGGAGGGGAGGAGAGGACGCTGTGTTTACTCTGGGAATCAGAGCCCCAGGCTGTGGTTACTGGTCTTCAGAGATAAGCTGATATCGCTCATCTGGTGACAAATGATTCCTCTCCTCTTCTGCTCCCCTGATTAGGGAACTTTCTCTCCTGGCTGGGCGGTCTCTTTGGAGAACAGGCCTGGCTGGTCTCCAGACACTGGGCTCTACCTGCCCAGGTTGCCCTGTGACCACGGGAGGCGGTTCCCGCTCTGCGCCTCAGTGAGGGACTGGTGGTGTGGCTGGTGGCAGTGCCATCCCGGCATGGCCCTGGTCAGTGCAGAGTGTAGGAGATGGAAAGGCCTGGGAGCCAGGAGGGCTGAAGGTTGTGCCCAGATGCATTTGCACAGCATGCCACCTGCACTTTCTCCACTGGGGCAAGTGGCTTTTGGAAAAACTGCTGTGGTTGAGAGCCGCTGGTCTGGTGCAGCACCCTGTTTTACAGATGGAGAAACTGAGGCCCACAGAGGGGAAGGGACTTGTTCCTTGTTGCACAGCAAATCGAGAGCAGAGTGAGAACAGGGACCCTGTCTCCAGACGGTTAAACCAGGCACCATGAATGGAACATTCTTCCAAAGATGCTGGGTCCCTCACTTTTTATTAGTCGCCTGCAAGGGCGCCATGCAAGGAACAAGGGAGCCAAGAGGGCAAGACCCCACCTGTCGTCCTGGCCCCAACACCTGCCCACACTCTGAGGCTGCCCCCCTCCACCCCAAACACTCACTTTCATCCCAGCTCTGGGCCCTCAGCCTTGTCTTCCAAAGGCAGCCCCGGGGACACAAAAAGAGCACTGAACTCTGAGTCCGTGGGACCAGGCACAGCCTCCCTGCGGCGGGCCCCTGAGCAAGTCAAGTCGCTTCGCCTGTCTGAGCCTCAGTTTTCTCATCTATCCAATGGGGATGAAAATCACAAAGAGAACAATGAGTTAAAAATAACAGAAAAGGTGGCTGGCACATTGGGGGTGCCTGATGAAAATGAGATAGAAGGTCTGAAAGTAATTTGTGCAGAATGGATGACTCATAGAGGTTTCTCAGATGAGAATCCCCCACATCAGATGCACACTGTTCTTCTATCAGGGACTCTGAGATATATATGCATATAGTTTTGTCATGTTTTTGGAAGGCTTATTATAAAAGTAACACGTGCTTGTAAAAATTCAAGTCAGAAAAAAAAGTATACACTGTTGAAGTGGAGAATGCTTCCCTAGAGGTGATCTTGTTGAGTTTGGGAGGATAGCTGTCTGCACTTAGATACCCAGATCTATGTTGTATCCACCCACCCATCCATCCATCCATCCATCCATCCATCCATCCATCCATCTAACTAGGCATAGACAGATGTGAGGGACAGTAGCATCATATCAACTTCGCCTGGGGACTACAGGAGCTTCTGGGGTGACCACGGAGCCCCAGAATGGAATTCTCAAGCGTGTGTATGTGTAAGGACGCATGCATTTCCCTGGGTGGGGAACCTTAGCTTTTCCTGGGTCTCCTCGGGCCCGGGGTCCCCAACAAAGCATCCTGAGTTAGGAGATTTGCAGGTGTTTGTCCTCTCGGAGGAGGGGCCGGCAGAAGCCCTCTCCCCCGCCCCTCAAGCCCCTCAGCCCCTCCCTCTCCCCCTCATGCACCTGCCAGGGCTTCCGGCCTCCTCTGCTTCAAAGCGCAGGCCGGGCTTTACCTGACTCGCCTCTGAGCAAAGCACCAGGTTTGAAAGGGGAAGTGGCATTTCAGGCCCTTAATTAGACCCAGGACAAGAATGGAGGCTGGCTCTCGGGTCAGGCCGGGGAGATTGTTGGGGGATTAACACCCAGGTAAACTCATCAAGGCGTACCGCCCCTTGGCAGGAGGCAGCGAGAGAATCCGGGGCCACAGCGGAAAGGCTGGCCAGCAGCGTGGACTCACATTCCGGAGGGGCGGGGTGTGTGCAGGGACAGGGGAGGAGAAGGGAGAGCCAGTGCCCCAGGAAGGTGGAGCTAGGACTCCCATTTTATTCTTATAACAATGTCCTGAGCACCTACTGTGTGCAGGCATTGTTCCAGCGGCCGGGAGGACAGCCTCAAATTGCACAAGGCCCTGGTTTCATGGAGCTAACATACTGTGAGTAGTCAGGCAATGAGCATGTCCACGAATAGGAAACACTAAGAAGGTGGACAGGGGCGTAAAGAAGATAGAAAGTGACTGACCTGGGAAGCCATGGGTTATCAGGGAGGCCTGCCCAGAGGAGGTGGTATTTGACCTGAGGCCTGGATGGCAGGAAAGAAGTAGTCATTTATTGAACCTCCATAGGAGAATAGCCAATTGAGAGCTGACTGCGTGCTAAGTATTGGGTCAAGTGCTTTATAGGAGTGAATTCAGGAAACGCTCCCAAGAGCACCGAGGAAGAGGAATTATTAAAATGCCCCTTTATAGATATGGAAACTGAGGTGCAAGCAGGTGCCTTGGCCCCTTCGGGCACAGACGAGCAGGTGAGTCTCATTGTCCATCTCTTACTTTATACACCTCTTCTCAGCCTCCACACCCTGCCCCTGGGTATCTATTATCCTAATTTTGCAAATGAAAGCAGAAGTCAGAGAGGTTTGCTCAACCCTGGCTGGTTTTCTCAGTGGTTAGAGCATGGGCCTGCGGATTGAAGGTCCTGGGTTCAATTCCTGTCAAGGGCATATACACCTTGGTTGCAAGCTCGATCCCTGGCCCTGGTCGGGATGTGTGCAGGAGGCAAGCATCGATGTGTCTCTCACATCGACGTTTCCCTCTCTCTGTCTCTCCCCCTCCCTCCCACTCTCTCTAAAAGTCTACAGAAAAATTTCCTCTAGTGAGGATTAACAAAAATCAAACAAAAAAAAAGAGAGGGGTGGCTCAGCTCCCTGGAGTCACACAGCCAGGAAGTGGCAGAGCCAGTAATGGAATCGGGGTACCACGGACTCTCACTGCTGCAAACTCTTCCAGCATCTGACTTGGGAATGCCCTCCACGGACTCACAGGGTCAGTCCCTGGGGAGTGGCTTCCCCTGTCTCTAGGGGGCTTGTCCTTCATAGAAGGTTCATTTGGAGGACCTGCCCGTTTGTTTTCTTGCACGGGGTGCCCTGCCCACATTGCTGACTTTCGGGGGAGATTATGAACTGAGAAGCCTCGGTTGGCCTTGGGCGGGTGTTGGAAGGTACGCGTTGGGATCTCTGCTGAAGGGAGCGTTGTTTCTTGTGTGTATTTGTTGTTGCAGCTGTGCTGTGTGCACATGGTCGCTGAGGAGCTGATGATTGGAGTTGGGGAGGAAATAGCGGGTCCTGGTTAGCCTGGGTGGGGAGCTTTGTCTTTGTTAGGGTGTGTGGGTCTGTTCTTGTGATGAACAGTGTGAATGTGTTTAGGGGTGTGTAGCTGGGTCAGTGTGGGTGTGCCTCTGTTGGTGCTGAGGGGTGAATGTCCCATGGGTCCCTGGAGAATAAGGAAGATGTGTACCCGTGGCCATGCCAGTTCCACTATTCACAGGTGAAGGTCGGTGCATTGGTCTATGGTCTGAATGTGCCTGCCCCCATTTTACAGAAAGGAAAAACAGAGGCTTAGAGAAGTCATCTGCCCAAAGTCACCTAGCCAGTAAGTGGCTGAGCCGGCAAGGAAGTCAGAGCTGCCCTTAGGATCCAGGCTCTTCCCTGCTCCCAGGAAAGGTTTCAGTGACAACAAAAGGTTGAAATGCCCGGGAGGCGGTGAGCTGATGCTGCCTCTGGTCAGGGGCCTGGCGGACGTGTGTGCAGTCCATGCTCATTCTGGCATCTCAGCCTCTGTCTGTTCCCCAGGGCCTCAGCCCAGCCCTGTCGCACAAGGGCCTGGTTCTGGGGGGACTGCAATACGCTGAAGATGAATGCCTGCAGCTGGCCGCAGCCCTGAACAATGGGGAGACCTAGGAAGTGAAGAAATCGCCAGAGATACGTGGCAGCCCTGTCCAGAGAGCAGGTCGGAGGGTCTGCCCGCGTCCCTGCCCTCACCTACCACTTCCATCCTACCCTTGCTCCCTGCAGGAAGGGGGAAACAGTGCTGAGAAATTCTCACTAGAAAGAACACTTCTCACAAGGTCACCGCTTAAGACCAGAGAGTAGGGGGAAGTAAAAAAGAGGGGAGGGGCACCCCAGGGGGAAACCTAATCAATAATCGAGAGAGAGAGAGAGAGAGAGAGAGAGAGAGAGAGAGAGAGAGCACGCTGGGGAGGGGCCTGGAACTCCAGCTGGATGCTGTGCCCCAGCCTGAGATGTGTCAGCTCCAACTCTGTTCTCCTTAATGGACGACAAAACACGACATAATGAAGCAAAGCAGAGCCCAGGGAGACGACGCCTGTCTCCTCGCCCGCTTCCTCCTGACGATGGGCAAGGGTGATGCCACCACCCGAGAACATCGTGGGCTACCCGGGCAAGTGGAGGAAAGAACCCAACCACGTTTCGTGGGCCGGAAGGTGGCGTGTGCTAACTTGCAAGACTGTAATAATCGGAGAGATCATGCTCCTGGCCAGCGGGGGTGCGGCCTGGAGAGCAGACTGGGGATGGTGCAGGACCTACTGTGTGCAGGGCACAGTCCCTTGAGCCCCACACAACCCTGTGAACGTCACAGGGTTTACTAATCCCATTTTACAGATGAGAAAACTGAGACACAGGGAGGTTAAGTCACTTGTCCAAGACCAGGGCTAGAGAAAGAAACAGGAGTTTACATCCTGGCCTCTCTAGACTCAGGTCAGCCCCAGGTGGCTCAGGAGGGGCCAGAGGGAGAACTGATCTTGCTTTGCTGGTGCCTCCATGCCCTGGTGCCATCAGCTCCGGGGCCAGAGTGCAGATATTCCTTTAACTTGAGCATCATTAAGATGATTTAAGTTTAACTCTGCTATTTCGTCTGCCTGGTCAGCTTTGTGCTTCCCAAGTCATCGCATCACCGCCAAAAAAGGAAGATTCCCATTTTAAACAAACACGTGCTTAACTCCCTGCTCACAGCCAGGGCCGGCCTCCCTGGACTCCAGTTTGCACGGTCAGAAGCAGGGGCTGTGGCCAGTCCCAGCCCGTGACTGGGAGGCTGGGAAATGCAGGTGGCGCGTCCCTTCCACAGATGAAGCCACTTAATTACCACGCAATCAATATGCAAACAAGTGCCAAACTGGGTTTGAATCAAATTTCTCATTGGGGACCCAGTGGGGGAGGAGAGTCCAGCAGAAGCGGGGCCTAGAGGGGTGAGCTGGCTGGGAGGGGTGGGGGTGGGGGGGCTGCAGGATAAAGAGATGGGCTTGGACTGGGACCCAGGCACCCGAGGGCCATGCAGAGGTCCCAGGAGCCCCCAGTGTCTGGCTTGGGGCCCAGGTCCCATTGAGAGGGGAGCTTGGGTCCCTGGCTCAAGGCTGCACCCGCGGGAGTGTTTCCAGGCCTGTCAGCTGAAGTCTGGCGGCCTCCGCTAATTCATTTGACTCGGAAATCTCAACTTGACCAGGTCCCCCCTCCCTTCTTTAAAACAAACTCATTAAACTTGTCAACACTCATTAGGCCTGTAAAACATTGAACTAGAGCCACTGGGGAGACTTGGAGAGGGTGTGTGTGCGTGCGTGCGTGTGCGTGCGTGTGTGTGTGTGTGTGTGTGTCTGGGAGCGCTCCCTGCAAAGCTGAACCAGGTCCTGGGAGACCCCTCTCTGAGACTTGGCAGGGGCAGAAGTCAGATTCATTTGTTCATCTCCTCCCTTCCTTCTGCATCTGCCTTTCATCGAGAGCAGAACAGTGTGGCATGGAGGCCCAGCCCCAGAGTCAGACTTGAGTTAGAATTGGCTTTGCCCTCCTGGCTGGCTGACGTGGGCCAGTTTCTTATCCACTGTGCCTCAGTCAACCCATCTGTAATATGGGTATTCCAATAATAGGGCCCACCGCTCGGGGCTGTTGGGGAAACAATGTGGGCAAAGCACTTAGAACACTGCCTGGCACATTTTAAGAGCACAGCTCCTGGTAGCCGTTATTAGTAATACCTTAAAATGTAAGGGGTAGAACTCTGACGTTTGGATTTGATAAGACTCGAGTTTGGACCTCAGCTTCCTGCTCCGGACTCTGGATCAGGGATCATTTCTGGGAGCCTCGGTTTCCCCAGGTGTAAAATGAGCACAATAAAATGCGTGTTAAAAACCGGCTTGTGGTGAGAAGTGAGTTAACACAGACAGAGTCAAAACTAGTGTGGTGTTGTTACTGCACGGATATTAGGAATGTCCTCTCTTTCCCCCCCCCCGCGCCCCCCCCGCCCCCCGCAGCTCACCAGGCAGCATGGAACAAGGGAATGCCTGGATCTCAGACCTTTGGTGAGGAGCTGGGGGTCCTTCTTACAACCTAAAGCAAAGTGGGGGGACAGAGGCTTCCAGGAGAGGGGCTGGGGACTGAACCCCGCTCCAGCCGGAGGGTGAGGTTCCTGTGGTCTCAGAAGCCGATGTCCCCTTTAGAGAAGGAAAAACTGCTTAGAGGAGAAAAAACTGGCCCCTCTGCCCTTGGTTAAAAGAAAAATACAAAAACACCTCTAGTTTCTAAAACCATCTGATGGGAAGGGAACCGAGTGACCCCAGATGGAAGGGAGGGGCTGGAGGGGGGCTCCTGCCTGCTGGTGCCTCCTCTCACCGACTCCTGCCTGCCCCGCCGCTGCCAAGGGGACAGCCGCGGCGCCCAAGACCCTCCGATGGCCGCGCACTTCAGGCCCCGTGAATAGCGGTTTTGTCTGGGCTTCCATTTAGGATTTGCGGCCCTGGTTGTGACGGGTTCTTTTTCCCTTTAAAGTGGGGTGTCACGGGCTCTCCCCCCCCTTCTCTCCCAGTCCCCTTCGCATTGAGAACGCCTCCTTAAAAAAAACAAAACACACCCAGGCCGGCCTTCTGCTATTTTTCTTCTCTCCCTGAAAATGAGAACATCAGCTATTGAGGCGGATTGATGAACTCTTCCCAAAAGTTTATTAAGGGAACGTTAGACAAAGGCCCCAAGGCCCGCAGGCAACTGAGCAGTCAGTACATATACTGGGCCCTTTTGTCCCCCCAGGGCGGACGCATGAATACCTCTCAATGGCCCTCTTTAGAGTGACAAGATCAAGCCAGACAACGGCTTGTTAAAAGGACTGCCAGCGTTTTCTCTTTCCCGGGCCGGGCTCCGCCCCCCACCTCGCCTGCATTAATGTACAGCTGCAGCGGGAGGAATAATCGCCTGGAATTCTGTCTGTTTTGTGTGGGTTTTTCTTTTTTCCTAAATATGCCCTTCCTCCTCCTCCTTCTCCTCCTCCTCCTCCCCCCTGCCCCCACCTGCCCTCCTCCCTGTCCCCCGCCCCCTCTCCCAGCGGTCCTGCAGCCATATGTTGCCCAGCACAGCCTGCTTGTGCCTCTGAAGGGACCCCAAGGTGGGTGTGTCAGGAGGCGAGAGGGGTTCGTGCCTCTGTAATATCATGTCTTCCCGTCTGCCCTTGTCACAGTCAGCACCGTATGGAACACGAACATGTACTGTGTCCCCGGGCTTCCATAGGAACCCAGGCTTGCCGTTGCTTATGTGGGCTTTCACATGGGTAGGTGTTCTTTCCCCCAAGGTGTAGATGGCAGAGCCGGCCCAGAAAGAAGGGTCTTTCTCTTCTCTTTCTCGGGGAAGCTGGGAGCAGGGCTGTGTCTCCAGGCCTGGCTGCCTGGAGCCTCACCCTGCTTCTCAGCTGCTGCACTCAGGACCCGGTTAGGCTAAAAGTCAATCCCCGCCCCCCATACCATTACATGGCTGGCTTCTGAATAGGCCTGCACCCCAGAAGGCAGGACCCAGAGAGGTTGTGGGAGCTCTGGCTGGGGCACTGGGAGGTGAAGCGGCTGCGGGAGAATCCTTTCTTGATGGTCACTGCGGAAGGAGAGGCGCCAGCTCAGATAAGCCAGTGGCGGGGGGGGAACCCCAGTTCCCTCTGAATTGGATGCAGAGTGTGTGTGTGCACATGTGAGTGGGCAAGTATGTGTGCATGTATAGCATGTGCATGCATGTGCAGCATATGAGTGTGTGTGCCCTGCAGAGTCATTGCCCTGGTGAGTTTTTTCTGTGCTCCCCTCTCTTGTGCCGGCTGGGGGCCTTCTTAGAGGGTGAGGACTAGTTAACTGCATCCCACTCTGTGCCAGGACAATGCTGCATGAAGAGTAGGTGCTCAGTATGTCTTTCTAAATCTAGAACTTTCCCGGGACACCTGAGCCGTATAGGGGACAGCTAGGCCGCTGCTGAGGGTCCAGGCTGGCCCCTCCCCCTCGCCTTCCCCCACCCCTTCTCCCTCTCTCCCCATCTGACTCCTGTCTTCCTTTGGGACTGGAGGGGCCTGAAGGACATGTCCCTAATGATCATGGGCCATTTTCTTATCCTCTGCGCCTCAGTCACCCCATCTGTAATATGGGTATTCAGACCTGGATCGCTGACCTTCACCTTCTGAACTGCTTCCCTGGCAGCCAGGCCAGGAGGGTGTTGGCCTCATGCTCCCCCTCCCAGCTGGTTCTTCCCTGGGGAGAGCGATGGTGAGGGGAAGGGAGGGGGTTAGGCAAGTAGCAGGTAGAAGGAAATTGCTTGTGTGCTCCTGTCTAGGAGGTAGGAGCCTGGCCTCTGCATCCTGCCTTCCCTCCCGGCGGGGACAGACTGGGACTGTCCTAGTTTTAACACTGAGAGTCCCATGTCCCAGAAAACCCCCAGTCTTAGGCAACTGGGACAGTCGGTCCCCCTCCTTCCTGGGGTGCAGGGGCAGGTCTCTGCTCACCCCTCCAGGTATGCCATCACCAAACGGAGGGGCAGTAACAGGCTGGGTGCGAAGGGAGGAGGGGCTGCGAAAGGACGTTGACAAGCCCAGTGCGCCCTGTGCTTGCGCAGCCCTACACTGGGGACATCTGTGCTCTGTGCTGGGTGGCTGAGAGGGGCGGGCTCCCAGGGGACCTGGGGCGCCCTTCCCCCCACAAAGCCTCCGTGGGGAGGACCCAGATTCATATTTGGCAGATGGAGCAGAGCCCTTTGCTTTAGACCAACCCGAGTTCCAGTCCTATCTTGGCCACTTGTGGCTGGGTGGTTTTAGGGGGGTCATTACCCCACTTGTGAAACAGGAAAGGAACAAAGCGGGCCTCCAGCAAATGCTGGACTCCTCCCTGTGTCTGCTCTGCTTCCCCCAGCCCCTCATTCTTTTCTGGCTTAAGGACAGTCAGAGGGAACTACGGGAAGGCCAGATGCTGCATCCATCCAGAGAGACCTGGAAGGGGGTGGGCGTGGGAGGGGGCCGAAGAATCATCATCATTTAAGAAATCTGCCTCTCCCTCCTCCCCCCAGAATAAGGGTCGCTACGTCATGGATGATTCTAGGCGAACTTCCCCCAAGGAAGGCTTGTGACCCCTGACCCCAGTAACCTGTATTTAACACGTTCAAAAGCTCCCACTCGCCCCAGAGAGGTGACCTGAGCTGGGACCAAGGCAACAGAGCTATAAACAAGTGGGCAACGTGGGCTCAGGAATCCTGAGCGAAAAAACAAAAGGGCTAGGGGTGGGCCCCTCCCCCCCCACCTCCACCCTCCCCCACCCCTGTCCTGGACTATGAGCACATGCATGTGGCCAAGGAGGGTGGATGGGGGAGGTGGGGTGAGGGGAAGTTGCTCAGGAGGTGGAAAGAGTTAGGGGAGAAAAAGTGGGCAGCCTTCCCCTCAAATAAGAGGGTATTTTCTCTCTCTGACCCTCAGTTTGCTCACCTGTAAAATGGAGCTATAACTTACTGTCCTCATAGGATTTTCTTAAGTATTCGGTGAAACAGTGTGGGTGAGTGCAGCTCCCAGGAGCCCAGTCGTAAGAACTCAACAGTGCTAGAGGGGAAAATGAAACGGAAAATGTGCTAAATCAGGGGGCAGAATTGGGAGATGATTGAGGATTTAAATGGCTAGCACTGGTGTCTGTCCATCAATGATTCTTTGTCGAGCACTAACTAAATGCCAGGTGCTGGGTGAAGCAGGGAACAACACAGGAGCGTCCCTGCCCTCAGGGCCTCTGTAGGGGACAGGCAAACAGATGTCCCCCCCCCCCTTCCATTCAGTGCGAGAGGTGCTAGGGGTGGGGGACAGGCTCTGAGGGCCATGAGATGGGAATGAATTGCTCTTCAATTTTGCAAACACATTTCTGGGGCATCTTTACAGAAACTTCTTCTGATCTCTGCTCCCACCACTACCACTGCCCACCTAGACCTGTGTGGTGTGTCCACCTCTCTTGCACTGACTTCAGTCCTCCCATCTTCTTGATGGGAAAGCTGAGGCTCTCCTGCCAGATCTTCTGGAAGTTTCTACAGGGCTGCATTCTGGGTTAGCTGAGCTTTTTCCCTTGCTCTGTAACCTCAGGCAAGAAACAGGCTCTCCCACCTCCCTCTTCTCACCTGTGAAGTAGGGTGAATGACACCCACCTCACACTGTTGGAAAGCGCCAAGTGCCCGGGCCAGCTGTGCCTGCTGCGCACAGTAGGCCCTCAGAGTGAGGGTGCCCATGCTGCTTCTGGCTGCACAAGCCTCAGGGCTCCTGCTCCCAGGCCCAGCCTGGCCTTTGAAGCTGGGGCAGCTCCTTAGTACCGCAATTAATTACCGGGACAATGCCGCTCAGCCCCGCCCCCCGACTGCGCCTTCCAGTGTCAGGTGGGGGGCGGGGGTGCTGGGAGGGGGAGGTTAACGGCTGCCTGTTTGTTGGTTTTACACTCCAGCCTGTTTTGAAATCAAAGAACATTTCCAGGGAGGGGTGGGAGCCAGCCCCCTGGAGCACAGGGAGCAGCAGTATTTATTTCTTGGTCCCTGGTTGAGTGCAGCCTGGTCTCCGCCTGCACCCGTGTCCTCAGGGGTCTGCCCTGGGGCTGGAGACAGGATGGCAGTTCCCTGGGGACAGGTGGGTACTCAGGGGGCCTCTTTTCTAGGAGTTTCTGGTGCTTTGATTGCCCAAAGCCTCAGGCGAGCACTTCTGAAGGGTGTGACCAGGGACCTGGCCAAGCTACCCATCCTCTGGGCTTCTGTGAATGTCTTCAAAAGATGATGACCCTGCCCCGTGACCTTGACATACGCGCTAGGTGACATTCAGTGAGGTGATAACGTGAGGTAACCTTTGTGAAGTCCTGCAGTTGAGTTGGTGCCTTCATTTCTTCAGTAGGTCATTCATTTATTCATTCACTCACTGATTCTCTTGCTCTGTGAGAGAGGCGGCTGCTTCAGGTCAGAATTCTGCTTGGAATTAGAAAAAAACACACCTCGTTTCTAACATCCAAAAACATATTATTAGTTTGTTGTTGTTTTTTAAATATATTTTTATTGATTTCAGAGAGGAAGAGAGAGGAGAGAGAAACATCAATGATGAGAGAGGATCATTGATTGGCTGCCTTCTGCACACCCCCTACAGGGGATGGAGCCTGCAACCCTGGCATGTGCCCTTGATTGAACTCGAACCCAGGACCCTTCAGTCCTCAGGCTGACGCTCTATCCACTGAGCCAAACCGGCCAGGGCATTAGTTCTGTCGATGCTCAACCCCTGAGCCACACGGGCCGGGCTTTATTGGTTCTTCATTACACGAGAACGACCTGTTTTTTTGTGGGGAAGGAAGGTCAAGTGCTGGAGGAGTATAGAAAGTAAAAAGTCCGCCATTGCCTCCCTCCCACCCCCAGAGTTAAATACTGCGAATAATACGGGAGCCTGACCTTCTGGGTGTTTCCCGGAAGGACAGTGTGCACATCCCTCCGTCCGCTTGTTTTGAGCAAAGGGCTTGTGTGACAGGCACGCTCTAGACGTGAAGAGTTAGTGTGTCAGGACGTTGTTTTCTGGAGGCGGGAGCGAGAGGCCACTTCCTCCCTGATGCTCACCAGCTGTGGGTTTGATCGGTGGTTTTGTCACTGTCGATCCGACAGGTGAGAACTGATGTGCCCGGTTGTGTGCTGGTCACTTACACCTGTGTCTACTTGTCTACTGTGTCGAGGAGCCCGCTGTGTCTACTTTACAGATGGTAAGACCAAGGGCCAGAGAAGTAGGAGGTTACGTCAGGCCTCCTGTTGGAACCGAGCTGAGCTGGAATTTGTATCTGGAGGAATCGGGGGTGTGCGGAGGAATGGGCCCCATCCTGAAAGACACCTGCTCAGTTACCTGCAGGGCTTGGCCCTGTGGTGAAAGATGAGCAGGGCTGGCCTCCTCCAGGCCGGCCAGGAAGCGTCCCGTGGCTTCTCCATGGCCTTGGAGCTAAAGGCCAGCTCCATAGTACCTTGTCCCTCCTGCTGAGAGAGACAGAGAAGAAAGGGAGGCTTAGTGCGCCCGCCCCTCAGCCACCGGCATTAGGCAGCGGGACCCCCAGGCTCTGATGCCCTTTCCCAATCTAGGATCCTGAAACTCACACCAGATCGTTGTACTAAGGTTGGGATTTGGCCCCCCAAAAGCTGCTCTTACATCAGACCCTCCTCACATGTCAGGTCTGGAAGCATCCAGTCTGACCCTTTCACTTTCACAGACGGAGGGGCAGAGGTCCCAGAGAGGTTAGGTGACTTGCCCAGGGTCACACAGCTAATTGGTGACAGGGCCCGGACAGCTTCCATCTTGCTGGAAAGACGATCTTCTTCCTCGGAGGCAGCGGTGACCTCTGTCCTGGCCCCACAGGGTCTGTAGCCACATCTGGGTCTCCCCTTCCCCGCTGTGGAGAGCCTGCAGCCCCGAGGAGGCCAGGAGGCTAACAAACGGGGAGCTGGTGACCTGGAAAAGGCAAGACCAAGCCTGTGGTGGGGGAGGGCGGGGACAAGCGGCTCCCAGGGACGAGGGCGAGGCGGCCACGCTGGGAGTCAAAGACGAAGCTATCGGAGGCCTCTCATTTGGCCAGCTCTTCACAGTTTATACAGCTCTTCCAAGGCTGTGAGCCGCACACCCTTGGTGCAGTAGCCTGGTGACCCCTGTTTTACACGTGGGGAAACTGAGGCCTACAGGTGGACATCAGTAGCTCAGAGTCACACAGTGAGTGATGGGGTGTCAGACCTGGGTGGGGAAGAGCTTTGGGACCACTTAGGTCTCTGTTCCCATTTTATTTTATTGTTTAAAGATAGGTTTTAGCCCTAACTGGTTTGGCTCAGTGGATAGAGCATCAGCCTGCAGACTGAAGGGTCCCAGGTTCAATTCCGGTCAAGGGCATGTACCTTGGTTGCAGACACATCCCCAGTGTGGGGTGTGCAGGAGTCAGCTGATCGGTGTTTCTCTCTCATCGAAGTTTCTGGCTCTCTATCCCTCTCCCTTCCTCTCTGTAAAAAATCCATAAAAGTATATTTTTTAAAAAGATAGCTGGCTCTCTATCCTTAGAGAGAGGAAGGGAGAGAGAGAGAAGCATCGATGAGAGAGAAGCATCAACATCAATCGGCTGCCTCCTGCCCGCCCCCTACCAGGGATCGAGCCTGAAACCTGGGCATGTACCCTGACTGGGCATCGAACCAGTGACCTCTTGGTGCATGGGTCGATACTCAACCACTGAGCCACGCTGGTCAGGCTCTGTTCCAATTTTATAGATGAGGAAGGGGTGGCCAGGAGCTTCTCATTCTGGGACCATCCCCCTAGACACGTGCTGTTTCCCTAGACATATGACAGGCAAACCCCAGGTCCTTAGGGGAAGTAGCACAATGAATTTCCTTTCCCTGGGAACATGCCAGCCTTTTGACAAGGCCCAGCCCCGAGATGCCACCCTTTGGTTCCAGTGATTCAAACATGGCATAGGGTGGTGGCTTAGCTTCCAGGCTCTGGAGTCAGCTGCATCCGAGCTCCAGTCCGAACTGCTGTGTGTCCTGGGGGAAACCACCTCCTGTCTCTGGGCCTCAGTTATCTCACGTGCAATGTGGCGCCTGTTATACGTAGACAGCAGTTGCATGGGTTAGAGGCCACAGGCTTAGCAGAGAGCCTGGTTACGGTGCTCGGTCAATGTGGGCGGCTGCTTGTTTTTATGCTCAGGGCAGCCTGAGTAGGGTTGTGATTGGCTCTGCTCTCCACCGCAGTGGCCTGGGCAGCACAGCTGTGGCCCGCCGTGCCCGTCACTGGCTCTGGCCTACACAGAAGGAAGGAGGTGTCTTGTGCCTGGAGCTAGACAGACCTGGGCGTGAGCCGGCTCGGTGGTGTTCCAGCTGCAGAAATGGTGACGTTTCCTATAAAAGAAAGGAGGTGGCTATTTGCATCTCCTCTCCCCAGAGATGGTGACAATTCAACTCAAAAGAGTAACACATGCTCTGGCTGGTGTGGCCCAGTTGGTTGAACATCGCCCCGCCCACCAAAAGGTGGTTGGTTCGATTCTTGGTCAGGGCACATACCCAGGTTGTGGGCTCAATCCCTGGCCGGGGTGCATACAGCTGATCAATGTTTCTCTCTCTCCCTCTCCCTTCCTTTCTCTCTCTAAAAAAATCAATAAAAACATACTTTAGAAAATAATAACATATGGGGGGGGCAAAAGTAGGTTTACAGTTGTGAGTTTGTGAAGTGGTTTGTTTTTACATTATTATTTATTAACTAGAAGCCCGATGCACGAAATTCAGGCAAGGGGCTCGGCCCTCGCAGCCCTGGCTTCTTCCGGAAGGATGTCTGGTCTAATTAGCATATTACACTTTTATTATTATAGACTAGAGGCCCAGTGCAAAAAATTCGTGCACGGCGGGGGGGGGGGGGGATCCCTTAGCCTGGCCCGCACCCTCTCCAATCTGGGACCCCTCGGGGGATGTCCGACTGCCTGTGGGATTGGGCCTAAACTGGCAGTCAGACATCCTCCTCACAATCCAGGACCGCTGGCTCCTAACCATTTGCCTGCCTGATTGTCCCTAACCTCCTCTGCCTGCCAGCCTGATCGCCCCCTAACCACTCCCCTGCCGGCCTGATCACCCACAACTGCCCTCCCCTGCCATGATCCGCCTCCTCCTCATGAGGCAGCGGAGACCCTGAACCAGCCTTCTCCACGCCACACAGAGCTGCAGGCCCCAGGCCTCATGGCACGGAGTAGCCGCCAGGCCCCGCTCTACCGTGCATGTGGCCACCTTGTGATGGCCATCTTGTGATGACGTGAGGGCGTGACGCCACCTACGCTATTATTAGTATAGATTATTGTGTTTTCCATGCGAACAGCTGTAAACCTGCTTTTGCCCCACCCTGCATAGTTTGGAGGGAAAAACCCGGCTCTGCAGTGTAGGGTGGAAGGCCAACTCCAAACCTCAGGCCTGTCCTCCACACGACAGAGGGGAGACCCTGAGCACCCTCCGGCCTGTGGGGACCTCCCTCCGGGTTCTCCAGAGAAGTGTTTGGGTTGGGAGGGTGGTATGCTCTGTCTCAAGCCCCAGAGGGATGAATGGCCCAGGTGAACACCTGCAAGAGCCGCATTCCCTCTAGTAGCTGCCCAGCACGTCCTCACGGGTGCGAGGGGGCTGCCCTGCCCATCCCAGCCCCACCTGAGTCAACTCCAGCCCAGGACTGTGGGGATGGCTCCAAGTGGGTGGGAGCTGAAGCCCAGACGTCTCCCCATTCAGTGCCTGGCAGGGTCCTGGGGGTTCATCCATGGTGCGTGGCAGCGTTCCACCTGAAGACCGGCTTTGAAAGTCAATTCTTTGAAACCAGGGGAGCCAAGGCCTCGAGGGCCTCTCAGAGCAAACAAGCTTTTGGCAAGTTCAGGGAAAAGCAAACTGGATTGAATTTCCCCTCCGACTCACCTGGGGAAGATTCAGGCGGCGTGGTGGCGGGGGCGTCTGGGAGCTTGGCTCCGGGGATGAGCTTAGGGCACGGGGGTCAGGAAGACCCTGAGACCTGCTACGCTCCGTGGATCCCCTGGCGGCTCAGGATGCTGAGGTTGGGCAGGTCTTCCTTGGGCCTGACTTCATTTCCTCCAGGTGCCGATCCAAAGATGACGGGACCTCAGCAGCTAAGTGAGGTGCCGAGGCCGAGTCCTGACCCTGCAGCAGCTGGCGTGTGGGCTGTGTGTGTGGCTGTTCCCACCTGTCAAATGGGGGGAGGGGGTAATAACACCCACAGAAAGGACAGGTGTGTGGGCTTCACCTGCATCAGGGGAGTCCCAGGGGAAGGAGGATGCTCGGTCTGCACACACCCCTGACTTTGCAGCAGCCCCAGGAAGCCAGCCCTCACTAACAATGGAGCCCACGGAGGACGAATCCCAGCGGGTGGATGGATGCTGGAGGATGCAGTGGGAGGACTGAGATTCCGCGTAAGAAGGAAATGCACACCCCTTAGTCTCTACAAGTCACGAGGTCCTGGGGGTCAGGAGGCAGAGTCGCTGGGATGGGGAGCTATGTACTCTGAGAAGGTGGTAGAGACGGGGCGGGAGGGAGGGGTCTGGGGGCATGTAATTGACCTCCCCAGCCCAGTCCCAGGAGCTCCTGCCCACCTGTCAGCCTCAGCTGGGACCCCTATCCCTGAGCCAGCCCAACCAGCACCTGGAGATGGGGAGGGTCCCATCTTTGCCCTTCTCTTCCCCCAGCCAAGGCCAATGGGACACATGCCCCCTCCCCTGCTCCCAGTTCTCCCCCTCTCTCTGCAATCTCCATGATCCTCCCCTCACGCCCATCTTTTAATCAGGCAGCCTCGGGAGCTGAAGAGGAGATGGGAAAATCTGGGGCAAATCCGGGATCTCTGGGGCGGTGGTTCCCAGCCGTGGCTGCACAGGAGAGTCACCGTGGGCAGCTTTTAAAAATCTCAGTGCCCACGCTGCATCCCGACCATTACATCAGAATGGGGAGCAGTCTCTTTTTTTTTTAAAGCTCCCTGAGGTTTCGAACCCCTGGCCCATGAGTCAAAGGTGCGGATGGTCCAGTCACATGGATGCCTGAGCCTTGCCCTCCCAGCTTCAAGGTCCTCACCCACAAAAACCAGGGACCATCAGAACCGTCAGACAGCCGAAACCGGTTTGGCTCAGTGGATAGAGCGTCGGCCTGCGGACTGAAGGGTCCCAGGTTCGATT
>NW_006293088.1:1009155-1021172 GCF_000327345.1 Myotis davidii | reverse complement strand
AAAAAAAAAAAAAAAAGAACAGTCAGACGAGAAGGGGGGCCTGAGAGGAAGGCCTGGTACCTAGTAGGTGCTCGTCAGATGCTTGTTAAAGTAATAATGGCTCCCATTCGTGGAGGCCGGCCCCTTGCCAGGTGTTTTGCGTTCATTTACGTACGCTTTCCTCTGGACCACCTCCTGGACGGCCACATCTTCCCCCAGGAGGAGGGTGGCCTTGGTCCTGGGTCGGGGCAGGCAGGTGTGTCGGGAGGCCCTGGAGGAGGGCCCTGGCTGGGTCTTGTTTGGACACGTCTTAGGGAACCTTCGGCAAACATGACTCAGCTGTAGCCAAGTCCCTCCCAGGCCGCCGGCTTCCTCAGGTTTCTTCCCGCAACAAGTTAGGGCCCAGGAGGATGTGGCAAGCGCCTGTGTCGGTTTTCCTGGGAGGCCCCTGGAGGGCTCAGGGGCCAGGGGTCTCTCCTTTGCCTCTCTTTCCTCAGACACTTGCTTGGCCTGAGCACCTACCTGCCTCCTAGATCCTGGGGCTCAGAGAGGTGAAGTGACCAGCCTGAGATCACCCAGGATCCAAACCTCCCAGTTTCTGGTGTCAAAATCTATCTCGCTGGGAGCCTGTAGTGACTACAGTGTAGTCCGACATGGGGACGAAGGCACGATGCCTCTGCACACCCAGCCTGGCCAGACCCCGCTCGGTTCCTGGTGCTTGGCCTCAGTCTCCCCCTCCTCCCCACTCCCAGGTCTGGAGCACTTGAGCCTGGTGACAGCCAGTGGCATTGCTGCCAGGCTGGCAGGGGAGGCCAGGAGGACCCCAGGGCACCTGTAGAGCTGCAGAGCCCAAGTCCATGGCCTCAAAACCGCGGCCACACAGGCAACACCTTCAGGGGGTCCCTGCCTGCGGAGGCCTGCTGTCACCACCCCCTCCACCCTTTGCTGACGTGCCCTGAGAGTGGCTGCAGCTCTCTGGGACCAGAGAGGGAGCCTGACACCAGCTCTGACACTCCCTCGAATCTGCTGTGTGATCCTGGCTAGTCACACACCCTCTCTGGGCTCAGTTTACTAACCTGTAGGACAATGAGTTGGGAGGAGTGATGTCTCAGGCTGCTCTCAGTTTGTAAAGGTCTGGGACATTAGAGACCAAGTCCATCTGGGGAATGTCCTACGCAGGGCGCTGTGCCTGCTCCAGGCCCCAGGCGCTGCCTCTCTGAGCCCTGGTTTCCTCGTCTGCAGATGGAGTGATAATAATTGCAGCATCGGTTAGTGAGCTAATCCCCAAAGGGCCCCAGCAGTGCCTGGCACAGGAAGCACTTCCAGTAGCTTCGGCGATCGTGGTAATGGTTTCCCTGCCCCCAGAGCCTTGTCTGTAAAGTGGGGATAATAGGTGCTAGCAGGTGGAGCTGGTGCCAGGATTACATGAGATAGTAAGTGCCCAGACCTTGGTGCCTGGCGCATGGTGCCAGGTGGTGTAAGATCAGTGATGGGCACAGGTGTGGCTGGGTCTCCACTCTCCAAGCCCCATCACGGGAGCAGAGGCGGCAGGAGCTGAGGAGTGGAGGGAGGGAGGGGACAGGCTGGGGTTGCCCTGCTCAGGTGCCAAGGGCACTCTGTCCCACACACCCTGAGTGCCAGGCCCTGGGTGGGACCTGCTGCACCCTCCCCGCCCTCTTAGCCCGTGGCTGTGGGCATGTCAGCCACAGCCCAGTCCTAGGCCAGGCCTCCTTCTCCACCCTCTTGCTTCTCCTGGGGCCAGAGCTCTCAAACCCTAATTTATGAAACCTGTGACCTGGAGCCTAGACCCGCATTTCCCTGGGGCCCCCGTCTGTCTGTCCATTCATCTGTCCGGCACATGGCATCTCTGGTCTGGCTCCAGGCCCTGGAGGGCGGTGCCAGCCGGCGGTGGGGGCTGCGGGCTCTTTAGATGACAGCCCAGGCCTGCGAGACGCCACCCACCTGGCTCCCTGTCCCATGAGGCACCACTTAAGGGGATGTACCCTGAACATGGGGAGGGCGAAGGCGGGGCTGGACATGCCTTCAGAAATGGAAATGGGAAGCATTTGTTTATAATTTACCGCCTGACACGTAACGGGAACCCGATGGGACCAATCAAGGCCCCACACTCACCCCACTCCTACCTCAAAAGTGCTGGAGCCGGTCCAGTTCTCTGGAGGCAAAAGCACCTCAAAGCATCACAAACCATTCCGCACCCCACTGCATGCCACTCGCCCTCCTCCCGCCCGCTCTGCTAACTTTGCAAGATCCGCACTGTTCCCAGACCAGTCGGGCGCCAGCCTTTCTGAGCTGTGGGGCAGGAAGGCGGGGTGGCGGGGTGGGGGGGGCTTGCTCTCGAGGTAGAAAAGGGCCAGGGTGGCAGTTTGGGAATGCGCTAGAATATTCCGGGCCCAAGACAAGGCAAGAGAGGGGGCCGGTGATGGAGGAGAAATCCAGTTTCAATTTTCCTCGAGAGAAAAACGAGAGACAGAATAATTTGCCAGGGTGCAGGCCTAAGTAAAACCTCCTTGAGACATTGCGAGTTATTAAAGAGGAGGAAAGAAAAGACGTAGTAAAATCAGTTTGCCTTTAGCGGAGCTGTACAATGCACTCTTATTTCCAGGGGAATCTAATTAGAGGGCAGGCGGGCCGTGAGTGGGTGGGAGCTGGAGGCTGGGGCGGGGAGGCCCCGTGGGCTGTGGGAGGAGGGCGGGGAGGGGAGAGTGGGGCTTCGGGGAGGAGTTCCCTCCCAGCATGGAGCAAGGCTCAGCGGGCTTGGGTTCAGATCCTGAATCTCGGCTCTGCCTGGTGTCTCGGGGTTGGTGGTGAACCTAAGCTTCCGTTTCTTCCGTTGAAAATGGGACTTGTGCACCTCATGGGTGGCGTAGTTGACAGGATGAGATGCGGGAATGTGTAACCAGAGCTTGACTCCCACTGGGTGCTCGATGCGCGTTGGTTTCTGCTCTGTCTTCTCCACCCGGCGACCAGCTTCCACAGGTGTAACACCAACCCTATCTGCATCCCAGGCCCCCTGGTTGTCCCCTTGGCTTTCAGACCCTCCCTTACCATCTCCCCTCTCTTGCCCCACCGACCCTCTGCCCCCAGATCCCCCGTGGTTGGCAATCTGCGGCTCAAGAGCCACATGCGGCTCTTTGGCCCCTTGAGTGTGGCTCTTCCACAAAATACCACGTGCGGGTGCACGTACAGTGCGATTGAAACTTCATGGCCCATGCGCAGAAGTCGGTTTTCGGCCTGGGCGAGTCTATTTTGAAGAAGGACTGTTGCTATTTGGCTCTGTTGACTAATGAGTTTGCCGACCACTGCCCTACTCTCCGCGGATCGCCCTTCTAGCTCAGGCTCTGTCTGAGGCCACCAAGCTATCCATCCTCCTCCCCCGACCTGGCCTCTTGCAGGATACTTAAGGTTATTTTAGCCCAGCCGGCTGGTGTGGCTCAGTGGTTGAGCATCGACCTATGATCCAAGAGGTCAGGACACATGCCCGGATGGTGAGCTCGATCCCCAGTGGGGGGCGTGCAGGAGGCACCTGATCGATGATTCTCTCTCATCATTGATGTTTCTCTCTCTCCCTCTCCCTTCTTCTCTAAAATCAATAAAAATACATATTTTTTAAAAGATTATTTTACTAAGAGATGGATGATTTTGCTTAGAAATACGTAACGGAGAGCGGATGTCCGGAATTGTGAGCACCCATGCACGCCCCGCACACTGGCAGGACCAGGGCTGGCAGGAACGTGTGTCCCTCCATGTCAACCTCCCCAAGCACAGGACCCAGCGTCCCCCCCATCCATCCGTATCTCCAGTGCTGCTTCCCCTCCCACCAAATGCAGCCCAGGCATCGGAGGGAGAGGAGGGAGGAGGCAAAGGGGGGCAGAAAAAGAAGCATTGGCGGGTGAATGTTGGGCAGTTTCCAAGGCCTTTCCGCTGTCCTCACTTAAAGAAAGGGAGACGGGGGAGGGGGGAAGGGGGGGCAAACGGAGTCTGTATGTGGTTTCAGACTCCTGATGGATGTCAGTTCAAGTCCTGGCCCAGCCACATAGAGCTGTGTGGCCTTGGGTAAGTCATTGCCCTCTCTGAGTCCCACCCTTAGAGCTGGTTTAATGTCGGTAAAGCCTGCCCCCCGGGTCTGGGCTCTGTGAGTGCCAGTATGCCTGCCGAGCACAGTACCTGGCACGGGAGAAGCGCATCACCGATGCTCCATTTTCTCTCCCCGGAGGACCACCTGTTCTTCTGAACTGGGAAGCCCCACCCGCACCCCAAGCGCCTTAAATGAGACTGTTTTTCCCACCCCCGAATATCGAAGAGCATGCTTTTGTCCTCAGAGAACCAGTGTTTTCAGATCCCACCCCCTCCCTGCTGTTTAATGTAACTAAGCGCTGGCTGGCCACAGTTGGGGGAAAATCACATTATTCTTTCAAGATTCAGCAAACTGGGCCCAGAGCAATAATGGCCCCAGGGTGCGAGTAACAGATTTTATTTTTATTGATCAAAAAACATTTTTTATCAAAAACACATCAGACGAGAAAAGGCGTAAGCAGCAGGATCAAATTGAATTTTAACTCCTTTAAAAACTGGCTCCCTCCAGCCACCCGTTCCCAAAGATGTCGGGGTCTGCAGTGAGATGCTCTCTGCTTGGGGAGTGGGGGCGGGGGGGGGCAGGGGGACTCCCCGGGCAGTGGCACTGCTGTGCGGGCAGTGCTGAGACGCCGCATTTGCATTTGGTCCGCCTCCGAGTGGACCAAACATCTGGGTACAGGCTGGGGATTGAGTGGAGTACCGGTGTGGGTTTGCAGAGCGCGGATCCTCCGGACCTCTAGGAACTGTGCAGCTGGCTAGCCGAGGCGTGCAGCCTGGGCCAGGTGTCTGGCGTCGCATAAATACATCTTTAATGAGATGGTCGTGCAGGATGAGCCCAGCACACTTACACACGGGTTTGGAGAGCAAACCGTCGTTGGCATCTGTCGGAACATTGCAAGTTGGTGCATAGGTCTGGGCATGCGGGAGGGGCGATGCATTCATTCTTAAATGTGCGTTTGTTCGTTCATTCGTTCGTTCAATAAATGTGTGGAGTTCTTCCCATGGACAAGGGCTCTTCTGGGCCTTGGGAATAAAGCAATGAACAAAACAGATACAATTCTTCATCCTCCTGGAGAGGAAATACTGCCCCATCCGAATTATTCAAGCTGGGAGGCTGGGAGGTGGGCCACGGAGGAGGCAGGTGTTGGGCGTGGTCCCTGACTGAAGCCTTTTAAAGGCCACTCTCCTGAGACTGGGACCACTCTTGCCCTTGCTAATCTGATGGCTGAATTCAAAGGGGAAGGTGGGGGCAGAGGGAGGGAAGGAAAGAGGACTTAGGTAAGAGCCTGGTGGAGAGAAGCGGTGGAAGTAGGGTTCAGAGGCTGGGGCGGGTCAAGGGGTAGGTTGGGTCTTGGTCAGGGCTCCAGGCATCCTGGGCTGTGGTCTGTGGAGCATCCGCCGATGCAGCCGCCATGGCAGGCAGCAGGCATTCAGCTGCCGAGCTTGCCCCTGGCTTCGCACACCTTGGGCTGAGCGCCTCTCCCCGCACCCCACCCTCCAGCGTGAAACTGACCCACAGTTTTGGAGCCCTGGGGGCTGAGGGCGTGGCACCCTCTTTCAGGCCCTCAACTCCCATTCTGATGATTGCAAACAAGTTGCATGGTTTTCTCCGTCCACAGAGCAGGATGGTTTGGGTTTTTTTTAGCTCTTGCGATTTTCCCCCCAAAGTTCTGTAGCACAGTGGTTCTCAAACTGGGGTCCCCTGGGCCAGCAGTGGCGGCAGCAGCCTCACCGGGGAACTTGCTGGAAATCAACTTCTTAGACCCCACCTTCTGCATCAGAACTCCCCCAGGGGCCCGGCCATCTGTGTTTGACATGCCCTCCAGGCGATTCTGATGCCCTGAAGATGCCAGGGAGGCCACTTGGCTTCCTTTTAAAATGCATTCCGTGGCTTCGGTGCCGAACTGCCCTGGGTTTGAAGGGAGGCTCTGCCCTGAGCATCTGAGCAGGTCTGCACAGCTCTCCAAGCGCTCACACAGAGCACCGGCCCTGAGGCGATGGTGAGGACTCCGTGGGAAGACACCATGCCTCAGCTCCCGGGACACAGTAGACCTGCCTGCCACCCCTTCTTCCTCTTGTCACTGGTTACCGGACAGAAGCCACCCTGTGCAAGTCGACGAACGTGTTCAACAGGGCAAGTGCTGAGCAGCCTTGAAAACCCAACCTCACCGGCTCCGGGAGCAAGAGAATCGGAGCTTCTCAGAGTCACAGAACCGTCAGATATCAGACCCAACGGGAACCAAGTCCAGTATCTCAGAGGCTCCCCGGGGCCGTGTACGTGGCCCTGGTGACACAGCTCGTCAGAGCCATCCCTCTTGTCCCCCTGCCCCCTCCGACCACACAGCCGCCGCCTTCCATCTCTGTCCTGCCCTCTGAGTTACTCTGCACAGAGACTCACAGCCAGGGAGCCCCGCGTGCTCATTGCAGATTTCTCTTGAAGGTGGGCATCACGCCCATTTCGTTCTCTGCTCTATCAGCCCGGCTAGTTCAGCATCTACTCGTGTCCAGCACTACGTGCTGAGTGGATGCATTCCTGTCTTGAAGGTGTGGCCGCGAGTTGGAGTTTTTCTTCGGTTCTTCGCCTCATGCCAGTTTCTCTGGGGGCAGGCACCTGGGCAGGGGGAGAGGACAGCAGCCCCAGGGGCACCCCTGCCCTTGGTGGGTGCGGGTGATGCCTCCATGGGCCCAGGGGCATCTCGGCACCGGACCTGGCTCCCGCCGGTGTGTGCTTCAGGACCCAGGTTTTCCAGGGCTGCGCGTCCGCCTGACATAATACGTAACAGTAATTAAGAAATAAGCCGCCTTGCCCAGCCTCACAGCGATCATTTGGCTAAGTAACGACCATGGTCCAGTGCCTCAAAAATCACCATTAGAGTACGCTCCTTAGGGCCATAAAATTTCTCGTTTTCTGCCTTTCATCGGCCTCCCCCTGCAGCCTGCGCCCGGCTTTATTTATACATTCGTCCTCAAACAATGGCAATAAACCCTTTCCCAGCGTGTTGCAAATCAGAAATTTGTCCACATTTTTCCACCACCTTCCACTGCGGACCTGCTCTGCCTGGGAACGGCCCCGCCAGGCCAGCTGCAGCGGCTGGGCTGCGGTAGATTGATGGGGGCACGACGGGATGGGGTTGCTGGGGAGAGAGGGTGGGGAGGGGGCAGCGGGAGAATGCACCATGAAAGGCCTCTGGCTGCCCAAGCGACCAGCCTGGGACACAAGGGGCTGTGAGGGGCGCAGGGGGAGGGGAGCAGAGGCGAGAGCTAAGTTTCCCCACCCCCTTCCCCTGAGAGAAGAAGAAGGGCCTGGAAACTACTGGGAAGCAGGCTTGGCCCCAGGCAGAATCTGAGGGCGATAAAATCCACTCCTCTTGCCCCCCAGGAATCAGATGATCACAGGGTGTCCTGCAGTCCCCACTGTAGAATTCCAGTCCCCTCTGGAGCTCCTCACTGCCCACGTGGACCAATCATTCTTTCCTCCAGCAGCAGGCATTTCCTGAAAGCCCCACTGTGTGCCAGGAACCACCTGGGCTCTGCAGTGTGAAGTAATGAATGAATCAGCTACAACCCGAAAGCCCCACTGTGTGCCAGGAACCATCCGGGCTCTGCAGTGTGAAGTAATGAATGAATCAGCTACAACCCGGGCCTCCTTCTCAGGGTCACTCTTAGAGATCCAGGAGGACCTCTTGTTTTGGGGGCCCAGCGAGGGCTTAGACTTACCAAGGGTCACACAGCAAGTTGAAGGCAAAGTCAGACCAACTTCAGGGTGCAAATCAGGAGCCCCCTAGTCTTTCCAGCCAGCCCCCAGGCTCCCTGGGGACCCTCCTCCGGACAAGGTAATAGTCCTGTCATCTGGCTGGGGGCCTGGGGCGGGGGGCTGGGCTGGGGGCCTGCAGCCGGTTTGGGGGGCACTTCCGCAGTGACCAGCTGATGGCTTTGGCCTTGGTCTGGGAGGGAAGACTGCTCTGCCCCGTGTGCTGCCAGGTAAAGCTTTTGCTTCTAAGGAGGGAGTCCGGCCTCTGTGAAAGCCCCTCACCCGGTGGCAGGACGTGCCCCTTACTTTTCCCGTGATCCTCTTGACTTCCGTAGCTGCTCTGGATCAGCCCATAGCTCTGCCACCTTTAGGAGAGTGGTTCTCTCTAAAAGGGGCAGGATCAGCCTGGCCGGCGTGGCTCAGTGGTGGAGCGTTGACCTATGAACCATGAGGTCACAGTTCGATTTCCAGTCCGGGCACATGTCTGGGTTGGGAGCTTGATCTCTGGTGTGGGGTGCAGGAGGCAGCCAATCAATGATTCTAATCATTGATGTTCCCTCTCCCCCTTCTTCCCCCTCTCCCTCGCCCTCTGAAATCAACCCAGTCCGGGCACATGTCTGGGTTGGGAGCTTGATCTCTGTTGTGGGGTGCAGGAGGCAGCCAATCAATGATTCTAATCATTGATGTTCCCTCTCCCCCTTCCTCCCCCTCTCCCTCCCCCTCCGAAATCAATAAAGCAGTGGTTCTCAACCTTGTGGCCCTTTAAATACAGTTCCTCATGTTGTGATCCAACCATAAAATTATGTTTGTTGCTACTTCATAACTGTAATGTTGCTACTGTTATGAATCGTCATGTAAATATCTGATATGCAGGATGGTCTTAGGCGACCCCTGTGAAAGGGTCGATCGACCCCCAAACAGGTCGCGACCCGCAGGTTGAGAACCGCTGCAATAAAGATATATTTAAAAAAATAAAAAACTAAAAGGGGGGGGGCGGGTCTGAGCTCTCCACTAGCTTCTGTGGTGGTGAAATGTCACTGCTGGAGCTTTTGTCAGTGGGGTCTGTGGGGTGCCTGGCAGGAGCTCAGTAGCTACCAATTGGGCCGTGCTCCCCTGTGCACCATGACCCACAACACAATGTCAGGTTTCCGAGTTTCCTTTTTAAACAAAGATGGAGGTGGGGCGGGTGAGAATTGCATGGAGGGGAGTGAGCCCGAGGGAGAGAAATCCATGCAGTTCTGACACGACTCTGGGGAAGCAGGAGCCCCAACGTGTCTGTGACAACAGGGGCCACGGTCTCTTGGTTTACCTGTGGCTGCACTTCCGGTTAGAACTGTTCTTAGCAGCCTTCTAGAATGATTACCAGAGAGCTGTTCCCAGTCACCCTGCCCTGGGGTAGCACCCAGTCATAACAGGAGGAACACAGTTTCCAGCCTCAGGGAACTCCCAGCCTTAGATGGCCCCGCCATCTCTACGCGGGGCATCCCTGGTTTGATGGGGGAAACCGAGTTCCCACACTCAAGAAGGTCAGATGACCCTTTTACAAACGGGCGATGAGGTGTATTTGGGAAACACAACAGCCGCACTGAAAGTCCGTTGCCAGTCTCCAGCAGGGGTCGGTGCCAGGGGCCGAGAGGATGGCTCAGGTGGCAGGTGCCACAGGGATTCATGGAGAGTTCTCCGGGCATGACAGTCCCGGAGAACTTCATGGACTCGGTGGCCCTCGAGGCCGGATTTGAAGAGTGGGGGAGGGAGACAGCAGGAAACAGTGTGAGGGCACCACCCCAGGCCACAGCGGTAGACGGCCAGGAAGTGCCCTGCAGGGACAGGCTCACATGTGCCACCTGGTGAAGAGGGGCCTCTGGGCCAGTTGTGGGGGTCTCACTGATACTCTGTCATTGAACTAGTTACCCCTTTGAGCCTCAGTTTCCTCATCTGTAAAATGGGCTGATAATATTCACTAATAACGGTCCTTACCTCTTAGGGTTGTAGTGGGCAACCAGGACTTGCTACAGGAAAGGCCCGTGGAAGCTCCAAGTTCGTGCACAGCTGTTTTTGTTCATTCTCTGTAGCCTTTACGCCCAGTCCTGCTGTAGGAGACTGTGTGTGATCACATAGCCCTGGCTTCGGGGTACTGGGAGCCACTGGTTTAAGAACTGAGCCCAGAGGCAGGGGGTTTGATGGACAGAGGGAGACAGGGGCCGGGGTCCTGAGGCCACTTTTCATCCCTCCTTTGACAACTTTCCAACTGGCTGCACACCCCCCTCCCCCCCAGCACTCCAACACCAATGGGGGCGGGGCGGGAAGGGGAGGGGCGAAGGAGGGTCCAGCAGGCTTGACTTCTCAGGCATATGGTCCTTTCACTCTGCCTTTGTGGGGTGCTGACGGGTGGCCGGGTTGCCTTTTCCTGTCCATGCCCGGCAGCTTCATCTGGCCACAGGGGCCCCAGCTGCTGCTCTTTCCCCTTCGCTGGTTTTAAAGCCTCCCCAGGCCTCCCCAGGCCTCCCCAGGCCCAGCTTCCTGAGGGTCTGTCTCCCTCTAGGGCCCTTAGCACCTGCCAGCATTTGGGTACCAGCTGCAGCACTTACCTGAGACTCCGGCACCCTCTCCTCTCATGGGCACCATTTGCACCTGGGATGGCTTTCCCTGGAGGTGGGATGGGATGTGGGGGCTGTGGGCGTGGCTGGGGTTGTGCAGAGCCCCCACCATGGTAGAGTAAGGAAGGGATGGCAAAGGGTATTCTTTCTTTCTTTCTTTCTTTCTTTCTTTCTTTCATGCATTCATCCCCATTTTAGAAATAGAATGTTGCTTGGGAGTTAAAAAGCACATCTAGCATCAATAGCTCTCGGGAGGCAGATCCAGAATTCACAGGAATCCCAGGTCCATCCGACCCCACAGCTTCTCTTCCCCCCCCCCCCCCGCCCCCCAGTGTCTGCCTGTGGCGGCCTCAGCCGTGCTCCGTAAGACAGACCCCGTGGCAAGCCCCCTTTCCGGAGCTGGCAGAGAGAGCTCTGCCCGTTGCCCACTGAAGAAGTCAAAGAAAACTGTGATTGTTTTCAGGGTTGTCTTAAAGTCACAGGAAGAGTGCGAAAGGGGACAGTGAGCTGAGCCCCTCTGATGGTGGGCTTGCTCCGGCCTCTCAGGCGCCTGCCTACCTGCCCCGCCTCCTGCCCTCCCCCATCCACAGCTGCTGCCCCTTCCAAACTCCACGTTTGCTAACCTGTTGCCCAGGACACCAACAGGTTCAGGAGACTGAGTTGGAAGGGTCCACATGGCATCTTCATCTTCACTCCTTGCCTTAAGGGCAGGTGACCCTCAGTTTGGGACTCGGCTCCCAGTAAGTCTTCTCTGACGCCTTTGCCTCCGAGGGTTCCAGCCCCCTACAAGCCCTCTCTCCTCGCCCATTGGTGGCGGCTTGTGCTTGGTTCACAGTTTCATGCAGAAAAGCTCCGGATCCCCCCGTGAGAGAGCATAGCTCTGAATGCGGGCAACAACCACACGGTACCATGTCAAGCAGTACTACTTCCTCCTTCCCAGATCTGCCCCTTCCTGGGAGGCATGTAGAAAGAGCGCCCTCTAGTGGCTGAGGACCGCTTTGTGCTGTTGGTACCGAAGACATGATCAGGTTCAGAGTAAAAAAGGCGGGCGGGTGGGGGGGTGGGGGGGGAACAGCCTGATGGGTTAGATGGGGGCTTCTCAGAGAAGGGACAGTTTTGTCAAATTTTGGTTGCAAGCTTCCTAAGCGCACTTTCCCCCCTCCCTCCTCTCCTTGAGTTGGGAGAGGGAAATTGGGCCAGCTGACGCATCTCAGGGCCTGAGGAGTCGCATAGGATTTGAAGGTAGATAGAACCTATTTGGGTTCCCACCTTCCGGTGCCTCGCATCCCCTGGGAGGCCTCGCGAGAGCAGGCCTGCAGTGCATTAGATGCAGACGGTTTTGCTGGGTCCCGGCAACCTGGGCACCTCACACCCAGATAGACGAGGACGCTGTCCGGGAGGGGTGATGCCCAGCTGAGTCGGAAAGGGCGAGGCGTCACGGAAAAGCCAAGGAATCGGAAGGCTGAGACGGGGAAGGGCAGCAACGGCAGAGTTTGGAACGGTCACCAAGGGCAGAGATGTGTCGCTGGAGACCACGGCCGAGGTCAGCCACGCCCCAGCACCCCACGTGCCTGATTACTACACGTGGAGGTGGA
>NW_006293088.1:1004549-1009133 GCF_000327345.1 Myotis davidii | reverse complement strand
GAAAGAGTGGATTCGTCTGAGGCCTGGTGTGGGGGGAGAGCTCTCCGGACACCCTGGACTGCCAGGAAGATGGACAAATGGGTCCCAGAGCCCAGTAAGCCCGGAACATGCCTGGAGGCAGAAACGACAGCCCGGAGGCTGTCCTGCGCCGGCGCCTCCGGAAATAATGCTGGGAAGCATGGGAGGCGGCAGGAGAGGGGGGAGACCAAACATGAGGTGGGTTTTCGTAAGACAAGCCACAGGCCCGAGCCCCCAGGAGCCGAGCAGGGGCGGGACATTGTGGACGTCATTCATTCATAGGGTCTCCAGGAGTGGGAGCCTCTGAAACGGCATGTAACACATACGCGTGTCCCTGGCACTGTTCTGTGTGTTTTCATCTCCTCATGTGTCCACTCATTCATTCATCCCACAAGTACTTGAGTGCCCACTTTGTGCCCAACACTGGAGAGTCAGCAGCGAACAAAGAAGACGAAAACACCCATCCCGCATGGAGCGTGTGCTCTGGGGACAGTGGGGGGCAGGGAGCTGGGGCAAACAGTGGAGTATTTAGCGCATGAGATTGCGACGTGGACTGTGGAGAAATGCAAAGCAAGGCAGGTGCATGGAGCCCTACTATTACCCGTGTCTTACACGTGGAATCCACAGGACCAGGCAAACTGCCAGGAGCCTGTGTTTTTCAATGCCCCTTCTGCATGGCCCAGCCCCCCGAAAAAGGCAGGCCGTGGGGGGCTGGGGAGGGGCTCCAGGCAGAGGACCCAGCCTCTGCAAAGGCCTGCAGTCGCTGGGGTTGCTGGCATCAAGGGAGGGTGGGGTGTGGGGTAGGTTGGGGGCTCACAGGGCCCCTGAATCTCCTGGCTTTGGCTCTGGGCTGGTTGCATGTGAGGTGTGAGGGGAGAGGAGAGGGGTGTTAAGAGGAGTGCAAGCTTTGTCCTGTGGGTGCCTGGGTGGCGGGGCCGAGATGGGCACCCAGGAGAAGTTCAGGCAGAGGAGGTGGCCAGGAGGAGGTCGCTTCCGGGAGGTCTGTCTTGGGGTTCGAGCCCCGCCTCTCGTTCTGGTCCCCGTCGCCCGGCCCTGTGTGCGGGTGAGGTGGGGGTGGGCTCCTGCAGACATTACCTAGATGCGCACACCACACGCCGGTTACAGCTGAGCGGTTCCAGGGAGGGGTGCACGGGAGGGCGCCGCCTGGCCCTGGCTGTCCGGGCCCCCAGCTGAGCTGTAAATGACTTTTCCATTTGCCGAGACCTGCGCCCAGGCCTGTTTGGTATTCAGGGACACCCGGTCCACACTCGCCAGCTCCTGGCTCTGCCCGAATTACTTGATTAAAACGCATATCAACTATTATGTGATTCGCTCCTCTGCCGCAGCTCGAGCCGGCCTATGTTAAACTGTAATAAAGGCTGGGGTGGGAGGCGGCAGGGACGGGAGCGCAGGAACGGGGGTGGGAGGGGGCCTGTGGGGGTGGGGGGTCTGAGAGAAGGACCCCACACTGTAAGGCCATTGCTGGTCCAGAATTTCTGACGAGGATTTGGAGATGGGTCCACTCCCTCCTGCAGGTCCAGAAACTGTGACCGTCTCATTTCCAGGCTTTTCCTTGGGCACAGGGAGAGCAGGGAAGGCTTGGGTGGCGGGGATGGAGAACAGCCACCTGGGTTGGTTTTCATGATCAGAAACGGAATCCTCCATCCCCGGAAATTCACTGCAGCGAAGTCGACTGTCGCTGGGCTGGGAGTCCTGAGCCCTGGGCTTCCCTCCCAGGCCCACTCCCCTGGGATTCCACTGAGCGTCTGGGAAATGGGGCTATTCCTGCCGGCCTGGCCCTCCGGGGCTAAGGGGACACACCGTGTCAGGTCAGTGAAAGGCTTGTGCACTGTAGGATGCATGCACAAGCTTACGGTGCTCACTGTTGCCTTGAGGCAGGACTATTTCCAAGAAACTTTGCCATTGTCCTTCGAAGCCTTCTTCATCCGAGAAGCCTTTATTGAGCACCTGCTGTGTGCTGGCACCGTCCCTGTTGCAGTCACAGGGCTCCTGGTGCAATGGGGCCCAGACACCCAGAGAAGGCGAGTTTGGTGTCTCCCATTGAGCTTGGAGAGCCCCAAGTACTGGCACCGAAACCAGCCTGACGGGCCCAGGAAGTCGTGCCGGGGGGCACCCAAGAGCTGGGCTCTGCTGGCTGAGCAGGCGGCTCCTGGTGGTGGGGAGGTGTGCCAGGCAGAGGAAGCTCCGGTTCAGAAGCTGGAGCGTGGGAGACGGCCCGGCTCAGTCATCGTAGGAGGCCGAGAGCTGGACGGTACCGCGTGGAGAGGCAGGGTGTGTGGACACGGGCAGGAGGACGCGTGTGGTGGGGCCTCGCTGGTGTATCGAGGCTTCCAGGGTCAGTGGCTATGAAAGCTGGTGTTCTCCAGAGGAGGGGGAGGCTGGGGTGGGGGCTGTGGGGCTGCCCCAGCCATATGGTCCCCACTTCCAGCAGCCTGGCCTGGGCTGGCCTCTGCCTGAGCAGACCTCATCCTGCCCACCCTTAGGGTCCCCCCACCTCCGTCCCTCACTCCCTCCTCGGGCTGTTCTGTGGGTCACATGTTTCACACCTGCCCTGGCCCTGATTCACGTAGGGACTGGGTTTCCTTCATCGGACTGGGAACGTCCCAGAATGGGGGGCGGGGTGGGAGGGGATACCTGATCACTCTTCCATCACATGGGGAGCTTCCTAAGACAGAGGCTGTCCCCCCCCCCAAAAGGTTGGGAGGGCCCCACGGTGGGGCTGGTTTTCTTCCTTGCTCTGTATGGGACTTCCCACATCCCTAAGCAGAGAGAGGACCCGGGGACCCAGGAGGGTCCCTCCCCATATCCCTCTCTTTCGGGGTGGGGGTGGGGGAGGGGGTCCTATCTCCAGCACCAGCCTGTCCTGCACAGCTGCTGGAGACAGGAGACAGGGCTGCAGCTGGCCAAGACGCTGCTCCCCTGCCCGCCTCTGTGCAGCTTCCGTTTAATGAATGCGCTCCCATGTCCACTCGCCCACAGCCCCTCCCTGTGCCAGCTGCCCGGGCTTTCGCTGCGTGGAGGACTCAGCCCCAGCCCTAGCTTCCATTTAATGAATGCGCTCCCATGTCCACTCACCCACAGCCCCTCCCTGTGCCAGCTGCCTGGGCTTTCGCTGTGTGGAGGACTCAGCCCCAGCCATCGGGGCCTCTCTGTGGCCAAGTCCACCTAATCCTGTTGATTAATTTAACTCTGAGACTAATGGGTTCCAGAGGCGGGGAGAGCATCATTGGGGAAACTGAAGCAAGAGAGGGGGGGTGGTGGCATTAGGGCTCTTTGTGAGTGAGCCCCCCTCACTCAGGCTGCTTTGGTCCTACACCCACCCTCTACCCTTTCTGTAATCATCATCATCATCACCACCATCAGCAGCAGCAGCATCCTTCATGTGGGTGCCCCACTACGGCTCCAGACGATCCCCGCAGTCTTCATGTCATTCTATTCTCCCAGCAGCCCCGTGGGGCCCGCGGGCATGTATCATCATCTTCATCTTCACAACTGGGAAAACCGGGGTCCAGAGGGGAAGCCACTGATCCCAGGCCACACAGTGAGGGAGAGACAGAGCCCAGCATCCGGGTGGCAGGCCTCCCAGACCAGGACTCCTGACTAGACCACAGCTGCCCCAGATGGCCCCCCACTCCCTCCAACCTATCCTTCTTCCCCTTCCTTCTCCAGGAGTGAGCATGGACTTACAGGCTGTGTGGCCTCCATCAAGTTACTGAACCTCTCTGAGCCTTTTCCCCTCTTTGTAAAAGCGCCAGCAGCCCAGACCGGCTGCGGAGCTGGCACAGACCAAGAAGGCTGTTTTCCTGGGCTGGGCCAGGGCGGAGGCCTGGGGTCACACAGTCCAGGTCCCTTCGGCCTCTCTCCATCTCTGGCTAGAGGGACAGAGCCTTGCTCTCTCCACTCAGCAGCCAGGAAGTTGTTATGGCAACCGTCAACATCCTAGAGGAGCCTTTCAACCAAGAGGCCTGAGGGCTCCGCTATGCTTTCCCCAGTCTGGTTTTGGTCTGGGCAGCTCTCTGGGCCCCCAGAGACCCCAGATCTGTGCTGAACAAGGGGTGGGAGGAGCAGGGAGATGAGGAGGAAGGAGACTCAGACTCCACGGTGAGTCTAGAAAGCTGCCCGGAGTTTGGAGGGCCAGGGCATTGGATGCACACGGGGCCCCCCTCCTTTTTCCTCAATTGACCCCCCCCCCCGCAATACTCTTCAATTTGATGTTCACAGTTGCCTGCTAAGATAGATACCACCTATGTCCAGAGAGAGAAATGGTGGCTTAGAGAGAATACATGCATTTGGTTTCACAAAGTGGTACAGCCATGCTTTAAACGTGAATGACCTGAACCCAACACCCAGGAACAAGAAAAGCAGGTGTCTGTCCTCCAAGACCTCAAAAATTACTAAAGGCATGACTAAAACACCTGAACAAGACCATGTAGGCCATGCTCAAGTCTCTCAATGTCTTGTTCTCTGCTGATGACCTAGGAACATATCCATTTTGATGTTTCCTTTCCCCTTTTAACTCAATCCAACACCTTCTCTTCCAAAAGA
>NW_006293088.1:1001372-1004064 GCF_000327345.1 Myotis davidii | reverse complement strand
TTCCATCACATGGGGAGCTTCCTAAGACAGAGGCTGTCCCCTCCCCCAAAAGGTTGGGAGGGCCCCACGGTGGGGCTGGTTTTCTTCCTTGCTCTGTATGGGACTTCCCACATCCCTAAGCAGAGAG
The DNA here is from genome assembly GCF_000327345.1 of Myotis davidii. NCBI lineage: Eukaryota > Metazoa > Chordata > Mammalia > Chiroptera > Vespertilionidae > Myotis > Myotis davidii. The sequence goes on along the minus strand of NW_006293088.1, from coordinate 1,003,937 downwards.
AGGACCCGGGGACCCAGGAGGGTCCCTCCCCATATCCCTCTCTTTCGGGGTGGGGGTGGGGGAGGGGGTCCTATCTCCAGCACCAGCCTGTCCTGCACAGCTGCTGGAGACAGGAGACAGGGCTGCAGCTGGCCAAGACGCTGCTCCCCTGCCCGCCTCTGTGCAGCTTCCATTTAATGAATGCGCTCCCATGTCCACTCACCCACAGCCCCTCCCTGTGCCAGCTGCCTGGGCTTTCGCTGTGTGGAGGACTCAGCCCCAGCCATCGGGGCCTCTCTGTGGCCAAGTCCACCTAATCCTGTTGATTAATTTAACTCTGAGACTAATGGGTTCCAGAGGCGGGGAGAGCATCATTGGGGAAACTGAAGCAAGACGGGGGTGGTGGTATCAGGGCTCTTTGTGAGTGAGCCCCCCTCACTCAGGCTGCTTTGGTCCTGCACCCACCCTCTACCCTTTCTGCAATCATCATCATCATCACCACCATCAGCAGCAGCAGCATCCTTCATGTGGGTGCCCCACTACGGCTCCAGACGATCCCCGCAGTCTTCATGTCATTCTATTCTCCCAGCAGCCCCGTGGGGCCCGCGGGCATGTATCATCATCTTCATCTTCACAACTGGGAAAACCGGGGTCCAGAGGGGAAGCCACTGATCCCAGGCCACACAGTGAGGGAGAGACAGAGCCCAGCATCCGGGTGGCAGGCCTCCCAGACCAGGACTCCTGACTAGACCACAGCTGCCCCAGATGGCCCCCCACTCCCTCCAACCTATCCTTCTTCCCCTTCCTTCTCCAGGAGTGAGCATGGACTTACAGGCTGTGTGGCCTCCATCAAGTTACTGAACCTCTCTGAGCCTTTTCCCCTCTTTGTAAAAGCGCCAGCAGCCCAGACCGGCTGTGGAGCTGGCACAGACCAAGAAGGCTGTTTTCCTGGGCGGGGCCAGGGCAGAGGCCTGGGGTCACACAGTCCAGGTCCCTTCGGCCTCTCTCCATCTCTGGCTAGAGGGACAGAGCCTTGCTCTCTCCACTCAGCAGCCAGGAAGTTGTTATGGCAACCGTCAACATCCTAGAGGAGCCTTTCAACCAAGAGGCCTGAGGGCTCCGCTATGCTTTCCCCAGTCTGGTTTTGGTCTGGGCAGCTCTCTGGGTCCCCAGAGACCCCAGATCTGTGCTGAACAAGGGGTGGGAGGAGCAGGGAGATGAGGAGGAAGGAGACTCAGACTCCACGGTGAGTCTAGAAAGCTGCCCGGAGTTTGGAGGGCCAGGGCATTGGATGCACACGGGGCCCCCGTGGGCACTGAGGCTGGGCAGGGCAGTGTTGGAAGCACCTTGAATGCATCCCGCGGCCGGTCAGTTGCTAACCGCATTCATGCTTTTGGGTACAGCCCCAGGGCCTGTTCTACTATTTCCTTAAAAATTTACTTTATCCGAAAGCACCTTAAACAACAGAAGCCAAGGAAACGAATGCTCTCGTGATTGGAAAATGAGTATCATGTCCTGTACGTCGGTGGGAACCATAAAAACAATGTTGTTAATTCTACTGGAGGCGGGTCATCTCCTTGTTAGAAAGAGAGAACAGCAGTGTTAAATGTGTCCTGCCCTGTGTGTAGCCACCAGCCACACCTGGCTGCGTAAATGTGAATGAAAGTGAAATGAGAGGAAACATTCAGTTCTTCAGTTGCACTAGACACGCGTCCAGTGCTCGCCCCGTGTGGCTGATACCACCTCGTGGAAGCATGCAGGTCCGAGCGTTCCCCCATCGTGGCGTTGCTGGACAGCTGGCTCTGGACAGAACTGAGGCTGAGTCAGACTGGGGGTCTCCGAGGACAGGGCCACCGGTCCTCCTCACTCAGCTCCTGGTCCCCACTGGAGGGGGGAGTCCGGTGCCCCGTTCACCTGCGGGCGGGCATCCTCCCTGCCTGCCTGCCACGCCCTGCTACCTCCTTCGGAGGGCTCCCTCTCCTTGACGCTGTCAGAAAACTGAGGCTACGCAGTGAGTTTCAGGAAACAAATCCTTGCGATTAGTTGTCTTTGGCTCTGAGCCCCAGACGTGCTGGGGAAGGTGCCCCGGCTGCCAGCTGTGCCCACCGTGGCCGCCTCTCAGTGACGGGTTGACAGGCAGCCGGGAAAGGGCGGATGAGGGGGATGGACCCGACCCCAGTCTCTGCCTTCAGGAACGAGGCCGGCCACGATGAAGGGAGGGCTCCGTTGCCTGTGGTTCCCTTATTGTCACAATCAGGGACAGCCTGGCGGTGACCGATCAAAAGCAGGCATGACCGTCCAGTGGCCAGGGCAGCAGGACGGAGGGGGGCACGCAGGTGGAAGGGCACTGCCCCGTGAGAACGCGACCCCTCGTGCCCTTTGACACACCAGGCCTTTGCCCGCGCTCTCCCCTCTGCCTTTCCCTCACCTCCAGGTGACATCTAAGAGGCTGCCTGAGGTTATTGGGGGTGGGGGTGGGGGTGGGGAGGTTGTCCCTTGTGGGGGGACCCTCGGCCTATTCACGGAACCAACATTTGAAGCAATTGGGTTAAGAACGGGTGGAGACGGGACACTATTGCATTTGCT
>NW_006293088.1:993455-1001338 GCF_000327345.1 Myotis davidii | reverse complement strand
CCCTCCCTCCCTCCCTCCCTTCCTTCCTTCCTTCCTTCCTTCCTCTCTCCTTTCCTCTATTTTTGCAGTCTTTCCCCCAAATGCAATAACATCGTTGTTTAAATGGTTGTCATTTTAAAAGTACTAAACTATAAACAAGCATAAAGAAGAAAAACAAAAGTTCCGCCACCCGGAGGTCAACACCTGCTGATCTTGGACTGTGGTGTTCCATAAGGTGCCACCCACCTGCTTTCCCACAGGGGGTTGCTCTTTGCACGCTGATGTGTACCTGCCCTTTTTCTTAGCGTCAGGATTATTCTGGGGTCGTTAATATGCCACAAAGTTATCTCCTTTTCGGGGAATGTGGTTCTAGAAATGTTGACACATGTTCTTCATCATGAAACCACCCCCTGCCTCCTATGTCTCCACATCCTTCCTGTCCGTGGAAATAACCTAAATGCCCGACTGCAGCGGAGTCTCGTCTTTAAGGAATGACTGTGCCGTAAAGTGTTGAGCCAGGCCCCAGGGCTGGGCATGGGGTAGCTTCCCACTCTTCCTTCTGGTAAACAGTGCCCGGTGCTCCAGGGGGATGCTCCCTCGGTGCCGTGATGGGCTGGAAGGGGGGCCCAGCGCACCCCTCCATCTCACCAGGCCGCCCTCTCCCTCCCTCTCGCCTGGCCGTAGGGAACCGGCTGGACGAGGGCTCAGACGTGGAGTCGGAACCGGACCTCCCTCTGAAGCGCAAGCAGCGCCGCAGTCGGACCACGTTCACGGCCGAGCAGCTGGAGGAGCTGGAGAAGGCCTTCGAGAGGACGCACTACCCGGACATCTACACCCGCGAGGAGCTGGCACAGAGGACCAAGCTGACTGAGGCGCGCGTCCAGGTGAGGAGGCGTCTCGGGTTGGCACTGCGGCCCTAACCGAGAGGCTGGAGTTAAGGAAGTGGGGCGGCTAGGGTCTGAGGGCTCGCTGGGCCCCCGGGGAGCTCTGCAGCAAGTGGTCTGAGGACCGTGTAGACCAATAATGCCACCAGCAAGCGATGCAGAGGAAGTGGGCAGCAGGCGTTGGTTGACTGACTGACTGATGGAGGGGGAAGCCAGAAGCTGTGGCGAGGCCTGCTGACGTCTCTCCAGGCAACAAGTACTTTAAAGAAAAGATGAGCGGAGGGATGGAGGGAGAGAGGCAGAGGAAGAGAAGAGCTCAAGGGAGGGAGAAAGGAAAAGGGAAGGAGGGAGAAAAGAAGAAAGAGAGGGCCCTAACCGGTTTGGCTCAGTGGATGGAGCGTCAGCCTGCGGACTGAAGGGTCTCAGGTTCGATTCCGGTCAAGGGCATGTACCTTGGTTGCAGGCACAGCCCCAGGAGGGGGTGTGCAGGAGGCAGCTGATCGATGTTTCTCTCTCATCGATGATTCTAACTCTATCCTTCTTCCACCTCTCTTTTAAAAATCAATAAAATATATTTTTTTTAAAAAAAGAAAGAGAAGGTGGAAAGGAGGGAGGGAAGAAGAAGGAAGGAAAGAAAAAAGGAAGGAAGGGAGGAAGGAAGGGCAGTAGCTCAACTAGAAGAGAGGACTCAGAGAGAACAAAAATCCCCAAATCTCTGATGAGGAGAGAAAGTAGTTTGGAGGAAAATTTCTGAACAGACCTAGCTTCCTAAGATGGGTAATGAGTTTCCCGTTATGGGAAGCATGCAAGCAGACTGGGCAGCCATGGTGGGTTCCTGGTGGGTTAGAAACATCTGAAGAGGGTGGCTAACCCCCTTCGCACCCTTGAGTGTCAGGTCCCTAACCAGCAGGGGTGGAGGAGGGGGAGTGCAGAAAGAGCAGAGCCTACTGGGGTGCAGGCCTGTAGCGGGGTCGGGCTTGCCGCTGAGTGCAGCGAGTGTCCGCCTGCTGGGGAGGGCTCAGGCTGGGTGGTGGAGGAGGTCATGATGGACAGCTCCCGTGGGAACCATTCCTGGCCTGTCTTCTTCCTGAATCGGGGGCACAGTTTGGCAGAGGGGTCACCTCAAACTGTTCCCTGGGGGCACTTCCATCCAAGGCTAACCAGCCTTAGTTGGGCACCCACCTTGTGCCAGTCACAGGGCTTGGGCTTCTCGTGCATGACCTGGTGGAACCTCAGACCCCCTTGTCAGGGTTGGCATGGTCACCCCAAGCTGAGGGTACAGGAGCTGAGGCTGGGAGAAGTGGCATGCCCAGAGGCACAGAGCTGGACTGGGGCTGAGCTGGGCCTGGAGACCCCCAGAGACCAGGTTCTTATCATCCAGGAAGTAGAAACGGAGTCAGAGCTGGAATCTGAAAGCAATAGGGAAAGTTCTAGAAGCAAAGTGGCATTTAACCATTCCAGGAACCAATGTACCTCCCTCCACACCCCCACCCCCACTCCTGCGGTGGTGGGGGAGGGAGCTTGGCTGCCTTTGAGAGAGACCCAAGGGGCAGGGCAGGCGGCAGCAGCCAGCTCATCTCATCGCCTCCCCTCCTCTCGGGGTGATACCCGAGCCTGCCCCCGCGGCCTCCCTCCCCTCTGATCCTCCTGCAGCTGTTCTCCGGGCACATTCCTCGGTGCTTTCTCATTCCCACGTCTGGGGGCCACGGCTGCTTCCCACCACCTTGAAGCCTGGCCGCTGCTTGTAAAATCCCCTGGCTGTCAGGGCAGTGCTTTTATTGGCCCAGGGGACCCAGAAACAGGTGTCACTCAAGGTCCAGAGAGGGAGGGAGGGGGCTGGGAAGAGGGGGAACAGACAAACCCAGAGTGAGGGGCCCAGGCAGACATCCTCCACATGCTGACTCCCCTATCAGACTCTGGGTTCCCCTGGGCAGGGCGGGATCCCCCTCAGGCTGTGAGCTCCCAGCCTGAGAGCTTTCCCTGCAGATCACAGAACAAGAAATGCTTTTTTTTTTTTTTAAAGAATGAACAAAGGGTAACAAAACAAAACAAAACAAAAATGGAGACAGGAATGATGGGACATTTGGCCTGGAGAAGAGGACACTTGGAGGACATGGCTGCTCTGCTCTGAGAGCCCCCCAGGGCAGGACAAGGCTGGTCGGGAGATGTCCCAAGTCCCATATAAATGTCGGCAGAAGCAAGAGCATAGGACTGGGGGCCATAGGTCTAAGTTCCCCTGGGTTCCTGCCTATGATCAGCGGCAGCACCTTTCCTTTCCTGAGACTTAAGTTTCCATCTATAAATAAAGGAATTTAACGAAACGGTCACTAAGGCCCCCTTGAAGTTCCAGGATCCTGACCGACAATCAGAACTGTCTTGTGAGGTGATGAGATCCCCGTTACCTGAAGCAATCAAGCAGCAGTGCCACATTTTGTCTATCAGAGCCCCCGGAGAGGGTTTCTGCTGTGGGTAGTGTGGCAAGGAGCTCGAAGCCACCCGAGCACTGCTTCGGTTTTATGGCTCTAGACCAGTGGTTCTCAACCTTCCTAATGCCGCGACCCTTTCATACAGTTCCTCGTGTTGTGGTGACCCCCAATTTCATTGTTACAAATTGAACATAATGAAAGCATAGTGATTAATCACAAAAACAATATGTAATTATATATGTGTTTTCCGATGGTCTTAGGCGACCCCTGTGAAAGAAGGGGTCTTGACCCACAGGTTGAGAACCGCTGCTCTAGACTTTTGAGGTCTCGGTGTCTGATTCTAAGAGTCTATGGCTCAGGGATTTTGCAATCTTATGCCATTTTTTAGCTTAAATTTTATTTTTCAGTTACAATTTACACTCAATATTATTTTGTGTTAGTTTCAAGTGTGCAGCATAGTAGTTAGACAGTCTTATCCTTTACAAAGAATTTTCCCATATTTTCAGTCTCCACCTGGCACCATACATAGTTATCACAATATTATGGACTCTGATCCCTATGCTGAACTTTACGTCCCCGGGACTGTTTTGTAACCACCCATTTGTATTTCTTAATCCCTTCACCTTTTCACCCAGCCCCCCAACCCCCTCCCTTTGGCAACCAGTTTTCATGCCCTCTTCCCTCAGTGCCCTGAGAGATGGGTGGGAGAGTGGAGTGATTGAGTCGTCTCAGAGACAGAGGCCTCGGTGCGAATTCCAGCTCCATCAGTTACTCCCTTCGCTCTCAGGTCCCTCATCTGCAAAGTGGAGGTGAAATAATAGGGTCTGAGGATGAAATGACATGGAAATACACACACACACACACACACACACACACACACACACACTCACACACACACTTAGAAAGTGGCCAGCACACGAAAGTGCCATAAGTCGGGGTTCATTATGATAGTCCCCTGTCTCGGCCACTGTGAAGGGGGGGCGGTGGGGGAACGGGGTGTCAGGCAGGAGGACACATGCCTGGGGCCAGTAACCGCCTCTGGAGCAATCTTCATTAAACAGCTGGCGGCTGACCCCACCCTGGCGCACACCTTCCTTGGAGGCAAACAAATCTATTGTGTCCTGTTGCCAAGATCCCTGAGCCTGTGTTTCTTCTAGACCCCAAGGCCACCCCGAGCTGAATCGCATTTTGGGGGGTCTAGAGACTCTAGAGCAGCAGTTCTCAACGTGTGGGTCAAGACCCCTTTGGGGGTCGAACGACCCTTTCACAGGGGTCGCCTAAGACCATCGGAAAACACATATATAATTACATATTGTTTTTGTGATTAATCACTATGCTTTCATTATGTTCAATTTGTAACAATGCAATTGGGGGTCACCTCAACATGAGGAACTGTATGAAAGGGTCGCGGCATTAGGAAGGTTGAGAACCACTGCTCTAGATGGACTCGCTAATTATCAACTTAAACCAAATCTTTTCACAACACTAGATCCCATGTCTCATGCACTTCGATGCCAGGCACGATGCTCAACACTTTACATGCATTATCTTTACCATCCTCACTGTAATCCTAGGAGGGAGGGAGGGAGGGAGGATTAGTCTCCCCAGTCGGCAGGTGAGAAATCTGAGATTTAGCTAAGAGCAGTGACTTCCTGAGGACGCACTTCACAGGCAGCTGGGCTAGGACTTGAACCCAAGTCTGCCCATCATGTTCCTTTCATCTGTGCTGCATTGAGAAAGGGACCAGATGAAATATTCAGCTCAGGAAACAGGATGCCCCGGGGAGCCCTCAGTGCCCTGGGGAGGGGAGAAGTCGGGACTTCGGTTTTATTTGGGTGCCAGTTTTCACTCCTGACTTAGCGGCCCCAACTCCTTTCTCTGTGAAGCCTGTGCTAGTGAGAGCCGGCTGCTCTGGCCACCAGCTTAGAGAGCTGACCCCCGTTTCTCCCCTGGGAGGAAAGACAAGCGACACCAGGGACACATAAGACCCCTCCTTCCAGCTGGCATATCAGCAGGTGTGGTCTGGAGGTCAGGGAGGCTCAGTGATCCTATGCCAGGGAAGGTTGGGGTCTTCACCCTGCAAGGAGGGGCTCCCAATTGAGCCTGTGGCCCCAGGCCCAGCAAAGTCCTCTCTTCCTTCCCTTGTTCGTTCGTTCGTTCATTCATTCATTCATTCATGCAACAAGTATTGGGTGAGCACCTATGGGGCAGTGAGCAGTGAGCAAGGGCTGCAGGGCCTCTGCCCACAGAACCTGGAGCCGGAGGAACAAAGAGAAGCATCGTCAAAAAAACCCACAATAAATAGGAAAGCTGTGAGGAAACACACGTGAGTCTCTGAGAAACGGCGGCACCTGCTTGAACTTATCTTCCAGGCATGATTAAGGAATTGGAGTCGGAGGAGACGATTCAGCTGAGCCCGCAGGCGGAGGAGTCAGAGAGGGAACAGCATGTGCAAAGCTTAAAGGCAGAGATGAGCCCCTTAGAGCAGCCCCTGTTTGGTGCACTCATTCTCTTCCTCTGGCCCGGCCCAGATCTTGTTGCACAAATTCGGATAAGTGGGTTCTGGAAAGTCAGGCTGATTTAAGTTGGAGCCTTAGATGCACCTGTGTGGTCTCGGCAAGTTATTTGACCTCGGTGAGCCTCCGTTTTCCCTCCTGTGCAATGGGAATAGGAGGACGTGGCTCGCGGTTCCGTGCACGGACAGACCGGTGAAGCGCCAGCACAGGGCTTGGAGGAGAGGGAGTCGCAAAGATGTTGGGTTAGTTTTCCACTGATGCCTATTTCACAAACCCCCGTGACTGTGGGAGGTGGTTTCCCCAGCCAAGGGGGCCTGTGCCGGAGAAGCAAAGCGGGGCCTCAGGCTCTGGACAGAGAACTGGTTTTCATCTGGTCTCATCCTGGATTCTGGTGGGTTCTGGGTGCGTGGCTTCCCCCTTGGGGGCTTCCTGGAGGAGGTGGGAGCTGGGTGTGTGGGAACAAGGACAGTCTACCCACTGCCATCCCTCTGGGCAGGAGCAGCTGCAATGGAAAGAGCACTGCACCCAGAGTCACATAGCCTGTCACGTGGGCAAGTCACTCCCTCTCTCTGGGTCTCAGTTTGCTCATCTGTAAAATGGGGGTAATGATCATAAGCCTCTCTGGGAGGCCATGAGGACAGAATGGGACCGTGCCTATGACAGCTCTCTGCAAACTGTCCCCAGCACAGAAAGGTGGGGATGTCCTCCTGGGGGAGGATGCTGCCTGGACGGAGGGTGACAGCGGAGGCGGGAGGGGGAGACGGTCGGGGTGGCCTTGTTCTAGCTAAGTCTCAGCTCTCCGCCAGGAGCCAGGCTGAGGGCTCCATTCTCCACTCTCGACCTCACAGGTCTGGTTCAGTAACCGCCGTGCGCGTTGGCGTAAGCAGGCAGGAGCCAATCAGCTGGCAGCATTCAACCACCTTCTGCCCGGGGGCTTTCCGCCCACCGGCATGCCCACGCTGCCCCCCTACCAGCTGCCGGATTCCACCTACCCCACCACCACCATTTCCCAAGGTGAGTGCCCGCGCCCCGTCCTGGCATCTTAGCCGTGCCCTTTGGCCCTCTCTCCTCCGCCCACCCTTTCCTTCCTTAACAAAGAAAGAATAACAAGGGTTGTACAGTCATGACCACTTGCCAGCTTCCACAAGGGCAGACAATTAAGACCAAAAGGTGAGGTCCTGCTCTTGAACTTCTTGGCTCTGCCACGGAGCATCCAGTGAGGATTAACAGGGTCACCTCCAGGTTCACACTGAGAGCAGAGCTTCTCAACCTGTTAAGTCGCAGGAATCTCCTGGGTCTTCTTATTAAGATGCAGAAGAGAAGGTGAGCTTTGCAGGAGGAGAAAGGTTCCTTCCCTCCCTCCTTGGATCCTGTCTCTGCTTCTGCCTTCCCCTTGCCGCCGCCCCCCCCGCCCCCGCCGCCAGCACACAGTAGAAATCCCACGACCTGAGATCTGCTTCATGAAGTCCCGGTAGCCTCCTCTTAAAGGGCTGGCAGGCTGGGGGTCTGGAGGCTGAGGAGAGAAGCAGGGGACCTTCTCAAGTTCTTGATGAGAAACTAAACCTTTGCCAAGGATGATGATCCCGTCCTCCCGTCCGCTGGAAGGCTGCACGGAGGGGCTCTGACAGAGCGGAATTGCAGCCGAGCCGCTAGGAGCAGATACAGTGGTGCAAACCTTGACCACACCGCTCACTAGCCTGTCACCTCGCACAAGTGCCCCAGCCCCACCGAGCCTCAGTTTCCTCACCTATAAAATGGGCACCATAGTCTTGCTTCATACCCTTAGTGTTTGTAAACGCACCTGGCAGGTGGTTGCTACTTGAAAAAATGCTATCAGGACATGCCTGGATAGGTTAACAGAGGTCTGACTCAGTCCAGAGGAGTTACTGAGCGAGCACCCACTGTGTGCCAGGCGCTGGGCAGCAGGGCCGGTGCAGCCGCCTAGAGGTGGCCTGGCAAGTTGGTTGACTGTCTGTGCAGATTGCCCAGTCCCTAGTGCCCTGCCCAGAAGCCAGCTTGTCCCCTTTCAAGAGAAGATTCATTCCGTTGGATGGGCACTGGGAGGAGGAGGCTCACAG
>NW_006293088.1:989408-991310 GCF_000327345.1 Myotis davidii | reverse complement strand
CGCGGACACCAGCTCCGCTTATGGAGCCCGCCACAGCTTCTCCAGCTACTCCGACAGCTTCATGAACGCAGCGGCGCCCTCCAACCACATGAACCCCGTCAGCAACGGCCTGTCTCCTCAGGTAGGCGGCCTCACCCCTCCGCCCACGGCCCCGTGGCCGGATGCCCACCAGCCCAGCCTTCAAGGGCTCTGGGTGACTCAGGCTGGTGCTCCCTGGGGAGAAAGTTCGCGCTCCTTCACCTTGGGTCTGTCTTCTCAAGCTGCAGGCCTGGGTGGCCCAGCGGGTGGACGCAGAGAAAGGGTTTGCATAACAAGTTTCCATACTTCTTGTCCCCCTCCCTGCCCCGAAACAAATAGATACTGTGCTATAGACTTGCTCCTGGTCCAGACCACCCAGAGCTTGTGAGACTGGCCCACCACCCACCTCACGGCTGTTCAGGCCATGAACGCCAGGCATTTTCAGCCAGTGCCTTGGTGGAAGCCGGGCACATTTCCTGGGGACTTGACTGTGGCTGGGGCTTGTTCTAGAACCAGGAGTCCTTCCTGGATTCCCTCCTGTGCTCCATCTCCGGCCCCTCACAGGGGGGGCCTTCGAATGCAAGGCAGGACCCTGGCCTGTTGGTGGAGAGAACGTGGCCGGGGGCTACATGGCCCTCTGCTCCCGTTGGGTCTCGGAACTCTGTTCACTCGCGTGTGATTGGTCGCTGGTTGAGTCACTCATTGCCTGGCGGTGCTGTTAGGAGTCGTGGGACCGACTTTAAATGCGGAGGCTGATGGTGGTTAGCGGTGGGTTCGAGGAACAGGACGAGGCGATGCTGGAAGTTCTAGTGAGTTTGCGGAAGTGGCGAGTTCATTCTTGTGGCCGCAGCAGGCTCTCGGATAGATGTGCACAGGGGAAGGGATTAAATCCAAGACGGTTTTACCCTGCCTCCCCGCTTCTGAGACACCTCCCTCTGGTCTGATACAAACGTACCTGAGCAGCTGCAGTGCAATAGAAATGGGAAGACCGGGAGGGGTTTGAAGCCAGCTCCGCTGCCCAGGTGTCAGGCAAGGTAGCATCCTTGAGCCTCAGCTCATCCCCTCTTAAACAGAAGAGTGGTCAAGCCGAGTGGCACTAACCTAAGGAAGGTGTCTCCGCACTCAGGTGCTGATAGGTCAGAGCGCCTGGCACAGAGCCCGGCACAAAATAGGGTCAAGGAAGCATTAGTTCTCTGTCCCATCCCCCCACCCCCCGCCATTGCCAAGTTAACGTAATTAGTATAGAAACTGTTGCCTGAAAAAAAGGGGGTCGAAGGGGAGGTCACCTACAACCCCAACCCCCTGGCCACATCTATCCAGCTACCTGTTTTTGTAAATAAAGTTTTATTAGCACACAGCCTTCCCGCTGATCTAAAACATTCACAAGAATGTTAATATCTCTGCATGTTTTCGATTCATTCCTGTTTGCCTCTATCAATGTGTGTCGTTCAGGGCTAATGGCATTGTAGTTCCATCATTTACTTGTGGGTAAGTTCCCTTCTCCTCTCTAAGCCTTGATTTTCTCCTCCACGGAATAGGGACGCTACAGCACCTACTTCCTAGGGTCCTTGAGGATTAAGTGAGACCATCTGTGTAAAGCCCTCAGCCAGGTCCATGCAGAGTCGAGTGCCTGGTAAACATGCAGCTGAACGTAGAGCTCCTAACGGTGGTGCTCCAAGCCCCTGGTCCGGGACCCACACGGTAAAGGGTGAGGCAGCCTGCAGACCAGGACATTTCCCCAGTGGAGCCTCCTGGGGATTCAAGGCCATGACCTCCGTCTCATTAGGGCCAAGGACTAACTGGCCCAGCTCGCCTTCCAGAGTCAGGAAATAGACACAACAGGATCCCAGAGCTGGGGGGGGGGGGGGGGGGGGGGGAGGAGCA
>NW_006293088.1:986975-989326 GCF_000327345.1 Myotis davidii | reverse complement strand
GCGAGGTATCCACCGAGAATGTGGGCCTGGCCTTAACAAAACAGGAGCAACGCTTGGGAATTGGAGGAGGGCCAATGAGAGGACGTGGCCAGCCATCTCGCTGGACAGACAGAGGGCCCAGGACACATTGGCAGGACCAGGGCTGCGTTCAGGGCACCTGTCTCCCTGACCACTGCTCTTCCCAGCCACTGGTCTCCATGTGGGCTGAGGTTTATCCCCCAAGCAGCACTCTTGCCACAGGGCAGAGGAGAGCCTGGGAGACCAGGCCCCTTGCGGTGTGGTTCACCATGGGGTTAAACAGTGTGGATGTTCCATGCACCGTTGGGGCTCAGAAAGGAACCTCAGGGAGGGAGGGAAGAGGAGAAACAGACCCACCCACGTGAGCAGCCAGATGCAGCCCCACCCTCGCCAGCTTGCTCCTCGCTCCGGGGCTGGCGGAGAGGCTGGAGGCGTGATGGATTGGGCGAACTTCGGACACTTGCCCAGAGGTTCCCACCAAAGGTGTGAAGACAGATGGAGGGTCTGACAGGGGCAGAGGGGACCAGGAGGTGAACAGCTGCTGGAGGGAGAGGGGGCTGCGCGCAGGGCGGGCCGGGGGCAGGCTGTGTGTGCTGCTGTGCGCTGACCCTCCGGGGTTAAGCTGCGAACACTTCCTGAAGGAAGGGGGCAGCGGGGTGGGGTGGGGGCGGCCAGTGCTCGTGTCTGGTACAAAAGTTCCGGCATCTCTGCGCTCCGCAGCCACACGCCCCTCCTCCATCTGAGCAGCCCGCTGACATCTTCACAAGTCTCTCTGGTTTGGGGGGGAGGAGGCGTTCTCCACCCCCCAAGTCCTGTCTCCCCGACAGGAGGAGCCCACCTGGGAGAGAAGGAGATGATGGGCCGGCAGGGGTGGGGCTTCCGCCTGGGCTGTGGGCTGGCACAGGTCCCCTCACCCAGGGTGGCAGGTCCCTGCCGCTGCTGCCCAGGTGGCCTTGACCCGAGGGAATTGCGCTGGGGGATGAAGTTGGGGCTCTGCTGAGTACCTGCTTGTCACACTGGCTGGCTCGCTACTGCCTGGGAAGATGTGCCCCTCCTGGGGTGCCCCCGCATCTTTGTCTCAGACCCAGCTCTGGAAGCAGGTTCTGGGAGCTTTGGGGACTCCTCAGAGAGGCTGCCCAGCAGAAGACCACAAAAAGCCACTCACTCATCTCAGCTCTGCCTGGCCCCCGACTCAGAGTGTTTGCGAGGTGCCAGGCACTGTTCTAGGCATCGGCCAGGGAGCAGGAGGAGGGAAGGCCCTGCCCAGGCCCCTATGCAGCTGGCTGTGTCATAGGGCAGGCAGACAATGCACATCCAGAAACAGCAAGTCACGCACTACGTGTCGTGCCGAAATGGACAAGGGCAGCTAGACTTTCTGAGCCCCTGTGACCCAGACCCTGCTCAGAGCGTTACCTGCCTTCTCATCTACTTAAGGGACAGAACCGGGATCCAACCCTCATCTCTAGAGCCTGAGCTCCTAGCCGCTCACACTCCTGCCTCAGAAGTGCCCACACTCGCGGTCTCTTTTGGAGATTGGTTGGCAGCAAGAGGAAACCATCTCGGGAAGCTGGTGCCTTCAGCTCAGGGGAGGGGAAAGCTCCTTCAGCCCATGCCATGGATGAGAAAACTGAGGCCAGGACCACAGGTTAGGGGGTGATGGGCAGGGCTGACTCAGACAAGTAAAGCCTTCCTAGAGGTTTGGATAACCATGAAGCTTGGTCCCCACCTAGCCCAGCCCTCAGCCACCCCGAAGGCAGCCGTATAGGGTCAGGCACTCGGCACTCCGCACGCGTTCGTCCCAGCTTTGTGCACTGGGCCCTTCTGGAGAGGAAACCGGCCTCTCTCTGCTGGCTCGCTGGAGGCTGGGGACCCCAGCCCACTCTGTCCCCTGTAGGGTCAGCTCCTTGGAAAACAGCCTAAGGCAGCTTAGGACGAAAGGCAGCTTTTGTAACCGTAATGACTGAATAATCTGATATCTGCACTTCTCCTCTCTAAGCCTTGATTTTCTCCTCCACGGAATAGGGACGCTACAGCACCTACTTCCTAGGGTCCTTGAGGATTAAGTGAGACCATCTGTGTAAAGCCCTCAGCCAGGTCCATGCAGAGTCGAGTGCCTGGTAAACATGCAGCTGAACGTAGAGCTCCTAACGGTGGTGCTCCAAGCCCCTGGTCCGGGACCCACACGGTAAAGGGTGAGGCAGCCTGCAGACCAGGACATTTCCCCAGTGGAGCCTCCTGGGGATTCAAGGCCATGACCTCCGTCTCATTAGGGCCAAGGACTAACTGGCCCAGCTCGCCTTCCAGAGTCAGGAAATAGACACAACAGGATCCCA
>NW_006293088.1:981201-985637 GCF_000327345.1 Myotis davidii | reverse complement strand
CCTAGCCGCTCACACTCCTGCCTCAGAAGTGCCCACACTCGCGGTCTCTTTTGGAGATTGGTTGGCAGCAAGAGGAAACCATCTCGGGAAGCTGGTGCCTTCAGCTCAGGGGAGGGGAAAGCTCCTTCAGCCCATGCCATGGATGAGAAAACTGAGGCCAGGACCACAGGTTAGGGGGGTATGGGCAGGGCTGACTCAGACAAGTAAAGCCTTCCTAGAGGTTTGGATAACCATGAAGCTTGGTCCCCACCTAGCCCAGCCCTCAGCCACCCCGAAGGCAGCCGTATAGGGTCAGGCACTCGGCACTCCGCACGCGTTCGTCCCAGCTTTGTGCACTGGGCCCTTCTGGAGAGGAAACCGGCCTCTCTCTGCTGGCTCGCTGGAGGCTGGGGACCCCAGCCCACTCTGTCCCCTGTAGGGTCAGCTCCTTGGAAAACAGCCTAAGGCAGCTTAGGACGAAAGGCAGCTTTTGTAACCGTAATGACTGAATAATCTGATATCTGCACACTCATCGCTCCACACTAGCTCATCCCTAGGACTCGCAAGCAGGACACGCTATTAGGGGTAGTGGGCAGAGAAAGGGGGCACCTAGGCCTGTCCTTAGGGATTCCCCAGCCCCTGCCAGAGGAGCTCCTGGTCTGAGAGGAGGCAAGGGGCGGAAGAGAACAACCCCTGGTCCCCAGATGCCCTAGTCTGACGGTGGAAGCACAGCCCTCTCTTGGAGAGCGCCCAGTGTGATGGGGGAGGCGGCCGGCAGGAATTCGTTCATCACGGCAGCACTCACCAAGCCAAGCTCCTGAGCAAAGAGTCGGGCACAAAGTTTGGCCACGTCGAGGGTCACTTGGGCTGGAGACCAGGGGCCAGTGCCCAGGGCCGGGGCTTTCTCAGGACGTGTGTGTGTGTGTGTGTGTGATGGGGGAGGCGGCCGGCAGTGTGTGTGTGTGTGTGTGTGTGTGTCTGCCTGTAGGAGGCAGCTGGAGATTCCTCACCCGTCCCCGCTGTTTTAGATGCAGAGTCCACCAGGGTGGGAAGTGGGGAAACCGAGGCCCAGAGCGGGGAGGAAATTGCCCCAAATCACACAATCACACTGTCGGTTAGTGGCCCTGACCCCAGCCAAGGGCTCAGCCGCCGCCTGGGGGAAGTGGGCGTCTCTGTCTTGCCACCACCACCCGCTTTGCTCCTTCATAACATCCCACATTTGTGGTCCCCTCTGCTCCTCTCTGGAGCTTAACATGAAGGCGCCGGTAAAAGGGATTTACATATTCATTTCCCCCACACGGAACTCATGGAAAACATCCTCTGAGTGTGCAGTTAATCACCAGGCCACAGTCACCGTAAACGAAGCCTTTTGTCTTTCCTGCCTGAGCTCCTAGTCATTCCAGTGGCAGCCAGCGTGCAGCGAGCGCTTACAATGGGCCAGCCGTGGACGGGGCCAAAGCCTGTACCTGTGCTCACCCATTGAATCCTGGTAGTTACTGTGACCTGCCTTTTACAGATGAGGAAACTGGCATGTCCAGGGTCATCCATCCTTCCTGCATCCATCCATCCATCCATCCATCCATCCAGCAAATATTCATTAAGCCCCTCCCATGTGCCAGGCTTGCAGTAGGTGCTGGAAAGGGGCAGAGCTAGGAGTCGAATGGTCCAGCTGCAGAGCCCACTACACTGTTTTGTTCTGTTGTGTCTGCCAGGAGGTTGGGTTTGCAGCCACAGGGACATAGCCAGGGTCAGAGCTCCTCCTTCCTCCTGAGACCAGTAGGAATCAGGCTCAAGGCTAGATTTTTATTTCTTGATGAATGGGGTCTCCTGAGTGCCCCTCAACTGCAGATCCCCACTGCTGCCCTCCTGGCATCCTTCCAGGCCCCCAGGGGAGCCAATCCCGCAGGGAAGGACATTCCTCCATGAACCCCTGTGGGTGCCAAGTCCCATGGAAGCGCTTTGCCCCTAGGAAGTCATTCAAGCCCCACAGAAACCCTACACTTGGGGAAACAGGCTTAGAGAGGTTAAGCAACTTGCTGAAGACCACAGAGCAGGTGCATGACGGGACTCTGAGGCAGATCTGCGTGACCCTTGACCCTCAGGCGGGATAAGATCAAGTCTGCTCCTCTAGAGAGCGGAGCTGTGCCCTCGTGCGTGGGCACAGGAAACTCCTTGGCCTGGTTCTCTTGTCACTTCCTCTTTGTGTCCCCCCCACCCCCACCCCTTTATTGGTGACACTGCGTTTATAATAAGCATTTAAAATGAGTCTTGCTGGACCAGGGACGAGGAAGGAGGAGGGAGCGGGAGATTCGTAGGCACGAAGACGGGGAGGGGGATTGCCGGGTGTTAAATAGCCCAGAATTTTTTAAAAAACTGATTCAAATCACTGGTAGGAGAGAAAATTATGTGCAATTACGTCCTGATATTGGAAGGTTTTGCCTAGCCCAGGCAACAAGATCTCATTAACAAGCAGAAAATAAGATTGAAATGGTGTGTAAAAGAGCTGAAAAATGAATTTGAATGCTGCGTTTGTCCACAATTACCCCCTCCTTCACACACATTTTATTGCAATTTTTTTATTATTCTTAATCTCTCCGTTCCTCAAAGCAGATTGGGGACATCCTGGCATTACGGGGCGTCGGGAGGAGGTGTGGAGGATTTCCCGCTCCCCTGAAAGGAGACCCTTCTCGCGAATTTTCCAAGGTTGGGTTTTGGAGGGATCAGAATTCATTTCTCCGGCTTAGCGGGTTGTAGGAACATGGGGCTTTAACCCCAGCCCGCGCTCCTCTGGGCCACAAGCCCGTGGCTCTCCTCCCCTCCCTGCAGCTCTCAGGGTCTCCTCTAGGCTTTCCCTTTCCCAGAGGCCTCTCCCTCAGGCCCCTGCATGGCCTTGCTAAAGAGCAGCCCTGAAGTGCTGGTTCTGCCACTTCCTAAATTGCTGTGTGGCCCTGGGGCAGCTTGCTTAACCTCTCTGGGCTTCGTTTTCCTCATCTGAAAATGAGAGTGGTAATCCCTACCTCTCCTGAGTACCACAAGGACTAAAGGAAAATTTGAGTCAAGTGCCTGGCACATAGTAGGTGCTCAATAAATGTGCACCCCGCTCCCTGCCCCCCAATCTATGCCCTGGCTTCCAACACTGTCGTACTCCCAGCCTCTCTCTTCCTGCCTCTTTCCCCCTTCCCTTCCCTCTCTCCTTCACTCCCTTCAATTGGTTGGAAAATAACTGAGTTGGTTTCCAATCCAGAACAGTGTGGGGTATTCTGCTGAGCCCAGTCTTGGGAGAGAGGATGCTAGGGTAGCACCCCACTCTGCAGAAAGCACAGGAAAGACTGCCCCCTCTCCCCCATCATATGCCCCCACCCACACCCCGGCCCAGGGCTCTGGTCCAGGATGAGCTGGGATGGAAGGACTGACCAGCTCACATCAGAAGGACACTGGCTCTGAGTGATTTTCCCAGGATGAGGGCAAAGCGAACTGAGTCACCCCATCTACCCACCCACCCATTTCTCACCATTTCTCACCATGACCAACCATGATGGTGTGGGGTCAGAGGTCAGCTTGTGGAAAGGGCCAAGAGTCTGTGGCCAGATATTCTTGGACCCGAAGCCAAGTGGAATTTTACAGTGTCCGCCCTCCCCAGCTGGCTTTCACCCTACTCGGTGCCAGCCAGCTCCTGGAGACGCCCCCGCCCCCCAGCCCTGTTTGCCAGCCCCCATTGCAGCCCTGATCAGAGCACCAACTGAGGGTCTGGGGCCTGTCCTCCCAGCTCCTCAGGCGCCCCCACACCGAGTGCCCCTTCCCCTCGACTCCTAGCAGGCCTGCTCTAGGGCTCAGAGAATTGGCCCTGGGGCCCTGGGCATCCTCCAGCCCCTCCAGCCCCTGGGGGCGCAGATCCTGCCAGGATCCTGCTCTCACATCCAGTGCCGCCTTTGTCCACGGTTAACCTCCCTCAGTGGGAAAAGCTGAGTTATTTCCCCCTGGCGGCTCCTCGCCAAACAAAACCACCTGCTCCCGTCAATCAGAGGTCACTGCAGCCTCCAGCCCACAGGGAGAGGCCTGGACAGAGCCTCCTCTCCCATAAAACAGACCGTGTTTATGTCTCTGCTGCTCCACCCTCCTTTCCTGGAGGGGAGCTGGGGGGTAGGTCAGAGGCGAGCCTGGGATCTGGAACTTTCCCAACTGCTGGTGAGCGGTGTGTCATGCCCATGCACAGGTCCTGCTAGGAGCTGGGGGGCTGGTTTATATTCTGGCTTCCAGGTGACTCTGGGGCTTTTCTCATTGAGGAAGATGCAGGAGGGCAACCTGGCCTTTTCTCCTCCTTAGGGGACCAGGTGGGATTCTGGGAAGATGGGTTTTTGAGCCCACCTCCCCGAGTGTGGACAAAAGAGACAGGTTGGAGACTGCCTCCAGGGCTCTGGGCCAATTTTTGCACCCCACCCCCACCCCCCCACCCGCGA
>NW_006293088.1:969856-980688 GCF_000327345.1 Myotis davidii | reverse complement strand
GCGACTGACACATCTGCAGCAATCTAGACTGCACCCCTTGAGAAGGTGTGGGTGGGAGCTTAGCTGCCCCTTCCTGGCGTAAACAAGCAGGGGAGGGAGACCTGGATGCTTCCAGGCACCCCTGAGGTCACCAGGGTCTTCAGTAGGACCACAGGTGACGCAGTGACAGCAGGTCCATGATGATTTCTTTGCTAACACACAGAACTCAGTGTCTGGCACATAGTAGGTCTCCAACCACCATTGGTGACCCCCAGGCGTGCTTTAGGCCTGATGACATGTAGCTGTGGTCTGTTCCCAAGAGCTTTTTGAGGCAGCTGATCACGTAGTTTGCACTTGGATGTCATTACATATGATTTCCTTCAAATTCGTTTATCCGGTTTCTGTTATTAACAACAGCGGAGTCCCAGATAAGGAATGCATATGGCTGTCTTTGCTCTTACCGATGAGAGAATCAGTGTTTGACAGTTTAGTGGGGCTTCTGGTCAGACGGGATAGGAAGAACAGAGGAGTTTGAAGGAGGGAGGGCCTGGCCGCTGGAGACTTCCCTGGAGGAGGAGTCTCAAAGGGGAGGTCGGATAGGCTCAGGAAAAATAGGAAGGGATAGGAAGTTGGTGCAGACTAGACAGCAGCAAATAATATGGCAAATACTTAAACGGTGTCTAATTCAGATACATCATGGAATGATCCTACAGACCAGAGTTCGGATCCCGGGTCCTTACTTACTTGCTGTGTGACCACAAACAGATTACATGAGCTCTCTGAGCCTCGGTCAGCCTCCCTCAGGCGCCCCCAGGCTTCTCATCTGTAAAATGGACTGATACTACTCACCTTGCAGGATGATGAGAAATAAATGAGACTGTGTACACTTGGTACCATGCCTGGCATACAAGAAGAGTTTAATAAGGGACAGTTTTTCCCTCTCTGCTTCCCCCTGCCCTGATCAGAAACTGAATTAGGGGTGACCTGCTAGGTGTCTCTGCCTAGGCCATTTTTCTCCTGGGACTGGAGGTCTGGCTCAGCTAGGCCAGGCCTGGTCACTAGTTGGAACGTTGAAAGATCTGAGTTCCCACCTGGCTCTGCTTCTGACCCACTGTGTGACCTCCCCGTTTACGCCTCAGTTTCCCCATCTGTGCAATTAAAGAGATGGATGAACTGCTAGTCTGGACCCTTGTTGCTCAGAGTCCGTGATTCCTAGGGGCTCTTTGTCACCCCCCTCCCCCTCCTGGGGCCTCAGCCGGGGCCTGCGGAGCTTCGCGTTTAGCTGTGCAGAGCTGCCTGGTTCGGTGGGAAAGAATGCAAATAGCGGATTTGTCCTTCTTCCTGATTATCACGGGGGCTCTGAGCGAGACAGTCCCCGCAGATAGAGGGGAAGAAAATGAGGGAGATTAGCAATTAATATGGTGGGCGGACGCGGAGCTGCTCAGGCCCATCCCTGGGGTCCCCAGCGGGAGGGAGGCAGCCGGGATGCCCGGCACCTGGACCTGGGAGGCCGGGCAAGACCCAGGTAGGAGAGACGGGGTGATTTTGAGGGTCCCCTAGGGCCCTGCTCCACCCCGCCTCCAAGAATTTGCACCTGCTGCTTGCTCATCAGGGGACTCCCCTCCAGCACCCCGTCATCACCCCAGTCCCGCTGCTGCTGACCCTTTTAGACTTGGCCCTTCCTAGAAGCCTTCCCTCACCCCTCAGGGCGGGCTAGTGGTGCTTGCGCTGTTCATTTATCACACTTTATCGGTATGTTCAGAATACTTGCATTACTAGGCAAATCATAATAATAATGGTTCCGTTTTTCGAGCACTTTTCACAGGCCAGAGGCTGTGCCATTTAATCTTCCTAACACCTCCTTTGCAAGGGGAGGGCCTCAGTTACCCCTCTCCCTTTCTCTCTGAAATTAAAAAAAAAGTCAGAGGCAGCAAGCAGTTTAAATAATTTGCCTGAGTTGCTAACAGTAGCAGCGCCTGGACTTGAACCCACGTGCCTGGCCCTGGAAACCCTGCTGCTACTCGGTACCTGTCACAGAAATGGTCTGTTTTCCACCTGCCAGTGCCATCTCTGAGGTTCCAACCATGGCTCTCGGATCTCAGCTATTCCAGTGCCTGAAACACAGGAGAGCAGGGGCGTCAGAATGCAGGCTCCGGACTCCTCGGGCCTGGTCCCAGCCCCCAGCACTGTCATTTCCTACCTGTATGATTCCCAACAGGTTCCTCTCTGCCTCAGTTTCCCCTCTGTGAAGCAGAGCTAATAATAGCTCATCTCAGCGAGCTAGTCTGAGTTGCTATATGCAAAGCACACCAGTGTCTGGCTCAATGTGGGTGGCTCTTTGCAGGTGGGGGCTCCCCCGGCCACACAGGGAGGCGGGTGCAGGGTGCAGGGCCAGGCCCCAGACCTCCTGTTGCAGAATGAATTTTCTCCCAGCACCTTTGAGTTCCCTTGCTCCTTCCTGCCTCCCTGTCCAGGCATCTGCCCACCCTAACCTTAGCCAAGGGCCTCCCCCTCTCCCGGCCCTCACACCAGGCCTCCTCTCTCCCTCGGCCCTCTCCCCAGCTGTGCACATTTCTCCATCACCTCTAGGGGTGGGAACGGGAGTTTGGAGCTGCCCTAGGGCAGCTGGGGCTTCTAGGAGCATCAGCTACCCGGGCCACTGTCCCCCAGGGCATCAGTGGGGACCTTCGGAAGGTCAAGCCCTGGTGCAGTCTTGGCTGGTCACCCCACTCTGTGCCTCTGCCTCCTTCTTTGCCAGCACCTTCTTTGGAGGGAGAACGGCCTCTACCCCACCCCTAGCCCCGCCAGGCCTGTCGTCCCCCTTCCTCCTCTTCCTCCAGCCAGTCTTGCCTCCACGGCCTGCCCCTCATCCCAGAATTTCTCGGCCCAGCTGATGGGAAAGCAGCCCCTGATTCTTTCCTGCACGCGGCTCCTGCTCTCTCTTTCTCTCCTTGCCCATGTCCTACCTCCAGCGCCTGGCTGCTCCCAGCCCCTTCCCTCCCTTCAGCCCCCTGGCCCCTCACCCTATTTGCAGCACCCCCTTGGCACCCTCTCCTGGCTCCCATCAGAAGCCTCCTACACCTCTGCAGATAGGATCCTCTCTGCCCCCTCCCCTGGGCCCTTCCCCCCTCCCCCACCCCTCCCCTCTCCTGCCTTCGTTCACACCCTCTGTTCCTCCCTCCTTCCTTCTCTCCTCTCAAATCCAGCTCCTCCCATTCTCTTCCCCCTAATCTCTCTCCTCCACGGCTTCTCTCACTTCCAGATTTCTCTCACAAACACCTCTTCCTTCTTCATCTTCAGCACCCTCCCCCGCTCGCCTTCGCCCCCTTCCCATCCCCTCTCCCATTTCTCCTTTCCCAACAGTTCTAGTCTCTCTGGGACCTGTCCAGTTCGCTAGTGCCGGGCCCACAGCCTGGGCTGGCGCAGGTTCTGGGGGCCCAGAGGACCTGGGTCTGGGCAGGGGTGGGGGCGGTAGGAGGTAGAAGGGGGGATCCGGCTGGATCAGCGTGGCAGCCCCTCCCTGTGCGCTGAGCGCCAGAGCCCTGCCTTTGATCCATGGCCCGAGGCCGCCTGACAGTGGAAAATGCGGGGAGACAAAACCACTCAGTCAAAGTGATTCCCAACAACTGTCTCCCCGAGATAAGGACCCGCTCGGGCTTGGCGGCCTGCTTAATTCCAGCTGCCCGGCCAGGATGGGGAGCAGCAGCGAGCCGGCCACCCCCAAACGCCCCTCTGGGCTGGGCCAAACACCGGACTCCCCCCACCGGGGTGTGTGGTCGCCGGCCCTGCCTCCACCATCTGTCCCCAGTGAACGGTGGCCCAGGGTGGCCGAGGGACAGGGCGCGAGGCTGACCTAGCCAGAGAAGCGATGGGCACTTATTTCCTTGGTGGTGCCTCCAATGAGGGCTTTCTCCCCACCCCAACCCGTTCATAGAGTCCTCTTTCCAGGGCACTTGCCGGAATGTTCTCCCTCTGCCTCTCCTCACCTATTCCTCTCTCTGATCTCAGCTCAGAGGTCACTTCCTCCCAGAAGCCTTCCCTGACTTGTCAGTCTGCATGGCCATGCTCCCTCCCAGGGTAGCAGGTTTGCCTCTGAATTTTAACTTTGTGGCTACTGTTCTCTCCCCCTAAAGCAAGGACCAGGCCGTCCTGGTGGCCTGTGTTTCAGGCACGAAGCCTGGCACGCAGTGTAGGGGTGAATAAACGGCCAGGGGCATGCACTGGACACGGAGCATCTGTTCCATGCCTGGCTGTGGCCCTGGCCTGCCTTCCAGGACTTCCCAGTTAGTCCACAAGACACAAGCAAGCCAGCCAGGAGCCAGGAGCCTCCAGGGGGGCGGGGGGGCTAGGCGGTCAGATTATGTAAAGTGAGGCCCAAAGGGAGCCTTCGCCTCTCGCCCTAATCCTCCATGGGGCTGTTCGTGGTTGGGGCGGAGCGAGCCAGCGTGTTAGGGGTGATGGCCGAGGGCAGAGGTCATGGGCGTCAGGTTCAGCTCAGAGTGAGGAAGGGCTTTGCACAGCAGAACTGGCCAGAAGGTGGAAAGGGCAGCCTCGTACGTCAGTGACATGCCCTCTCGGGGTGTGAGTTAATGGTCTGGCTCTCAAGCAACTTCAGTGTTAAATTATAGCGAATTTGCCTACAAATGTCAGGTGGTCATAATCTGGCCACTCAATTTGTGTGTGTGTGTGTGTGTGTGTGTGCACAAACAGTGTCTGGTTTGATCAAGGCTGTTGGAGAGTGGGTTCTTTGCAGGGTAGGAGATTAAATTGAGAGTCAGTGGTTCCCACACCTGACCCTCAGAAGGGCGTGGGGTTGCTGTTAAAGGTCGAAATTCCGGCTCCACCCCGACAGGCTGCCCCATCGCTCTCTGGTGGGCCTGGGGAGCCTCGATGGTAACTAGGCGTCGTCTGAGCCACAGGTCTGAGGCCCGGCACCTCTGAAGCATGGACTGGGGAGCCTGTACCTTCTCACTGTTGCATCGACTCCTTGACCCACCGCCCGCTTCGTTAGGAAGAGAGTCAGGGAGGGGTTGTGTGAATGGAACGGGAATCCCCTCTGCAGCCGCCTTCAAGCTGGAAGCACCTGGAAATAGTTGGCCCACGGCCTCCTTTTACTAATAGAGACCCCGCAGTCGCCCGCACACTCTACCGCCTGGAGACACGGGTTGGCAGGCCTTTCTGAGGGCGCGGCGGGTGTGGCAGTGGCCCCATCACTGCGGACGGAGGGTCGGTGGACAGCCGTACAGTCATCTCTCTGCTCCGAGTGCCACGGACTCCCTCCCCCACTTTGACACAAAGCCCTGGGAAATCTCCAGCACTGAGCACCGGACGGGGGCGGTGAGGAGACCCCGTGCCCCACTCCTGCCCCTCCGTCCTGCTGGTGTTGGGGACCAGCAGAGAGTCTGGGGATTAAGGTCCCGTGACAGCCCTGGCAAGTGTCTTACTCAGAGGGTGTGTCCAGGCTGAAACTGAGACACGACGCCCCAGGGCCTGCCTTCCCCACCACAGATAATGCCTCCCCAACCCCAGTCCCCAGGCTCCTTGCCGACTCCAACCCCAGTCAGCGCCCTCTCCCTCTCTAGGCCGCTGGGAGAAGCAGCTGTCCCAACTGGGGTCCTGCCCTGCGTGGCCCCTAACGTGGCAGGGTTGCTGTTTCGGCATCTGTTACTGTCCACGGCGGTGACGGCGTCCCCGACTTGTTCAGAACCTGGCGGTCAAGCAGGCGTTTTAGCTGCTGATCCTCACCGAGCCCTGAGGGCTCAGGCGGACTCAGAGGGGCAATGCTCAAGGTCGGCAGCAAGGGACAATGTCAATCCCAATCTCGGGTCCGGCCTCCGTGCTGGGCTGCCAGAGGGGCAGGGACAGGCCCAAACCCCTATTACTCCAGGTCTGGTCTGCACGTGAGCAGGTTCCCAGGGGACTCGCGTGCATGGAACGTTGGAGAAGCACTGGCTGAAATGACCTCGACCTGCCCTCCCCACTCCCCGGCTCTCTGCACAAGCTCCCTGCAGTGACTCAGAGCGGACCGACCACCCAGAACAGAACGAGGCCTGGGAGGGAAACCAAAATCGCTCCGCGGTGCAGGGGAGGCGGGCTGCGGGCTCCTCCAGCCCTACCGCCCGGTTCTGTGCTCACGATCAGCTGGCACCCCATCGGGGTGGGCTCCTTCCTGGGCCCTGAGCTCCAGGGCTGCTTCAGGAGGCGCCTCCTGCTGCAGGCACAGGGGGGCTGCCTGCCTGAACCCCAGATGCCCTGCTCCCAGCCCTGGCCTCCAGGTGTGGCGGTGGCTGGTCCCAGGGCCCCAGGAGCCCGGGGTGAGAAGCCTTGCCCTTCTGCCAAGTGGTTCCTTTTAGTTCCAGATGCCACCCTGACAGGTGCTCCCCTCTGATTAATGTCCCGCCCCCTGGGCCTGGGACCAGCCCCTCCTCCCAGGCCAGGGTTGGTGGGCGTGTGGGCAGCACAGGGATGGAGCCTTCCAGAATCCCCTCCTGGCCCCTCCCTCTTCCTGGACCTTCCCCTGTCACCTGGAGCAGAGGAGAGGCCCCTCCTCAAAGCCACCCTCAGATGAGCCAGCTGAGTTTTCGCTCAGGTCTCTGCTCCAGGCTTCCCTCTACGTGGCGGGCTCATTACTAATGCCGCTGCCATGGTCGGTAGGCCAGATCAGCAAAGCGCCCGGAGCTCCCTGCGGCAGGGCAGAGAGGCCTCGGGGGCCTGCAGGAGGCCCACAGCCCCGAGGACAGTCACCAGTGTGGACGTGGGACCACTTCCGCTCTGTCAGTGACTCAGCGAGGCGAACTTGGCAGTCGTCCGTCCGATCATATGCAGGGCACCCAGGCTTCGGCAACCTAAGGGCCCTGTACAGAGCGGCAGGGGTGGGGACCGCAGGTCATGGGGAGAGGGGGGGCAGAGCCAGATGGTTTGGGGGGCTGCGGTCAGAGTTAGGGACCGTGGTTGAAGATGTGGGTTGAGTTTTGGTTATGGTTCACTTGGAGTATTATTAAGTGATAGATTATAAGTTAAGTGATAGATTATAAAACATAGATAATCTCACTCTCCAATTGGAAACAGCGGTTGTCAGCCGTGTGCTCTTGAGCAAGTGACTTGAACTCTCTGGGCCTCTGTTTCCTCATCTGTGATGCATGGATGACAGCAGCTTCAGGGGGCTGTTGTCAGGAGTAAATGGGTTAACACGGGACACACTCAGAATGCTGCTTGGCCTGGAGTAAGCGTTGAAGAGCTGGGATCACAAGGGGGTGCATTTGGAATTGTGGGAGCACCGGGGTCATGAAGGTGGTTGTAATGGGAGCTGGGGACCCAGGCTGGCATTGGGGTGCATGCAGTACCGAATGGGGCAGGGACTCCACCCGGGTTCCTTCCCACACCTTGCCAACCCCTTCCCGTCTGCCCCAAGGCAGGGTCTTCCAGCCTGCAGCGCCAGCCAGCAAGCTCCTTCTCTGCCCGGGTCTCTCCCGCGTCTCTCAGGGCCTGGCACTGAGAAGAGACAGCGTCTCCCCGCGCAGTCCCCAGCCTCTTGTTTGTTTGCTGCGTCAGAGCCGTGGGCACGTTTTTGCTAATTTTGTGGCTGCCTTTATCAAACGGGGATTCACAGGCGCTTTATCCCTGATAAGTGGATTAGTCGGTGCGCTAAACAAGACGGAGTCGGACTCGGGCGCTGCTCCGGAGAAGGTATTTGTTTTGCAAAGAATGAGCTGCGTTCCCTGCCCTGTGCAGGTGAGGCGGGCGGGGCGCCCGGTAGCTGGAGGCCCTTGGGGCTCTTCCTGGCCGGGGGAGCCCTGATTCCTGGGAACTCCAGGCAGCACGGGCACAGAGTTGAGGGGAGGCTGAGTCCCAGGAGGACCCACCCCTGGGTCCCTCTGGAGGGGAGCCCTGCCTGCAGGCCAGCTACCTGGTATATGTGGGCTCATGCGGAGAATGTGACCTATCTGGGCAGCAGCTTCCTCCTCCCCGTGGCCACCCGTCCTCCACCTCGCCCTTCCTTCCCCCTTCCCTTCCTCCTGGCCTTTTACATCCTTCTTGTTTCCTTTCTTCCTCCCTCAGACACCAGCAAAGAACTTTTGCTCAGTCCTAAGAGTCCAGACATGGGTAAGGCATGGTCCTTGCTTTTGCAGACAAAAGCACAAAAGCAAACCAACGAAGCAATAGGCCCCCAAAGAAGGCACACAAGGCGATTCTGGTTCCACCCTGGGCTTCACAAACTTCCCTCCAAAGTAGCTCTGACAGTAAAAGCGGAGTGTGTTCCCCTGAGGCCCGGGGATGGGGATCACACAGGCTGTCACGGGGTATCTTCAAAAGGCACGCTCGCTTTGCATTCTTGGCCACAGGGGAGCCATATTTGTGGGTCGTCATAATGAAGTACATTGGCATCGGGTCCAGGTGACTCTGCAGGAAGCGGCGCCCTGTTTAGCTCGTGAGCTTGCGTGGCACCTGCTGTCCCAGCATCACGGATGCCGGGACGAGGGAGGAGGCAAGGATGGCTGGACATCTGCAGCGCAAGTGACCAAGAGGGGAATGCAGTCAGGCAGAGACAGGAAGCGCAGGAGGACCCGGATGGGGTGGGTGCGTGGAGGTCAAGGCCAAGAGGTCAGGGCAGAGGTGTGGGTTTCAGAGGCATCTCTCCGCGGGGACCCAGAGATGGAAGAAGGTGCTCAGGGAGGAGGGAGAGAAAGAGGCTGGGAGGAGGCTTGGTCGAACTGTCCCCCCTCCCATGGGGACCCAAATGTTTTCCTTTCCCCTCACATTTTTAACGAGCGGCCAGGATCTGGAGGTCCCTGCTCCGTGCTGCAGCCAGAATCCGGCTGAGGGTGAGAGAGGGAAGCCGAGACTCTGCGATGGGAAGGCAAGGACGGCGCAGAGCGTTCGGGTCCCCAGCTGGTCCTTAGCAGCGCCTGTCCTCCCCGAGCCGCCTCCAGCTGAGTGTCATTTTGCTATTTATTTACATGTAATTATTGCTATGAGGTGCAGATATTAACGCTGTCAAGAGCAATTTGCTCTGACATTTTTCACTCGCTCGGTGCCCCCGCCACACTCGACGGAGCCCAGGGCTCTCCCTGCTCCGGCTGCTGCGCACGCGGTGGCTGGGCGGGAACCACCCAGCCGGCAAGGAGCGGTGTCGGGCGAGCGTACCGGCTCCTCTGCAAACTCATTAAGCTTCGAAATTGAATTTGGTTCGGGAGAGGCCTGGCTGGGCCCGGCTCCACCCGCCTGGGCTGGCTCACGGCCTCCCGCCCTGCCTTCTTCCGAGAACACGGGGCAGGGGCTGGGCTGGTTGGGGCAGGGGCCAGTGTCTGAGGCTGGCAGAGGGCGGCTGGTGAAGAGGATGGAGGGCCATTGTCAGAGGCGAGAGTGCACACAGCTTCAACATGGCCATGGCACAAGCTCAGGTGTGGCAGCTCGAACCCTCTCAACCCTGTTTCCTGGTCCCCCCACAAGAAAATCAGGTGGCTCTAACTTTGGGGGGCATTATCGCCATTGGCAGCTATACCCACCCAACAAAGAAGCTTTCCTATGGAGCCAGTCACATGTCTTAGCCGGCGGCAGATGGTGCCACTGGGGCAGGGCAGGTGCTGAGCTGGCCCCGCAGTGGGTCTTGTAGGTAGCTGCTAGAAAGAGAATTAACTTTGGAGTTACGCCTTCTGAGTTCAAATCCTAGCCCAACACTTCCTAAATAATTTGCAGACTTGGGCAAATTATTTACCTTCCCAGAGCCGTTTTCTGATCTCTAACATGGGGCAGCCAGTACCCCCGTTTTACCAAATCGAGGACAATTGGATGCTGGCCTTTTCCTGAACTTATCAGAAGGCGTCAACACAAGCTTGCACACAGCTCTGCCATCATTGCCACCTGACGGTGATGCTACCTGGCCGCAGACTCAACCACAGAAAGGCACTGGGGGGTGATAAAATGTACCCGAATTTCAGAAAGAGTACAATCGCATCCTTAGGACAGCTGTGGTAAGGAGTGAATGGCGGTGCTACCTGCACATAGTAGGTATTTGGCACACACTAGGCGCTTAGGCATGGGAGGCTATGGTCATCTTTCTCAAGCCTTTCGATAACGGGGGGCCGTTTTCTGGAAGAGGAAACTGAGGCTCATCCATTCATTCCACTGAAAGGACTTTGCTGCCGGGAGAGAGCCAGCAGGGCTCGAGCCATCGTGGCTGCAGGTCCCTAACGCATTGTGATATGTGCCAGCTTGTCCGCCCAGGTACTAACGAGGCCTGCCTGCCACCCCTCACTCCCTGCCACGGCCAATCTGCGTTCCCATCTCCGGCAATTACTGAGGGGGAGCCCCCCCTCCAGGCCAGGGGGCCAAGAGCCCAGGCCTCCCCCTCCTCCTTCCCCTCCTCCTCCTGCTCTCCCAACCTGGGCCTGGCCAGTCCAGGGCCCCCTCCCCACCCCTGCCAGCCCTCCTGGCTCCCCCTCCTTCCCTCAGCTCAGCCAATTAGGCCCCTGACACCTGGAGCCGCTGACAAACTGTTTCTGTCACTTGCTCTCTGTCTTTCATTAGGGGCCGCAGAGGAGGGGGAGCGGGAGGGGAGGGGGAGGAGATGGGATCTTTCATGCTTAGTAAGGCCAAATACATTAATTACAAAACGGCCATTTGCCGCGTGAAAGTGTGCTAATTAAATTTATGCAATCATTATCTTTAAATAGTCATATCTTTCCCAGCGATCGGCCCCTTCCTTCTCCAGCCCCGCCGCCGCCGCTCTCAGCAGAGTCGCACTAATCCCTCAGCCGCCATTATCGCGCCATCAGAGCCGGTCTCTGAATCCCACGCACCCCCGCCTGCTCCAGTGCCCGCCAGGGGCCAGGAGCCCTCGGACCCATCGTGGC
>NW_006293088.1:963541-969522 GCF_000327345.1 Myotis davidii | reverse complement strand
CCACGGGTCCCTCCATTATTGTCATTCAACCAACTCTGTACCAGGCCCTGCCCTGGGGATCAACAGATAGATTCATTTGTTCACTCAGTAATTCGCTCAACAAATGTTTGTTGGTCACCTACTATGTGCCAGGTGCTAGGAATAGGCCACCAAGTCAGCCCCAGCAGCTCCTGGCCAGATCCAGGGTCAGGGTGGGTCTGTGCCAAGGGCAGGAGGTGGGGCTGCAAGTTTCCTCCAGATGAGGCCACACCCCAGACTTGACGGGCTTCATTGGCTTAGCCTTTCAGAGTCGCTGCCTCCACGCACTAGGAGGTTCTTACCGTCTTGGCTGAATCCGTTCTCTGCAGGATTCCTCTTTAACCTCACATAGCCCGTCCCACGAGCCTGTTCGGGTCTGGCCTGCGGGGCTCCCACGTGGAGGAAGAGGTAACCTGCCGGGGGGGTGGGGGGGGCCCTTCTGGTCAGAGATGCCGGTCAGTGACCAGGTGCTTCCCAGGTGCCCTCTGAGCTTCGGAGGGCCCAGGACCCAGCGTGTGGCCTCGGTGAGGTCACCTGGAGGGACCGACAGGACACGTGGCCACACACATGTGAAGTACGCACACATAAATGCATGGAAAGACTCACACATAATCACACACATGGACACAAAGTCACACACAGTATTTATACACATGCACACAGACTCACAAGCGCACATGCAAAATTCACATAGAGAATACACAATACTCTCATGTGCATATGCGTGCATGCACACATACACTCATCTCTCACACATATGACATTCCCACAGGCACCCACACAGTATACACACCACACACACACACGCACACACACACACACACACAGACCCCAGAGCCCTCTGTGGCAGTGAAATCCACAGCCAGGGCAGGTGTATTGGACTAGAAGTCAGAGGTCAAGCGTTCTTGCCCCAAAGCTGCCATGCATCCCCTAGGAAATTCTGGGTGAGCCTCAGTTTCCTCATCTGAAAAATGGACTAACAATGCTTCATAGTCATAAGGCTTCAGGGGAAATGCTTTGGAAACGAAGGGGCTGCGCTTGTGCAAGAGAATGACCGCAGGCAGACGTTGAAGAGCCTTCCTGAAAGGCTGGGTGGTGACAAAGGAGAGGGGGGCGGCAGTCATGGGGCCGAGAGGGGAGTTCACTGGCTGCGCCTGCGCATCAGCTCTCCTGGGGGTGGGGGGCAGCTGTATGGGATGTGGACGGTGGAGGAGTGGAGTGAGAGGGCCATGAGCAGAGAGATGGAAGGGGCAGGGGGGTGGGAACAGGGAGACCTGCAGGAAATCTTGTTTGGAAGCTCAAAGTCAGCACCCGAAACCCATTACCGCTGTCCACAGGAGGCAGGGAGAGCGGAGGGGCCCAGATCCTCTTAGCAGAGAATTGAGCAGGAGAGAGGGGGAGCGGGGTGGTCGGCTGCCCGGGTGGGTGATTTCTCGCTTGCACTAATCCCAGCGTGGAGCTGGGACAGGCAGCAGAATGGGCGGCGGAGTGTCTGTGTGTGGGGTGTGGGGTGTTGGGGGCTGGAGGATGGGGCATAGAGGCACAGGCTCACCTTAGTGAACTGGCATCACGGAGCTGTGAGGCTGTGGTGCACACAAATGTGTGTGCGACTCCACCCGTGTGTGCATCCGTGAAGTGTGTGGATGGCATGGAGCCCAGCTGTGTGTGCATGTGTGTGTGTGTGTGTGTGTGCGTGCGTGCTGTTTTCATGTGCATCACTCTTTGTGTGTTCGTGTGCATTCCAGTCTGAGAGTCTGTGTGTATCTGCATGTGTGCTCGTGTCTCCGCCGGGCATGGGTGTGCAGTGGGGCTGTATGTGTGTAGCAGTAACAGCGCTGACGTGAGAGCAGTAGCTCTCAAACTCGGCTGCACATGAGAGTGAAATGGAATGAGCTTTAAAAATGTCTGGTGCCCAGACCCCTGAGATCAACTAATCCAAATCTCTAAGGGGTGAGGTCCGGGCATCAGCATTTTGAAAGACTCCTCAAGTGACTCCCACAGTGCAGCCAGGGTGAAGAAGCAGTGACTTAAATGGACAAACCCAGGAGCAGCCCTTCCCCCTTCTCAGCCCTTCGCCAGCCCCCTGGAGTCCATTTGGACATAGAGGTGGACTCCAGGCCCTTAGGGGCCAGAGCGAGTCGCGAACTGGGCTGTCCCGGCCCAGGACAGTCTGGGTCCAATAAAGACATTTCACTCAGTTCCATTCCTGGCAAGCTGCACCCTTGCCTTCTCTCCACAGGCTGCCCCCCAACAGGCCCCCTCGCCCCTCCTGTGGAAGCCAGGGGGAGGCATTAGAGGGTGGGCCAGGGCTGCTCTCAGATGTGCGGCTTAGAGATAAATGTGCTCAGCACACCACACCAGCAGGCCCTCCTGGAGCCGAGCCTGAGACTGGCGGGGGCAGGGGGTGGCGTTGGCAGTAGTGGGCTGGGACCCGGAGTGCAAGTCACTGCCCTTCTGGAACCTTAGTTTCCCGTCTGAAAATGCAGCGATCTCCAGGGCGCCTCCCAGGTGTGCTCCGGTGTGTGCGCATGTGAAATGTACTGACGAGTTTGAGCAAAGTAGCGGTGAAGGGTTTTCATGCTGGTTTAGTGGGGTGTTGATGAAAAGCTATTTGGCCATCCCGATGAGGTGTTTTTGAGTCGCCTCTGCTTCCTGGATTCAGGTGTGGGTCCCTGTGGAGGTGCGGCGGGGCTGCCTGTGTGGCGGGGCTGCCTGTGTGGCGTGTGAGTTCTGACCCTCGCTACATCTCGACTGGAGACTTCACATGTTCACCGTTAGGGTCCTGTGTCGTTGGATGCCACCCCCTCACTATAGATGAGTGTATTCAGGCCAAAGAAGGGGTGTGGCTTGTCCAAGAGACACCCACCTGGGCCCCTTTCCAGAGAGAGCACAGGTGCAGCTTCTGCCTGGAGGCAGAGTCATTCCCTGGCCAGAAAGCACCCACTGTGTGCCAGGCCCCTTGAGGAAGAAGGGGTGGAAAACAGACATGGTCCCCAACAGGGGGTGGTCCCTGAGTCTGTCCTCAAGTGGCCATTTCTCCCTTGAGCCAGGTCCCCTGAAGCAGGTGGGAGAGGAGGGGGAGAGATTGTATTTACTGAGAATCAGTGATGTGCCAGGTACTGACTAAATGTGCATTTACTCATGTAATCCTTACAGTAACCCTATGGGTACTGTAATTATCATTCCCATTATACAGATGAGCAAACTGAGGCTCAGATGGTTAAAAGAAATTGCCCAGGCTCACGGCTAGTGAGCAGCAGAGCAAGGATGCTCACGCAGACATTCTGGCCCCTGGTGCTTCCGGGCAGCCCCGCAGAACACTGATTGGCAGGTTCCCCTGGTGAAACCGCCGTCTGGTCCTCTTCTGGCATTGCAAGGTGGGGCTGCCCACCTGCCTGCTGTCCAAGTAGTCCTCATTCCAGTCCATCTCATCTCCAGGTCCAATGTCCTGACCTCATCGGTCTCAGCCCTGCCCCTCCCTCTCCCCTCTGCTCCCTGCTGAGGCCCCCACTCATCCACCCGAACCGGCCACGGAGCCCCGATGATGGCGATCACCCCTTCTAATTGCAGCCTCGCTCCCAAAGCCACGTTCGGTTATCACAGAGGGTGCAGATCTCACAGCTCAGCCTCCTCGGTCCCAGGCCCTCCGGGCCAGCTCAGGAACGGAGGGAATTAATTACATTTTTCCCATCCCCTTCTTTTAAAGTAGGGGAGCGCCGGCAAGTCCCAGGGGCGGGGGTGGTGAGCAGAGGATGTGGAAGGGGGGTTGGCACAGGGCTCCCTCGGCTCCCACCCCCCAAAACCTGCAAGCCAGCGGCGGAAGGGGGGTGAGGCCGGCCCTTTCTTTTAAAGTAGGGGAGCGCCGGCAAGTCCCAGGGGCGGGGGTGGTGAGCAGAGGATGTGGAAGGGGGGTTGGCACATGGGAGAGGAAGGGATGGCTGTCACTCAGCCTGACGGACAGCCGGGAGATTTGCCTTCAGATAAAACCTTACAGATGTGGAGGTCGGTATTGATTTTGAGTTAGTAACGGTAACGTACCAAGAAGTAATACATTAGTGAAAGCAAGGTCACCGGGAAAAAGTAAAACCCACCAGGGAGAGGCCTGAACATTCTTGAGGGGGTGGTGGATTACCGCATCAGACCCGGACTTCCTCAAGTTCAAAAGTTTGCAGGCTCCAGACCTCAGCTAGGCCCCTAACAGTGGGCAAACACTTTCTGCTTCTCCGGGAAGGTCCTGGGCTGTGGGGCTGCCGAGGGGGCTCTCTCCATTCTCTCCAGCACTGCCTGCTGTGGGGAAGGCACAGCCTAGAGGTCAGGGAGACCCCGGTTCAAATCCCAGCTCTGCCACTTACTGGTTGTGTTATCATGGGTGCGCCTTTCCCCCTCCCCAACTGCAGAATGAGGGCAATGATAGTCTATTTCCATGAGGAGTCACTGCTCCCAACTCCCCCTTCTTCAGCTGGGTCCTGTCTTGCCTGCTTGGAAGCTGCCATGCCCCCAGAGGGGGCTGGATGAGAGGGAAGCCCTTTGATCTACAGGCCTCCAGGGACTCTGGGAGAGAACAGGCAGATGCCACCCCTCCCCCATTCACACCTACCCCAGATGTGAATTTGATTTGATGTTCCAGGGCAAATCCCATTGAACAAATCTCATTACAGTAAGAGCTCCCTGGGCTAGAGCTGATTCCGAGCTGTCTGTTACTGGCCCAGGGTCCGAGGCCTCCTGAGCCACTGGGCACCACACTAGTCCCTCTGACGAAGGATCCTGGGAGGCCTTGCAGAGCTCAGGGGCTCAGGGTTTCCTCTCACAACACTGATCTTCTTCTTATTCTTTTAACTTGCTGGGCATGTGCCCACCTCAGGGCCTTTGCACTTGCTGATGGTGCTGCCTGGAAAGCTGTCTGCTACATCTTCTCATGCCGGTCCTTTTTTGGCCTTGGTATCACCTTTTTTGGGGCGGCCTTGCCTGACTGCTCCACATAACCCCTTCCTTATTTTCCTCCATAGCACTTACCAGTATTGCGAGTTCTGTGACTTACTTGTTTGTTGTCAGCCTCTTCATTAAACTGGCAACTCTAGGAGAGCATGGAGTTGCTAAAGCTCACTGCTGCATCTCAGGGCCTGGCACATAGTAGGTGCATCTCAGGGCCTGGCACATAGTAGGTGCTCACTAAATATGCGGTATGTGACTATGCATGAATTCCACAGGCTTCTTCTGAGCTCATAGTATGTAACGGACACAATGTAGGCACTGGGTCCACAAAGATGGACAAAATGCAACTTTATCCTAGCCTCAAGGGGTCATTCCTCCAGGAGTCACAGTGCAGTCCTCTCTCCGGCCTGGCAGGGGCAGCCCTCTGTGCGATGCTCGTGGAATGACTAAAATATGTCCTTAGGAAACACCACAGCTTGGTGTGGCTGGGACTTCAAGTGCAAGGAAGGAAGAGGCAGGGAGGAGTTGGGACAGGCAGGTAGCGGTCAGAGCACAAGAAACCTTTGCTCTGTTTGCCTGGAAGGCACTGAGAAGCCACCAGTGATGCGTGAGTGACATGAGTGATGTGGTCAGCTCTGAGGCGGGTCCCTGGAGGTCCCGTCCTGCAGTGTGAGTGGCTCTGTGTACAGTTCCCATCTCGTCCCCAGACCACCCCCATCCTCTCTCTACTCTGCCCCCCTCCCATGTCTCTTCCTGCCTCCTAGTGACATCCAGGAGGAAGGGATTCGCTCACCTGAGCTGACACACCCTCCTGAGAGGCCCCACCCCCTAGGGAAGGGCAGGTAGCGGTCAGAGCACAAGAAACCTTTGCTCTGTTTGCCTGGAAGGCACTGAGAAGCCACCAGTGATGCGTGAGTGACATGAGTGATGTGGTCAGCTCTGAGGCGGGTCCCTGGAGGTCCCGTCCTGCAGTGTGAGTGGCTCTGTGTACAGTTCCCATCTCGTCCCCAGACCACCCCCATCCTCTCTCT
>NW_006293088.1:962521-963511 GCF_000327345.1 Myotis davidii | reverse complement strand
TCTACTCTCCCCATTCCCATGGCTCTTCCTGCCTCCTAGTGACATCCAGGAGGAAGGGATTCGCTCACCTGAGCTGACACACCCTCCTGAGAGGCCCCACCCCCTAGGGAAGTGGGCGTGTGCTTCCCCTGAGCCTGAGTCTGTCCTGGGGCCCAGGCCTCCTCAGAGGAAGGGGCAGGGGTAGCGTTTGCATGGGGAGGGGAATAGGATGGGGGTGATTTTCTTAACTTAGTTGGAAAGTGAGGTCTAGGCAGGAACTTGGAAGAGAATGGGGTCTCCCAACTCCCAGGGCATCATGAGATTCCTGAGTTTTCCCAGAGAACCCCCCGTCCCCCCATTCACACAGCAAATACCTCAGGTCCAGGAGGCCCCATCTCCACAGTCAGAGCCCAGCAAGCACAGCCCAGTGGGGTCTGATGTCCTCACACCCTTACTATGGGACCCCCTTTTCCAGGGTCCCTCTAGCCACCACCCCAGCACCCTGTGTCTGCCCCCCCACCGGACAGAGGCCTTAGAAGCGCATTCAGTGAAAAGAGAATTGGGGAGACCTCCGCTCCCTAAAACAGTGCTACTGCACAAAGTCACCCCGACACCTCCCGCCCAGGCTTCCCCTCTCACAGTCCCGTGCCCTGTGTCTTTGCCATCTCAGTGGGTGACACACCATGAAGACCCCCCTAAATCCCACCAGCTGCGGTGGAGACAGACCAGCCCAGCAGGCCCATGCCCTGGCCTCTGGCTCTGGGAAGGGGTGGGGGGAGGTAATGGACAGAGGAGAGATGCCCCAGGGCTGAGGGAGGTGTGTTGGGAGCACTGAGGGAAGAGTCAGGGATGAGGGACCCCCACCCCCGCCGGTAGCTGCTGGCCGGTCTCCGGAGTAAGAGCCTCTGGAGGGGTCAGGTGCCGGAAACGTCCTTGAGAGTCCGTCTCGGCATCATCAGGCGAGCAGGCAGGGTCCGGCCGGCTGGACTGGCTGTGGGATCTGGGGAAGCC
>NW_006293088.1:946950-962493 GCF_000327345.1 Myotis davidii | reverse complement strand
GGGGGGTGGAGACAGACCAGCCCAGCAGGCCCATGCCCTGGCCTCTGGCTCTGGGAAGGGGTGGGGGGAGGTAATGGACAGAGGAGAGATGCCCCAGGGCTGAGGGAGGTGTGTTGGGAGCACTGAGGGAAGAGTCAGGGATGAGGGACCCCCACCCCCGCCGGTAGCTGCTGGCCGGTCTCCGGAGTAAGAGCCTCTGGAGGGGTCAGGTGCCGGAAACGTCCTTGAGAGTCCGTCTCGGCATCCCAGCCCTTCGTGGGCCTCGGTTTTGTCATCTGCGAAATGAGCATCATAGCTCTGCCCCGCATGTTTCTGTAGGCCTCTGGATCCGGGGAGTCACATAAGTTGGTGGCTGAGAGGAGGGACAGTGAAGGAGGTGGGAAGAAGAGGGTCCGAGGATGGGGCCGCTGATGCCTCAGCGCCTGTGCCGCACCAGGCTGGGCGCAAAGCTCCCCGTGCTGGGCTCTGCTCGGCCTCCAGCGCCCTCTGAGTCAGGTTTATCGTTGGCTCTTTTCCTCGGGATGGGCTGGTCACGGAAGGTAAGGGACACGCTGAGGCCGCACAGCCAGGAAGTGGAGGAGCTCCGTGCCTGGCCCTGGCCTGAGGGTGCAGATCCTAGCCAGGCCCCGGTGCCTATGGCAGGGACAAGTCAAAAGTGAGAAGGCAGACATTGTCAGGATGCCACAGGTCATGGCTCAGATGCCCAGAGCCCACCATCTCCCAGGAGGTGGGAGGGGAAGTCAGAGAACACAGCCACGTGCCCAATGTGGATGGCAGCGGGATCCCTTAGCTCGGTGTTGGGCAGACCATCAACAAGCCTGACCCCACTGGCACTTGGCCTCCCTCCCATAAGGGGTGGCATTAGCAGGAGGCTACCAGGGTCCTGGCCCTCAGGTCAGACCCACAAAGGTCTGCCTTCCCCCCCCACCCACCCACTCCCCTGGGCTGACTAGGCGCCGTGCTCTCTCCCGCTGCAGGAATCCTGCTGCCCGCACCCCCTCTCCCCGCTCTCTCCTGGACAGCTGGACACAGGTGTCACAGCCAGATTCTTTCCTGGGCCCCCTGGCTGGCTGGGTGCCCTCCCCTGGGCTCTCACAGCCCCTGAGCTGCCTCTGTAACAACCCTCATCACTCCACATCTTGATGATCTGCTGCTAGGTGCCCCCTCCCCCAGACCCAAACACTCCCCCAGCTGAGGACCAGAGCCATGGCTCTTCCTCCTCTAAGGTCCCAGGCTCAGCCTCAGTTCTGGGGTCACAGTCACTTTCAGTGTGTGTTTGTTGAATGAATAAGTGAACACACCAATGAGTTAACACCATCTTGAAGCGGAGTTTCTAGAAAGGAGCCTGCCCCTGACAGTCTGAGCTGGCAGCACTGATGGTGAGAACTCAAATCAATAATATATTGATTAGATATATAAAGTTAGCAGCCTTGCCACAGACATCCAGGAGCTGCCGGAACCGAAGAGAGGTTCCGGGCAGGCTACGGTGTCGTACCTTCCCAAGAGGTCACCAGGTCCTGACCAAAGTCAGGAGCATAGCACAGGATGAGGGGTGAAGCCGGACAGGCCCAGGCCTTCTGGCGGAGAGCGGGCTCTGGGCCCCAAGCGCATCCCTGTCTGATAGGGGAGCTCCCAGTCTGATAGGAGAGACGTAATTAGCGTGTTTGTTCATTCATTCATGCATGCGCTGTGCCTTCACTTATTCAGTCAGGCCTGGGGCTAGAGCAGTGAGCAGGCCCGCCTCACCCCCAGGGCTCTCGGTGAAGGACGCCTCCAGGGGTCAGGACCTAACTAGGAAAAACCACTAACCATCTCACCCTCAAGGGCAAGCCCACAGGTCAACGGATCTCCAAGCTGCAGGGACCCCAAGGGAGAGACTGCAGCACAGGCCTGCCCACGCCAGCCTGGCATCGTTGCCGCACGCGCTTGCCTCTGCGGGGTCCTTCCAGCCCCATCCCTGCTGCTCAGCCCCCACGCTGGTCTCTCCCCACAGGTGATGAGCATTCTGAGCAACCCCAGCGCGGTGCCGCCGCAGCCGCAGGCCGACTTCTCCATCTCCCCGCTGCACGGCGGCCTGGACTCGGCCTCCTCCATCTCGGCCAGCTGCAGCCAGCGGGCGGACTCCATCAAGCCAGGGGACAGCCTGCCCACCTCCCAGTCCTACTGCCCACCCACCTACAGCACCACCGGCTACAGCGTGGACCCCGTGGCTGGCTACCAGTACGGCCAGTACGGCCAGAGTGAGTGCCCGGTACCCGGCATCCCCCCCTCCCTGCCCCCCGCTCATTTGTAGAGAGCTGGAAGGTGTTGTTGTGGGGGGAGGTGCCCATTTCACAGATGAGGACATTGAGGTCCCGAAAGGAGGAACAGCTGTTCTAAGATGATGCTGAAATGGGCCCCTGCTACTGCTGCTGCCTTGGAGAAAAGCTGTCCCACAGAAATAGTATCACACAAGCCACAAATGTCATTTAAAATGTCCAAGGAGCCACGTTATAAAATGTGAGAACAGCAAATTATTTTTGCTAGCATGTTTTATTTTACCCATTCTAGCCAAAAGATGATCATTTCAACATGTAATCCATATGAAATTATCAATGAGCTATTTTACATTCTTTTCTTTATACTGTCTTTGAAATCCAGCCCATTTTCATTCAGACGCAAAGTTTCATGGGGAACGCTAGACCCGCATTGAAATTTCACAGCATTGACAACTGAGAAAGTTGTAGGCTTACACACCCAAGTTGTTCCAAATCTACTGCAAAGTTTCCCGGCCACTAAACTAAATTGAATTTCGGCTTTTAAATTTCAATGAGGTAAAATCAAATCAAAATAAAATCTGGTTCCTTGATGGCACTGGCCACACTTCAGGGGCTCCCTCGCCGCATGTGGCTGGTGACTGCGGTGGGACAGTGAGATGGTGGGGCTCTGCCCCTCCTGCCCCCTGGCCACAGGGCCAGCTGTCCTTTGAGCTCTCTCCTCTACCCCCATCCTCAGCCTTGGGTTCCCCAAACGTTGAGCTGGCCTCACAGGCCCAGCCCAGTCGCCATCCCCTTGGCACCTTGCCTGGGGGGGCGGGTGGGATGGCAGATCCTCAGACCAAAAGCTGCAGAAGGCGGGCCCAGCCACAGCCTCCAGCCGCTGGGCAGGGCAGCAGCAGGGCAGGCCAAGGGGGCACCGGGAGCTGAGGTCACTGGCTGCCCCTCCTGCCCCACCTCCCGGCAAAGGCTTCACCTGCTGGTGTCAAACTAATCAGAAGGGCAAGTGGCGAGAGGGTGAGACCTCCCAGCCCAAGGATGTCCTCACACCCCCGCCCCGCCACAGCCCTGGCCTGGCCTCACTGACCTCTGCTTCCTGTCCCCACACCAGCCCTCGCCTCCTCATATGGCCTTGGCCTCCACGGCTAAATGAGGGCCAGCTGTGCTGCCGCCACCTCCCCACTGCGTTCACGGTCCCCCCTGTATGTGCATGTTAGATATGACATATGTGCACGCCGGTATATGCATGAGTGTGAATACATGTTTTGGATGTGTTACAATTCAGGTGTGTGTGTCTGTGTGTGTATTTGTGAGTATCCCAGCATACAAGTGTTAGTGCACACATCCGTGTGCATAGGTGAGTATGTGTATGTGTGTGGCACATGTGGGTATATGTGCACATGACTATTCACATACATGTGAGTTTAAATGAGCACACTGTGCGTACATGGTATGTGTTTTATGCAAATGCACACGTGCACAATGTTTGGTCATGTAAACATACGTGGCCATGACACATATACATGTGTTTAAGTGTGCATTCAGGTGTGTTCATGTGGCTGTGGCTGTGTATGTGCCTGTGTCTGTGTATGTGCCTGTGTGTTTGACATCTATAGTGTGCATATGTTATTGTGTGGACATGTATAAATATGTGTGCAGATGTGTGTGACTGTGTAACTCTATGTACATGTGTATACACATGCTCAAGTGTGTGTGCATTTGGGAGTATTTGTGGCACATGTAGATGAAGTGTGCAGGGTATAAATATGAGTGCTTGTGTAGTTGGGTGTCTGCATAGGAGTGCTGTGTGCTCCTGTGTGTAGTTGTGCATCTGGGCTTGTATACATGATGTTGTCTGTGTGTATCACTGTGTCTGTGTGTGTGTGCAGGGGGAGCAAGTGTGTGCGGGTGTATAACGTGTGCACATGTATGTTTGAGAGCAGGGTGCACACATGTGCATGGGGGTGTTTCCAGAGGAACAAGGGCGACCCCTGCCCCAGCCCCTGTGCCCGGGGAACCGAGCGGGACACATGCTCTTGATAAAGAGTTTAGAGCCCTGGCCTGGGGCGGGCGTTAGTCACACCCAGAGCCCCGTGCCTGACTCCAGAGGCGCCTGCCCAACTCGGAAATAAAATTAACCCCAGAGTCAGCACGGGGCGCGGGGGGGTGACAAGGGAGGGGGGATCAAAAGGGAAAGGGCCCAGGAGGCGAGAAAGGAGTGTTTGTTCCCCCTCTGCTCCTAGAAACTGGCTGGAGCAGTATCTTCCTCTCCCTCCCTCCTCCTTCCCTCTCCCCCCTCCTTCCCTCTCTTGTCCTCCCAGGCCCCTCTAGCTCCACCCCTGATCCCTGGCTTCTCCAGGGGTAGCTCGGAGCTCCTCCTGAGTCACATTCTCCAGCCCAACTCCGAGGGAATCGGAGCACAAGACCCCACCCCACAGAGGCTCCAGGTTGGGCTAGGAGGGGCCTGCGGGAAAGTCTGCCCCTCTCGCACCATTAGAGTGGGCAAGGCACCCGGCTTCTCTGGGCCTTAGTTTTGCCATTTGAAATGGGGGCCTGGGGATTAGACTCAGTCTTTTCAAAGTTTGTCCATGGTAGTACCTCCCTCACCTATGACATCCTGGGACCACTGAGGGATCACTGTGTCCTCACTGACCACCTGCCCCATGCTCATGGGCAACCACATCCACCCATGGCTGGGTCCCACGGTCCGTAGGCGAAAGTCGCATGTCCCAGACCGGCTGTGTATGCCCAGGTCCAGCCTGTCATCTGCTCACATCTGTCCCCTGCCTGAGTTTCAGCCAACCAGGCACGGGGTGAGATGCATGGTCCTCACGCCACCCAAGGTAGATGTCATTTGTCCCCAGGTTACAGGCACAAAGCTAAGCTCAGGGGGGCTAGGAACTTTCCCCAGGCCACACTGGAGGCGGATGGGGGACTCCGGGTCTCCTAACTTCAAATCCAGTTCTCTCTGGCCAAACCCAGACTTGTGTAAGACACCTAATGATACGCCCCTAGACCCACCTGTGTGTGGATTGACGTTCACAACTTCACACCCATCTATGCACGCTCAGAGGCACGCACACACAGATTCACTTCGATGGGAGTTTTCACTAATATGTATGTGTGTGAAGGAGGGAAGGAGAAATGAACACTTACTGAGCATCTACTACGGGCCGGGCATTTCATGCTCATGGCCACCCTGTATAGTGCGCATGCTTATTCCACGGGGCAGATGAGGCAGTGGGATCCCGAGAGGTTGTTTGCCCGAGATCACATAGCACATACCCGTGTGTACACAGCCCCACGGTAGCCCCGCCCTGGAGAGCCTCGCCTTCAGGTGTGCGTGGCGTACACACGTGGCCAAACTCTTAAACAGCAGAGCACACCTCCTCTTCCTGGGCCGGGCGCCTTCCCAGGGACATCTCCACACCTTCCTCTCCTGCCCCTGGCTGTTGTCCGTCCATCTGTCTTTCCCTCCTGTCCCTGGAGGGGGTCGGGGTAGGGGGGCAGGGGGCAGGGACAGGGCACACGGCAGATTAATATGGCCCTGGTGTTCCCAGAGGCCAGGGCCGTCCTAATGATGGGGCTGATAGAACGCAGAAGTGTGAAGAGAATTTTAATAGATCTGACAAGTCTAATAAGAGTTTGTGCCTGGAAGGGTCCTCCTCTGGGGCCGCGGGCTGACAAGATGCTGACGGCTGAGATTTGTTTACGGGTTGGCATCACAGCCACATCTCCTGCCAACTCCCGATTAATCTAATTTGAGACGTTTAGAGCCCAAGCGTGGGTACCGGGCAGAGAAGGGGAGACACGGAGAGACAGAGGGACAGGGAGGGCCGCTGACAGAAGCCGTAATGAGAAATGCCACAGCCCGGCCCTCACCGGCCCAGGCTGGACCCCAGGGAGCGGCAGGCCATGCAGTGTTATGGGTGCCCTTGAAGTTGGCTGGGTCATCAGTAAAGTTTGGCTTCTCCATGTTTCCTCGCTCACCTTGACGGGGCCTAGGGAAGCTCCTACTATGTGCTGGGCCATGGCTGGTAACTGGGAGAAGCTAAAGAGGAAGTAACAGAGACCAGAGGTACAAACAGGACAGATTCGGGCTCTGCCATCTCACGTGCTATGGGTGGTTCTGGGCCAGCAATCGTTCTGTGCCTCAGTTTCCACCTTTGTAAAATGGGGCAGCCGGACCTAAAGCATGGGGCTGGTGAAAGACCTCAGTGAGATCATGTCTGCCTAGCACATAGTAGGTGCTCACCTGTGAGGGCTCTCGCTCTGTTGTTCTCATCACTGTTGTCGAAGCCAGACCTTCCCGTCCCGTCCTCAGGAGGAGCCAGGGAGGCTGGCATCAGGGGTCGGCGTGATGTGGGACAGGG
This sequence comes from Myotis davidii, assembly GCF_000327345.1. Lineage (NCBI taxonomy): Eukaryota > Metazoa > Chordata > Mammalia > Chiroptera > Vespertilionidae > Myotis > Myotis davidii. The sequence continues at coordinate 955,865 of NW_006293088.1, read as the reverse complement.
AGGCTGTTCAATAGGAGGCGCCGGGTGATGTTGGGGAAGGGGCGGGGATGGTAGATAGGAGCTTGCAGTAGACAGCCTGGGTTTGAATCCTGACTCCACAGCTTAGGAGCTATGTGATCTTTCAGGGAAGGGCCTCAGTTCCATCTGTAACCTGGGGATGATAAGGCTCTATAAGCTGCTTAGAGCAGGAGCAAGCTCTGGTAAATGTTAGCTCCTCCTCCTGCTGTTCCCATCGTGACTCTGAGGTAGACCTCCTCAGAGGGCGTGCCCTGGAGCCCAGGTAAGAGGGGCTCTGAGCAGCAGAAACGGTGTGGCCAGAGTTATAGGGGCCAGAGATGGGAGACTGTGCCAGGCCCACTCAGAGCAGGGGCAGACCCAGCAGGACAGGTGGCCACCGGCACCTCTACCGACCAGCTGGGAGCATAAAGGCTGCGTGACCTCGGGGGCGACCCAGCAGCTCAGTGCCAGCCCTGGAGCTGGGAAGCCAAGGGGCACAGGGTTCAGCCGCTCAGAGGGCCCAGGCGCCATGGTCGGCAAACTGCAGCTCGCGAGCCACATGCGGCTCTTTGGCCCCTTCAGTGTGGCTCTTCCACAAAATACCATGTGCGGGTGCGCACATACAGTGCCACTGAAACTTCATGACCCATGCGCAGAAGTCGGTATTTTGTGGAAGAGCCAGTATTTTGTGGAAGAGACACGCTGAAGGAGCCAAAGAGCCTCAAGTGACTCGCGAGCCTCAGTTTGCCAACCGCTGGCCCAGGGCATTAGCACATTCTTTATTGCCCTCTCTGCCCAGCCTCTTAAAGCACCTTATCTCACAGGATTCTCATAACAGCCCTGAAGAAGGCAGAGTTGTTCTTTCCATGTTGTAGACGAGGAAACAGGCCTGCACCAGCTCAGTGATCTGCCCGAAGCCACGTGAACAGGACGTGGTTGGGCTCCAAATTGCCCACTTTCCCTGTTGCCCCATCAAAGGTCACATCTGATCACTAAATTCCAGTCTGCAGGCCCATGTCTGCTGAGCTCGCTGTGTGCCAGGCACAGTGCTAACCCCCTTTACAGGCACGTTCCCCCTCAGTTCTCTCACCTCTTCAGACTGACTGTGTTACTGTCCCTATTTACAGACCAGGAAACAGGCTTGCATAGGTGAAGTGGGGCGCCCACAATGACACCCTCAAAATTGGCAGGCCCAGGATTGAGACCTAGGCCATTTGACCCCCTAGGCCATATGGCCTCCTCTAGCTCAAAGGCCCCATCATCTCCCAGCTCCGCCCACCTACCCCAGGCAGGAGCCCTCAACTTTGGGGAGACATGTAGAGTTGCAGGATCCTTCTTCAGGCAGGTGACAAAGCGGGTGGTGGGTGGAGCCTCGTGCTTCCTAGTGCAGCAATCTTTCCATCTTCCTTTGGCCTCTGAACTTGAGAGATCCCAGGGGCTGGATGGGCCACAGCCGCGGGTGCCAGCTCGGGAAGCAGCAGCGTAGGAGGCCATGCTCACATGCCAGTCAAATCATTTGGTCAGGGCTGATTTCTGCCGTAGCCTCAGGCAGGTACAGTTAATACAGTCAGTTAATACAATACAGTTAATACATGCAGGCCTAGTGGTCAGACCTGTGCACACACACATACTCTGACACATGTACCTGGCCTAGGTGGAGCTCACCTGTACAGTTACCTGCACATGCATAAGCATCCCCACTGTTGTTCTACTCATGCAGGTGCACACAACTCACCCACATCTGTGTGCATGTGTGTGCACATATGCAAGTACTACTTGTGTGAGCATTCATGTTCATGCCCATTGCTACTTCTCCAAGTTTCTTATTTCCACTGTACACACACACACACGCACATGCACATGCACACGCACACTCACGTACACATCCTCAAACTCTCTCCCCTCTCCCCTGGGTGACCAGAATTGACAAGACTAAAGGTCCTGGCTTCCTGCATGTCAGACCCTGCCTCCTCCCCTGCCTGGACCCCTCAGCTCACCCACAAAAACTGCTTTGAGTTTTGAGTAAGTGGCTTTGCTTTGCCTCATTCATGAGCTGGGCTCAGGGCTAAAGGAGGCAGAAGGACCTTGCCCTCCTTACTACCTGGGCTCCGTGGCACTCACTGGGCACCCCCCCTAGAAGGGATCTGTACAGAAAGGGACTGGTTCTTCACTCAATGTGGCTATCCTCTGGATCTCCCTACAGAACCCACGCGAGAGCTGAGTTTTTTATTTAGTGTTAATATTTACTGAATGATTGGAGCGGAGGTGAGAGAAAGAGCTTTATGCAGAGATGGATGGGTGGATAATGGCTGGTTGGTTGGATGGACAAACTGATGTATGGCTAAATGAATGGGAGGATATATATGTGGGTGGATGGCTTGATGGATCGATATGGGACAGATAAAAGGATAGGGAAAAATAACTATAATTTCTAGGAGTTTCTTTTCTTTTTTTCCAGCTGCTGTTGATTACCTGGCCAAAAACGTGAGCCTCTCCACACAGCGCCGCATGAAGCTCGGGGAACACTCCGCCGTGCTGGGACTCCTGCCCGTGGAGACCGGCCAGGCCTACTAGGGCCCCTGGGGCGACTTGCCCCGGCCCAAGGCCCGGCTTCACCCTTACTGGTCCCTGAACCTCCCAGCCTCAGTCCCCCCATCGCCCTGGGGTCCCAGGAGGCCAGGAAAGGAGCCCATTCCTTGTGATAGCCAGTCCTCCGGAGGCGTGCCGCCAGCCTCGCGTGCACCTGTGGTGGGGGCCCAGCGTGACCCCACCTTGGCGTCTGCCCCTTTACTTTGTCCCCAGGGGCGTTCCTGGTCAGCCCACAGCCTTGTCCCAGTCAAACCCTGTCACTGTGCGGCCCCTGTGCCATCTGAGGCACAGAGATGGAGGCCCACCCCGCAGAGGGCACCATAAGCACCCAGAGGAGGGTGGGGTCTGGGATGAGGGCCTGTGGGTACCCTGACCGGAGGTGGAGGAGCTCACAGGCCACTCTCCGCCGAAAGTGCTGGAAGCCAGTCCCTCCAGGTGGGTCTCTGGCCCAGGGTCCGAACCCCAGCCCATCCCTCCTCTGGATGATGCGACTCCAGCAGAGAGGGAACCCAGCCCTGGGTTTTCCCAGGGGAATTGCCCAGGAAGTCTGAGGACTTCGGGTCCCTCCCCGCACACCTCGCTTGGGTGTCGGGGAATCTAGCCCAAGCAGGGAGATTGGGAAAACCAGGAAGAGACTTAACCAGGGGTGTGACCATGTGGGGATGGGTCAGCAGCGACCAGCCCAAGACACAAGGAACCAGTGAGGCAGCCAGAAGCAGCCGGCTCTTCCACCGAAGCCCAAGTTCCCACTGTGCCCACCCCACGTGGGGCCTGGGGAGCCCACATAACCTCAGTTTTCCCATTCACTGGATGGGGGGGTGGGGAGGAGAAGGAGGGAATGAAGTCTTGAGGACCCATGAGCAGGAGGCATAGGGCAGGCTCAGAAGGGGGTTGTAACTGGGGTGCCTCTGCTTCTGGGCAGCAAACCTCAGCGCGATGTAGCTTTGATTCTGCACGAAGCCTCCGCAGAGACCCGAGCCCGTCCTGCGTGCTCATCAAGGAGGGAATGAAGTCTTGAGGACCCATGAGCAGGAGGCGTAGGGCAGGCTCAGAAGGGGGTTGGTAACTGGGGTGCCTCTGCTTCTGGGCAGCAAACCTCAGCGCTATGTAGCTTTGATTCCGCACGAAGCCTCCGCAGAGACCCGAGCCCGTCCTGCGTGCTCATCTCCTAGGAGGGGCCTCCACCCCCGGCGAGTCCCTTTAGGCTGCTGGGTGCAGGGGGCTCCCTTGCAGCTCTGGAGCAGGGTCCTTGGGCCCACAGGGACTGCTGTCCCACAGACAAGGCCACCGACTCCCCTTGGCATTTGGGGGGCGAGCAGACATGACCCTGCCCCACCCAGAGTGGCATCTTTCTGTGTTGAGTCACCAAGAGGCCTCTGTCTCCTGATGCAGCACAGCTGTGCAGGGACAGATGTGGCCAGTCTTCAAACCGCCACCCCCAGGCAGTGGGGGCCACCTTCCTCGGCCACGCCAGTGGCTCCCTCCAGCTCTTGCTCTTTAGAGTTGAGACCCTGGGGGAATGGCTTAAGCCCCAGGCTACACCTCCCTTGGAACTTTCACCACCTTCACCTATTTATCAAAATTCTATTCATCTTCGCCATCAGCACCGTCGTAATCTACGCTTGGATCACCTTTCTCAGGTGCTGCTGGGTAAGAGGCTCTGTGACGGGAGGCACAGCACTGACTCCACAAAGACTGGACCAAATTGCCAGTCCCCCTTGGGGCACACGAGGCCACCTCTTTGCTCACCCCATGTCTTGCCCTCAGCCAACATGACATTCCGAAAGGGACGGGCTGCTGCATGGGGAGTTGAGCTGAGTTCCTCCCTCGGGGGAGCTGGGGCACCCTCCCACATGGACGTCACCTCCGTGAAAGGTGCTCACATGTTTCTCAGCCTCAGATGCAGTCATGTGACGCCTGTCCTGGACCAGGCCAGGGGGCTCATATCTCGGGTTTGGGGGAACTTGCTAGTAGTTGGGGACACACAGACTCTTCAGTAGCAGCAGACACCTAGACGTGTGCAGCCCATCCAGCTCAGCCCAGGTTTCAACTGGAGCGTCCGCTGTAGCAGACTTTTGGCTCATTAAGCTCTGGACAAAAGGAGGACTGTTGTACCCTTGGTGACCCAGTCCATGCGTCTGTAGCTCTCCCAGCCAGGAAGCAGCTCTTCCTTCGACCACAATCTTCACCCACATTCCTTGACTGATCCCTCTTTCCTCCTGGAGACCTGGCTCAGGAATCCCTACGTCGCCCAGGCGCAGGGATGCCAGGCAGGTGACATTCCAAAGCTGGGACCAATCCAAATCTCTGCCCCCTGTGATGAAACGGGAACAAACCAAATGATTCCTCGTTACTTTCGGCTTCTCTGGAGTTCTCCCAAGCCACCATCTTGGTGTAGAAAATGGGACTTATTCCCCCAGGTGCCCACTCCCCTCAGAAAGAGACCTTGGCCCAGACAGCTCTTCCCTAAAAGCTCACTCATGGCTTTGCTTAGCCAACTCGGTGTAGAAAATTCAGTCTTGGGGTTGGCAGCTCACAACCTCACCAGAGAGGTGGTGTGGGATGAGATGGACAAGGCCTCAAACTCTTGAGGGTTTGACCACAGCCTGAACCCCAGCGGCTAGGCCAGCCCAGAAGCGACCCCTATCCATCCCTGCGAATAGTCAGTAGCAAAACAAGAGATGTGTCCTCCAGCTTCTCACGTCGCTGGTGGCCTGACCTACGGGCGGCCCCTCTCCGGAGCTCATTGTACATTAGCTGGAAACGTGGTGATGTGCTGTTCGTCTATAGGAAGTTGACTTTTCTATCTATAAATATATATCCAACAGGAAAGAAACCCCCACAGTGTGTGTCGTGCTAGTACCAGGGACCATCTGTAGGGATATATCTGCATATCGTGTGTTTCAACGTATACATTCCAGGCTCTCTTGGGTTCTTTCATTTTTATTGCTTTGTTTTCGCCGTTCGGTATTTCTCTCTTGCTATGAAAAAAAAAAAAAGCCAATGTGTAAGAACCAAGCTACGCTTTTATACTCGTATATTTTACTTGATTTACCTTTGCCGTTCTTTTGCCAGAGGAACATGGAGGAGAAGAGGGGGAGGGATGAGAGAGAAGGGAAGGATGGAGAGAGGTTGGCCCAGAAGAAAACCGAGAGCGGATGTCCAGTCTGGCGGTGGCGTGAGGACAGGAAGGTCCCAGACTTTGGCCTCTCACGTCCAGCGTGTCCATGGAGCTGGTGAAGCACCCTGTGCTTCGCATTGTGGAACTTGGCGAAACTCCATGATTGCCCCCAAAGGACTTCCTCTGGGGCCCCTCTCGGATGGAGGTTCCCCCCAAGCTCCCAGATGCGCCGTTCACTCTTGGACGCTTTTTGAGGTCGACGGGTCTTCTCTCCTCCCCTCCTGCAGAGGCACCAAACCCAGACCAAATTGGGGGGGGGCGGCGGGGTTCCAGCCGCCATCGTGAAATGCTCAGAGACAGGCACATCGAATGCTCTGCCAACTGTAAGGTGGCCGGTCCCCTGCTTGGGAACAACCTACGCGGCACTCTGGATCATTCCTCCTTCCTAGTAACTGCAACTTGGTTGCATCCATGTTTGACTCGCAGCCATTTTCCTCCACGTGGAAGTGAGTGTGTGTGCATGGGCGTGTGGGTGGGGTGTGCGTGTGGGCGCGAGGGTGTGTGTTTAAATATAATCGCACCATAATTTATTCAGCTATATGGAGTAGTAGACTAGAAAGAGAAACCGGCATTCGCTTTAACTACCTGCTTGTAAGCGCTTCCTCTGTAACTCAGGCGTAACTGTTCTACATTAAAAGAAATTAAAAGCATTTGCAAGGTTCCTTGTCCTCACTTGGTTGCCGTTATGTGACTGCCCTAACAGAGACCCCAGTGCTTTGACCTAATTTAGAGGGTCAGGCTAGGAGCTATGTTGCTTTCACACCCCACCGGGCCCCCCAATGGCAAGCAGCTGCTGGATACACAGTGGATACCTCGTCAATATTTGATCGATGGATCCTGTTACTAAGCACCTCTCTGGGAAAGCCTCCGTTCTCTTCACCACGACCAACTTCTGCAGCTTCTCAGCTTAGAACCCTCTTGGCCGTCTCCTAGGACACAAATGTGGGGGTGAGAGCTCAGAAGCTTCCCATCTTGCCGTAGAAACAGAGGCTGATGGGAGGGTTCCTGGGCAGGTGACTTATTGAGGGAGAGCCCTCAAGAGAAACCCATTAGGGAGAGAAGGAAGCAAGAGAGGGCCGGGGAGGGAACGAGCAAAGAGGGAGGTTTAACTGGAGTCTTGCTTCACCCTAATACTGCAGGGAGCTCTGGGCGTGAATCGTAGCACAGAGTTAGTCTGACCATGAGACCAGGGACTGCCTTTTGTTCCCCAGTATCTATCATTCATTGGCTGTTGGCTGTCCCTGGGGATGGGGATGGGGGTGGGTGGGTAAAGGACTTACTAGGCACCTCAGCATCTCTGGTTACAATGGCTCCTATGGGCTGAGGCCAGTTCTCCAGAGAAAGGTGTGGCAATGAGCCCTTAGCAACAACATTCATACCAGTTAGAGGACCGGTGTGCTGGCCCAGCAAAGAGCTTCTGGCCCAGGATCAGCAGCGTCTACTCACGTATGCTCCCCTGGCTCTAAACCAGGGTCCCCAGGTCCTTCCAGGGTCCCCATGTCATTCCAGGCTCCTCATGTCATTCTAGGGTCCCCAGGTCCTTCCAGGGTCCCCATGTCATTCCAGGCTCCTCATGTCATTCTAGGGTCCCCAGGTCCTTCCAGGGTCCCCATGTCATTCCAGGATGCTGGATTACCTCGATGACCTGTACAGGAAGGGGTGTAGGGGGGCAGTAGTTGGGAACAATGGTACAAGAAGGGTTCGTAAGCTGTTCCTGTGGACCTGGTCCTTTCAACCCAGCCCAGTTCTCCAGGGCAGCACCAAGGGGAGGGCTGCCCCAGCATCCGCCTCCAGATAGAGTCCCTGCAGTGTGACGAGCTCTGTTCCAGCCCCTATGAATTCCAGGCAGCTGCTGTCAGAACCAGGGCTCCCAGCCACATTCCACCCCAAGTCTGTTACCCCTCCCCGCACCCCAACCAGGCGGCCATCACTCCATAAGGAAAGACGGTATGAGGGAGAGTGAAGAATTAATCAAGTTCTACTCTTAGCTCTGCATATGACTTGCTATGGATCCTGAGACAATCTTCTCCCCGTCTCAGACCCTAATTCTGTATATTTTTTAAAAGCAGGCTAGATGATCTCTAAGCATCTTCTAGGTTACCATGACAATAAACTGAGCCAAAGGCTGGTCTTGAAGCAGTGCAGAGAGTGCCTGGATGATGCAGAAGGGTCCAACACCACTGCTGGGAAGGCAACTCAACATATTGGGTGCTGAGTGTATGATACCAAGGAGCTCCCTGACCTTTGGCGGCCCCCAGCGAGCTCTCTGACCCCCTCTTAGGGAGCTTTCCTAGGAGTCCCACTCAAAAACCTTTGCTTACACCCCATGAAAAGCTGAGAAATATAGTCTTCTGCCCAGGCACACTACTGCCCAGAATAAAATCAGTTTACCTCTAAAGGAATAGAAAAGAATGGATATTGGATAGACAAGTGTATCAGTCAGCTATTGTCAAAATAATGCTGCGTAACATAGCAGTCTGTTCCTGGTCTCATTGCCCAGGCACACCTCATGGTGGATGAGTTTCACAGCCTTTCCCTGAACAAGATTTACTAGTGGAGGGTAGAGGCTCCTGAAGGAAGAGGTAAGTGGAGCCACGGAGATGAGGAGGGACACACAGACAGAGAGATGGAGGCTTCTGTTGCTGAGTTGAGTCACTCTAGAATATCTGGCCCTTTTGAGAGTACAGCTTCCAGAATCACGCCCTCCACTCCCTAAGATTCCATTCACTTATTCTGAACAGAGAATCGTTTTCCTGCTCCTGGTGATGTAAACAGCTGTTGCAGGGACTCATTTCCCCGAGGCGCCAGGGAGAGGGTGTTCAGGGCTCTCATCACCTCTGCTCTCTCCCTGGACAGAATCAAACATGCCCCCCCAGGCAAAGTCCCACCCATGATCCCAGGGTCCCAGGTACTCCCTGTGTGACGTTAGGCAAGCCACTCCTCTCTTCCTTCAAATGGAAATACAGTCTGTCCACTGTATCAGGCTAGAGTGCAGTGAGCAACTCCCCCAAAGCTCCGTGTCTTAAAGCACCAAAGGCTGATCTTTCCTTGTTCACGTTCATGTCCTCTACTCATTATTGTCAGTCGACAGAGCACAGGCATCATCTCAAGCATGGCCGGTCGCTGGTATCATCAGGAAAGAGGGCGT
>NW_006293088.1:942057-946919 GCF_000327345.1 Myotis davidii | reverse complement strand
GGTGAATCGGCACTGACCCCTGAAGCTTCTTTCCCAAGTGACCTGGGACACCTCTGCTCACCCTTCCTTGGCCAAAGCAAGTCATGTGGTCACATTGAACTTGAAAAGAGAATGGAAGTGTCATCCATCCCGTGCCTGGGGTGCAGGAGGTGGGACTGGGGGAACAGCTTTTAGGGTCTCCACGCCCACCTACACAGAGGTTCTCATGAGAATCAAATGAGACTAAAGGCGTGAATTCAGCACCAAAAATACCCTTAGCACCTGCCCTGCGCTCCTCTCTGTGAAGGGCCTGGGAGGCGGGGCGGGGCAGGGAGTAGCACCAAAAGAACTGGTGTAGACAGTCTCCGCTCTGAGGAAGGAGAACACCACCTCGGGACTCCAGCAATGGGCCCAGGGATATGCCTTTGGTCAGATCATCAGCATAATGACCCTGTGGGGTGGGAATCTTACCTGTAGCGCACGGGCAAGGAAGCAAGGGTCAGAGGTTGAAGTTACCTCCCCTAGCTCACACAGCCGGTTAGTGGGAGAGACTGCGCTCTCTAAAACAGGGCTACCATTGTCACATTTTAAAATTAAAGTTCTGGAGAGTGGGAGCAGGGGCCTTGTCTGCGAGTGGATGCCCACGGCCTCTACCCCATAGAAACCAGGCTGGGCTGCCTTCCACAGTGTGGCTCAAGCCGAGAGCCCACCCAGGGTCAGAGAGCCCTGCAGGTCACCCTCTCATCTGGTAATGAGTGACCAGCCAGGCAACCTACGGGAACCAGCAGTGGCCACTCCCAGAATTCATACCACATTCATTCTCTGAAGACATGGGCATGTTGACTAGAAATATGAACTTCTTAGAGAAAAGACACTAACATTTATGGTGCCTACTGTATTCCACATGGTCCTCATCCATTATTTTAGTTAATCCTTCCAACAGCCAGGTGAGATAGGCACTGTGGTTCCCACTACACAGAGGAGGACATGGACCCAGAGAAGCGAAGTAACTGGCTCAAGGACCCCCCACTAGGAGGAGTAGAGTCAAACCCAGACCTGACTGGTCTCAGTGCCCTGTCCTTCATAGCAAGCTTCCTCCTCACCAGGGAGCTGGGACACTATGTGAATGAGGAAGACTGCTTCTTAAAGTGTATCAGACAGCCAATACCAGAGCAACGCTGCGTAAGAATAATAACCTCGAACCTCAGTGGCCTATAATGAGCATTCATTCTCACCTTCCCAAGTTTGTAGGTTGACCATGGTTTAGGCTAATCTACTTTTGGGTGGTGTAGTAGGCAGAACTCTATGATGTCCACCAAGATTTCCATCCCCTGCTGCATACTCCTGATCTAGTCCACTGCCCTTGAGTCGGGGCAGGATCTGTGAATACGGTGGGATGGTCACTACCTGGACATGGTTACACTAGCTAGCAAAGGTGATGGGATAGTCCTGGTCGTGATTGCTTCATGTTCCATGAGACACCATCACAGCAGCCTGGAGTGAGAGTCTCCTGCCACCTATAAAAATGTAAGCTGCTTGCTATGTTGTAAGAGGGCCATCCCTAGGGTGTTAGGACACCCTCTAGGAAGTGAAGAGTGACCCTTGCCTGACAGCCAGCAAGAAAGCAGGGACTTAGTCCTACACAAAAACCTGATTTCTGCCAACACCCTGAATGGGCTTGAAAACACTCTTCCCCAGTCAAGCTTTCAGATGAGATCTCAGTCAAGACCTTGGTTTCAGTCTGATGACACCTGAGCAGAGGACCCTGATGTGCTAAGCCTAGATTTCTAACCTACAGAAACGGTGAGATGATGAATGGGTTGATCTAAGCTGCTAAGTTAGTGGCAGTTGGTTATGCAGCAACAGAAAGCTAATATAGATGGGCAGCTCAGTTTTAAGCTTGTAGGTCTGACAATATTTGTTCTGGGGGCCCATGAAGAATGTGGCTACTGGGTCATGACTAAAGATCACTAGAGTCCTAAAGGCATTGTGGGGGTCCCATTCGAAGCCCCATTTTCAGCTGCTTCTCTGGTCAGATTCAGTGACATCTCATTGACCAAGGCAAGTCAAGCCCCAAGTCAAAAGTTGGGCAAGTCTATCATACCCATTTCGAGGCATGGAAAGGGTATGTTATGTCTATGACAAGAGAGTTAAGAATTTGGGCCCATTGCCCAGCCAGTGTGGCTCAGTGGTTGAGCATCAACCCATGAACCAGGAGGTCACAGTTCGATTCTCGGTCAGAGCACATGCCTGGTTGTGGGCTCAATCCCCAGTAGGAGGCATGCAGGAAGGAGCCAATCAATGATTTTCTCTCAGCATTGATGTTTCTATCTCTCTCTCCCTCTCCCTTCCTCTCTGAAATCAATAAAAATATATTTTTTAAAAGAATTGGGACCCATTATTCAGGAAATTTAGCAAAAACACAAAAGGATCCTCTGCCTGGTTCTACCTCTTTTACTTTCCTGGCTACACTGCTGACCGATAAGCAATTACCTCCCTGGTGCGTGTGAAGCCATGCAGCTCCCTCCCCCAGGCCTGTCAGTGTGTCTATGGAGAGCGGGCCTCTAAGAGCGGAAAACCAGGGTGGGGGTCAGCATGAGGTTTGTGGGTTATCAGGAGCAACTTTGGATAATTCCGACATGAGTAGGAGCATTCTCGGGCAGAAGGGCTTGGGCGAGAGTTGGAGTAGGGGTTGCTAGATTCCCTGAGACCATAGGCGGGGCCACACCCTCCGGAGCCTACAGAACCCTTCTTTGTGAAGCCAGGCTTGAGGCCAGCCTGTAGCCGGGCTTTTTAGATACATGATCTGTATATGTTTTAAGAGAGTAGACACCTATGTTCCAACACCAGTGCCACCCCTGGCTAACTGTGGGCAGGTGGTCTACACTTGTCTGAGGACTCAGTTGTCTCGTCACCTGCAAAGCTGGCATAATGATGCTACCAGCCTCCAAGAGAGTTGGGAAGACTAAAAGAGATCACAGAATAAAGAAATCAAACTTTCACAGTCTTAGGTGACCATAGGCCCTTTTATGGTAGGAATGCTTGTTAGCCTTACACACTGAGTCTGGACTCACTAAACGAGTGGAATTTCCCTCTCTTTACCCGCGTCGCAGTAGATCTGGCTCTTTGCAGAAAACAGCAGGATGTGGCCCATTTCAATCAGGTGCACTGTGATTAGGAGGGGCCAGGGCCTGGGGCATGGAGGGTTCTGCAGAATGAGGGGCCCCAGGCTGGGATTCTGACAGCAGCTGGATGTGCCACTGGCCCAACCTGGAGATCGGTCAGGGGTCTGGGCTGGGAAGCGCATTCAGGGTGAAAGCGTAGGGAAGTGTGTGGGCTTTGGAGCAGATGAGCCAGTGCTCAAATCCTAGCCCTCGCCCTTACCAGGGGGTGGCCTGGGCATGGGACTTAGCCCCTCCAAGACTCTCTTTCTTCATCTATAAAATGGGTGCGACCATGCCTACTTTATGGGAGAATTTATCCCAACAAACATTGAGAACAAAGGCCCAGACAGGACAAGGGGGATTGTCCAAAGTTCCAGATAACCATCACCTAAGGCCAGGTCTCTGAATTCCCAGCGCAGGCCCTTCCTGAACATCCATTCATTCATTATTTGTTTGGCCATGAACTTACCTGCCTGTAACTACCTGTCAAAGCCCACCCCCCTTCTCCAAATACCATCATATTGCGGGGTTAGGGCCTCAACACAGGGATTTGGGGGAGTTGGACACAAACACCAAGCCTTGGTGTTACACTCAACTGGGTCACTTTTAGCCACGTGGCCTCCGGCATGTCCCCCCTCACCTAACTCCTGGAAAAGGTAGATCCGTAGAGAACAATCGCTCGCCTCACCTGAGCAATGTTATAGAATTTTACACTCAACTGGGTCACTTTTAGCCACGTGGCCTCTGGCACATCCCCCCTCACCTAACTCCTGGGAAAGGTAGATCCGTAGATAACAATTGTGCGCCTCTCTGCAGGTGATGGGGCATTTGCCACACACCATCTCTGAGTCCTGCACGATTTGAGAGGGAGCGGGGAACTATGAGCTCCATCTTCCGGTCGGGGAAGAGAGGCTCTGAGAAGTCGCTCACCAGAGGACACTCAGCCTGGGTTCCAGCGCAGGCTCTCCTTCTCCTTCAGCGGAGGAAGGCTGGAATGAAGAGAGAGCCCAGGGGACACTAACCTGGCAGGGGAGAGGCCATGATCACCAAGGTGGTTTTCCCAGGACGAGGCTCATCCATGGCACTCCGGATGTGCTGACCCCTGCGATTTCCCCAAATGGGGGGAACTCCACTGTGTGCTGTGGTAGTGGGGGACTGCGTTAGCACCCCTAGAAAAAAGAGAGAGAGAATCCAGGTTGCTTGGAAATTGTGGGAGGGATGAATGAATGAACGATGAGTGAATGAATGCATGGGCTGGGCTAAAAGAATGGCAGTAGGTGCTTCTAACCAGGGTCCAGCAATGACCATGGAATCTACCCCAGTGAAAGGAGAAGAAGACACTGAGCATCTGGGCAGCTGCTATATGCCAAGTGCGTGAGAACCCTGTCCAGTGGCATGGGACATGCACAGTTGTGCTTTTTGCTGCAAGAGACCCATTTTACAGAGCAGGTGGGTGGACAAGAGCATGGAACTTCTGGTCCAGGGCCCCTTCTGACATCCCAGGGTTAAAGCAATGTTATAGAATTTTTAAGAAAACTCTGGGTAAAAGTTCCTCTGGGAAAACAAGGTCCCTAATTCTGCTTTTTGTCCCAAAGAGAAATTCTGTATCTTTATATCAGATATAAGCCGGGCAAAAGATAACTGTTAAATAAATACTGGTTGGGTTTTTTCCTGACACCAAACTTCCTTAAATCTTCCACCCAGCTAATAAGAACTAAT
>NW_006293088.1:930137-941975 GCF_000327345.1 Myotis davidii | reverse complement strand
TCACTCACATGTTTCCTTTGTCCCAAAGAGAAATTCTGTATCTTTATATCAGATATAAGCCGGGCAAAAGATAACTGTTAAATAAATACTGGTTGGTTTTTTTCCTGACACCGAAACTTCCTTAAATCTTCCACCCAGCTAACAAGAACTGATGCTTATGACATGCCAGACACCGGGCTAAGCACTTGACTTATGCTATCTGAGGGGTTGGCAAGCTTTTTCCATAAAAGCCCAGATAATGAATACCTTCGGCCTGGTGGGCCAGGTGGTCTCCATCCAAGCCACTTAAAAAATCAATAAAATACATTTTTAAAAAAAGAACTAATGCTTATGACATGCCAGACACCAGGCTAAGCACTCGACTTATGCTATTTGAGGGGTTGGCAAGCTTTTTCCATAAAAGGCCAGGTAATGAATACTTAATGAATTACCTTGTGGGCCACGCAGTCTCTGTCCTAGCCACTCACCTGTGGTGTAGAATCCAGCGGCCACATGTGCTCACGTGCGCGTGTCTGTGTTCCAGCACAACTTACTTATGACACTTATATTTGAATTTCATGTCACAATACATTGTTCTTCTTTTGATTTATTCTTCAACCAGAAAATAAATTTTAAAAATGTAAAAAAGTAGATTTAGAAAATGTCAAAACCACTCTTAGCTGGCAAGCTGTATGGACAGGGGGCAGGCGGAGTTGGCTCGCCAGCCATAGTTTGCTGACAACAACCAGATGCGGTAGATTTTGGTGTTACCTCACTCTAAAGAGGAGGCCACCGTGTCCCAGAGAGGTTAAGGAATTTGTGTAAGATCACACAGCTCGCTGGTGGCAAAACCAGGATTCGGTATCAAGTAGTCGGGCCCTGGGGCCAAGCTCTCCGCCAAGCTGCCACGTGACCACCGAACTTTCACTCGGAAGATGACTTTACAGATGGGGGAAACTGAGGCCCAGAGCGGGGATCAGGACTGCAACCTGCCCAGGGGCCCGCAGCAAGGCCGAGACTCAGTCCAGGGCCTGTGCTTCCACATTGTGCAGCCTCCTCATTTGTTCCAACTAATTATCATTTGTCAGGCAGATCTGGACGTGCGGACATGAGAATCAGGGGTGGGAGGGGTCGATGGGGGGACGAGGAGGCAGGAGTGGGCGATGGGCAGGGGAGCCACCGCCCCCACACGCATCCACACGCGTCCGCACGGGCACACACACACACAAAACGGCTTCCATTTCCTGAGATGTCCACCTGCTTTTATGAATATAAGTGGATTTGTAACAAGCATTGCAGCTGCATATAAGGCATTCAGACATGGAGACAATTTTACTAGATAATAGACTATCATGCAGGATACAATTTAAATTAAAAAATGCAATTTTCACCTTGAAATGAACAAATGATTACAATTTCTATACAAATTAAGGCATTCAGCCTCTCTTTCAGTAGTGGCACCAGCCCATGAAATATGACATAATTACCATGAAATACATTTTCAAATATTTTGATTTTTGTCTGCCGCTTTTTAAAAAACATAGGCCGCCTTCTAGGTCTCCGAGTGTGTGTTGGCATTTCCCACCTTCTGGGAAAAACACATTAAAAAGAAAAACCAAAGTCCCCGAAGATGAAGTTGGCCCCCCTCGCTGCCCTCCCCGCCTCCCATCTCCTCACCCCTCAGAGTTCCCTGCCCTCCCCCGCCCCCTCCCTTGGCTCAGAGATAAAATTGAAAAAAGGCAGACGGAGGAGCGGGGACGCAGGCGACCAGCTCCAAAGCCTGAGATTTATCTAAATTGCTACGCTTATCTGAAGAATCGCATCTGTTGGTTATCTCAACGCCAGCCTCTCCAACCCTCCATCCCGCTCTACCCTGGAAATCGAGTCCTCCGCCCCCAGCTCTCCCCCCGCCACCTCCTCTCTTATTTTTTAATTATTTTTCCATTCTGTTGTCTCTTGATGGCTGGAGACCAAAGGAGGAGCAGTCATCGCCTGTGGCTCGCTCCAGCCCCCGGGGCGGGATAAAAACTTCGGGGTTGGAAGGGAGTGGACAGGGTCTTAGTTCCCTGGACTTGTTCTCTGTCCACTGGCCAAGCTGGGTGACTCTGGTGAAGGTCATGCCTATTCCAATCCGCCTTTTCCCTGTGTCTGCCAGCTTCGAACCATCATTGCTTTGGTCTGTGCTTTGGGTGGACCTTGTGGGCCATTAGACCTGCATCCAAGTGACCTAAAAGCTGACTTTTGACCTCTCAGCTGGTTCGTGGTCTTGGTTCTGAGCCTGCTGCCCTGACCCATTATCTGCTGGGCGGGCTTCACCACTCCCAACCCCGGACTTGGTTCCTGTCTGTTGAGTGGCTGCCTTTCCCTCCCGGAGGGTCACCTGCTCTTCCTCAGTGCATCTCTGGCCCATTTCAGGGTGGCTGCCTGCGACCTCTTTGAGATGTAAAAGGAAATCACATACTGTTATTAACCATCGTCATCCCAGTGCGTTTAAGGAACACTCATGCACAGGAAGTCTGGGGAGAAACTTAATGGTAAGATGCACTGGTTAGAGCACCTCGCTTTTGCTTGGCACGTTCACTTTTGTTTTCCAAGCACTTGTACCGGCTTCAGCTCGCTCCCATCTCTCCATTGCCCCGTGAGGAGGACCTCACTCCCTAAGGGACCCACTCAGCATTTCACAGAGGAAGTAACCAAGACTATTGGACCAAAGCAGGAAATCGTCCAAACGATTCAAGACCCATCATTCCAAGACCCATTGCCATGGCTTCCAGCTGTCTCTTTGGAAAGTACTTCATGGGACTTTGTGAATGTGGACCACACCCTCACCTCCGACCCCATCCTACCCTACACCTCACCCGCTTACCCACCTCTGGACCCCAGGGCCAAGCGAAGACTGGGCCATACTCCAGCTCAGAAAGCAAGACGGGGGGATGTCCTAGTGGAAAGAGAATGGTTTTAGGATCAAGCATCCAGAGTTTCAGAATCTCAATGCCTTCTCTTTCTTGCTGTCTGATGTTGGCCACATTCATTGGTTTCTGGACCTCAGTTTTCTCATCTGCAAAATGGAGGCGATGATACTTCTGAATGAAGGCTGTGAGAATTAACTTTTAGAGCATGCGGCAAGCCTTAGGCAGGTGGCTTTCCCCTCTCATGCTGTGGCTCCCGGCTTGATAAAGATTTTTAAAATATATTTTTAAAAAATCCTTTTAGTTCATCAAGAAAAGCCCAACCTCCAAAATGTCTATCATTTAGACACTTGTTGTGGGGGTGAGTCAGGTTTCTATGCCTGAAATAGGGACCAGGGTAATGAAAGATGAGTGAGTGAGCATCCAGGGAGGGGGTGGTATGAGTTGAGGGGAAGCAGGAAGGAGAGATTATTATTATAAATTATTACAAATAGAGTATTTATTAAGCACTTGTTCTCTGTTACAGGCTCGGTGTAAAGTCCTTTATCTCACTGAATTCTCAAACCATATTAGGAAGTTACTTTTAATTCCATTTACCAAAGAAAGAAGACTGAGTCATAGAGAGGCTATGCTCTTTTTTTTAATACATTTTTATCGATTTTTCAGAGAGGAAAGGAGAGATAGAAACATCAATGATGAGAGAGAATCATTGATCTGCTGCCTCCTGCACGCCCCACACTGGGGATCGAGCCCACAACGCAGGCATGTGCCCTTGACCGGAATCAAACCCGGGACCCTTCAGTCCACAGGCTGATGCTCTCTCCACTGAGCCAAACCGGTTAGGGCGAGAGGCTCTGCTCTTTGCCCAAGCTGGGAAGTGGCAGAGCTGGGAGCTGAAAACTTGCTCTACTCAACTGTTCTAGGTAGACCAGATGACCGTCTTTTTCCAGCTATTTATTTTCTCAGTAGAAAGATATAACCATATAAGATATGGCCTAGGCACCCTGTGAACAGCCAGTAGGCTGAGTATAGCATGTGCACAATTAGCTTTATTCCAAGTCAGAATTCACCGGTGCTGTGTACAGGAAGCAGGGTAACCAAGCACCCCTAACAGCCTATCCCACCCCAAACACTCATTTAATAGGTCAAGCTTTTTTTAACTTAAAAATGTATTCAAAATTTGTATTCTGTTCCCAAATGCATGTTATGATATAAAAATGGTGCCAGGTCAGCTCACAAATTCTGTCTAAAACCACTATCACTAACCCCCAGAAAAGTTACATTACATTTTTTTTTTCTGGGCTGTGCATGTCTAGCAATTCAGCAAAAGATCAGATCTTCTTAAACAGCCTTTTCAAAGCTGAAGTTCTTAGAATAAAGCTCCATTCATTATTATAACATCCGCACATTCTAACATTGAGTCGCTTTAACATCCTAACATTATAACATTGTCACCCTTGATTATGACATTATTCTAACGCTCAGCACTGCCTCGTTCCAACATTCAATCTGTCCGGTCTTCCATGGACCTATTCCCAGGGTCTGATTCTAAGTCACAGACAGGAAGGTGCTCAGACCTGGTGGCCTCCTTGCTCCTGGTTGGGGGCGGGGAGGGGGCAGGAAAGCACATGTAGCCCTGGAGACCTTCCTGCAGGCATCCAGGCAAAGTCAGACTCTCCCCTGTCCCCACAGAGACTCAACTAGAACCTAATTAAGGCGTTTGATTATCTTGAAAAGGGGGCAAAATGACCATCTAGCAGTTGTTTGAGACCCTCTTGTGCAATATAGTAATTATTATCACAGCTAACATTTGCTAGGTTCTTACTAAGTTCACTCATTATGTCATTTAATCCTCAAAGTCACCTTCCAGGCCACTATTATTGTTCCCAACTTACAGATGAGAAAACATAGACTCATAGGGATTCATGGGCCTGTCCAAGTCCCACAGCGAATTAGGGAGAGAGGCGGGACTTTAACCCCAGCTCACGCCTCTGTTGAACCAGTGAGTATAGATGGAATATGGGGAATGGCGAATCGAATCCACAGCCTGACAGAGCTTAATTAAGTATTTATTGAGTGAATGAACAGTCCTCTTAGGAATTCACCAGCCAACATTCAGATGGGTGAAGGGTTACCCTGTTTTAAGCATAACTGACGCTCAGAGAGGCTGAGATATTTCAAAGGATCACACAGCTCCCAACTGACAGGGAGGAGAGGGTGGGAATGGCTGGCACACAGGGCTGCTGCCCGTGCAGAGCTCCCTGCCCTCTGTGCTGCTTCCGCAGTGAGGCGGTGCCCAGGCTCGGCCGGGCCATGCTGGGTGCCCTGGGAAGTTGTTTTTACCATGTTATTATGGCCTTGGATTTGGGGACCTTGAAGATGCTTTAGGGAAAACAAATTGTGAAGTTTCTGTCACTCAGGTCAGAACCCTGTCTGTTATAAAGGCAGGATTTGCTAAGCCATGTATTAAAGCTGATTGGGGTGATGGAGGAGGGGAAATAAAGATCCTTAAGCATCATTATAGTCACGGACCAAGGAATTCCACCCCTGGAATCCGAGTCTCGGGGAAAAACCTGGGATGGTGCAAAGCCCTCTCTAGCGGGGTGCCCAGGACCGTGGAATACATGAGGACACCCCAAGGTCCCACAGAGGCCTGTAAGGAATGTGGTTTCTCCACTCAGTGGCTACTTGGCAGCCAGCCTTAGCCACACAGGGAAAGGTTGCTAATCCAACGATAAGCCACGCAATTTAGGACAGAAAACAGGCTTTATGATATGATCTCAAATACGTTAAAGTACCTAGAACATAGACCAGAAGGGGATGGAAACGGCCATCGAGAATGGAATTATGACTCTCTTTTCACTCTCTAAATGGACGTTCTATTGCCTTGAAAACTGAAATTCATAAAACAAAACAAAACAGAGGCAAACAAAGAATGTGTGTGCAAAGGGAGACTAGAAGAAAAAGGCACTGTTCTTGTCTTCACCTCTTGTTAATGACAGCTTTCCCCTGCTGGAGAAAGGAAATGGAGGGAAAGAAATTTCACAAAACGCACGGTTTAAGCCGAAATGTGTCCAGTGACTAAGGACTAACAAAGGCTGCAGAGGAAAGCGTGCCCCCCCCCGCCCCGCCCCCTCCGTCCCTCTGTCTGCACGATGCACACAGAGGACTCCCCGGCTTACCTGGAGACCCTGACCTCTCCCCGTTCTTGCGAGATGTGGTGGGTGGATGTCCTCCCAGGACCCTTTCTGCCGAAATGTGCTGAGGCCCACCGTTCAGGAACCACCAGCCTGGCTTCCTCTAAACAGAAGATTCCAGGGTCAATAGGAAACCTCCAGAAATCCCCACCCCTGCTGAGCAATAGAGACAAGGCAGTACTGCTTATTTTATTTTCTTAAAATATATTTTTATTGATTCCAGAGAGGAAGGGGGAGAGAGATAGAAGAATCAGTGATGAGAGAGAATCACTGATCAGCTGCCTCTTGCACACCCTACACTGGGGATAGAGCCCACAACCCAGGCATGTGCCCCAACTGGGAATCGAACCGTGACTCCTGGTTCATAGGTTGATGCTCAACCACTGAGCCACGCGGGCCAGGCAGTACTGCTTATGTTATCATTAAGAATATTTTCATAGCAGCCACCACTTCTTGAGCACATCATGTATAAGAGCTAAGACCCCAACACGCATTCCCTTATTTAATCCTGGTAACATCTCACAGGGCAGGTGCTGGGATTGTCCCCCTTTAGGTGCACAGAGAGTTTCTGGTTAAGTGGCTTAAGGGACAGTAGCTGAGCTGGGACTCCAGGCCTGGTCTCTCTGACCCTCCCCAGCATCAGGTTGGGCTCGCTGGGCAGGGCCCTGGTCAATATCACTGCATGTAGGGAAGCTTTGCTCATTTACTTGTTAAGTATGGAAAGATCTGCAAGATAGACAGTTAGGTAAAAAAAAAAAAAAAAATGGCTCATGGTTGTGCCGACCTATGAACCAGGAGGTCACAGTTCAATTTCTGGTCAGGGCACATGCCCAGGTTGCAGGCTCATTCCCTAGTGGGGGGCGTGCAGGAGGCAGCCGATCAATGATTCTCTCTCATCATTGATGTTTCTGTCTCTCTCTCCTCTCCCTTCCTCTCTGAGATCAATAAAAATTATATTTAATTAATAAATAATCAATCCCAGAAGCTACATGAGGAGCTGTTGACATTGGTCCCCTTTAGGGAGGAGGGCAGGGAAAGATGCCTTTGTCCTCTGGAATTTTGAATCATGTGACTGCCTGATATTCAATACGTAAAATTAAAAAGGTTTTGAAACATGAGGAAAAGGAACACATTGGTCTCAAAAGCACAGGCGAACGGGCAGTGGCCACCAGCCACGCGCTCACTGGACCGGGCTCAGCGCTGTCCCTCCTGAGCAGCCTAAGGGTCTCACAGGATTGGACCCGTGTTTCTTGTCTGTTGGTGCCTGCAGCACTCACTTGCACCATCAGACGATTCTCATGAGGGAGCCTGAGTCCATGAGAGCCTCCAGGCTCCCAGGGCAGGCATGGAGTTGGTGGTTCAGATTTGAACTAGGAAAGCTTTAAAAAAATAGAAACAAAAAGGTCAAGAACACTGGACACACACAAACATTTTTTTTAAAGATTGTTAAAAAGAATTTTACTTATTCAACAAATATTAAATGAGCACTTACTATATCCAGGAGCCGTGTTAGGCCCTGGGTGCAACAGGGAAAGGACAGTCACAGCTTCTGCCCTCAGAGAGCTCACATTCTAGCAGGAGGAGACAGGAAGGGACTGGATAAACAAAGACTGGAAATAATCATGGCAGCTGTATGCGTGGGAAGTAGCCGAGGGCTCTGAGAGGCGATGAAGGGGCTGAATTTACATGGGACTCTGAGTGATGCCCAGGAGGCAGCTACCTAGAAGCTGGGGAGAAGGAACGGTAAGTGCAAAGGCCCTGTGGCAGAGAGAGGCTTGGCTGTTCATTCTCTCTGTAACAATTCAGACAAGACAAGGTGACAGAGACCCCTTCACCACCCCTGCAAGGAGTCTCCTGTCCGAGCCCATGTCCGTTATCACTGCTGTTCCCTCTTCCAGAGCCTGCCTATGCGTTCCGTACGTGCACAGCAATACAGCTTGGGGAGGGTGAACGCGTGAGCTCCTATCACGCATACTTTTCTGCCGTTTGGAAGTTCCACGCACTCTATCGTGACGACCTGTCATTGTCAGTCCCTGTAACTCTAATTCATTTTTTAAAATTCACTCTTACTTTTTACTCCACGAACATCTATAAACCACCCGCTAGAAGCCAGACCCAGGATACGGAGATAAATAAGATGCAGACTCTGCTTTCAAAGCGCTTACATCCTAGGGGAGAAGCCGGACATCAAACCCGGCATTTAAGCACCCGGGGACTGCGGACCTGCAGGGAGGGATCGGAGTATGTGTGTCCTGTCGGAGGTGGGGGTGGGGGCGGTTTGGGGGGCTGAGCCAATCAGGCTGTGGACACGGGAGCAAGATGGGGGGAGGGGGAAAGCATGGCAGGGGAGGTCACAGCATGTGCAAAGGGATGGAGGCATGACAAGGAACGGCAGGTTCCGGGAGCCACAGCAGCCCAGTCCGGTGCTCAGGGTGCGTGAAGGAGAGCAGGGGCAGGAAGGCTCGGGCGTGGGTGGGCAGGGCCCCGGGAACCATGTTTCTAAAGCGTGACAGGCACATGCTACGTGACAGGTATTCTAAGCTTTACCTGTATCAACACCTCTCAGCTTTGCAACCGTCCTAGAAAAGGCTACGATGATCTCTGTTCTAAAGGTGAGCAGCTGAGATGCAGAGAGGTTCAGAAACATGGAAGCTGCCCATTCCAGGCCAGGGGAGGGCACAGCCCTTAACGCTGCGGACACTGGGAAGTGTGGAGGGACAGCTTCCGGTGGCCTGTGGGGGAGGGGGGACTTGCTAAGGGACAGTCTCAGAGGGACACACAGGAGGGGCCTGGGATCAGTTGCTGAGGATAAAGAAGATGATGAGAATATAGCTGTGTGGCTCTCACGCTTGAGTCCTCAGCAGACATCACTGCAAGGCTTGCTAACTCACACACACACACACACACACACACATACGCACTACACACACACACACACATACGCACTACACATACACACACACACGCACTACACACACACATACGCACTACACACACATACGCACTACACACACATACGCACTACACACACACATACTGACCTGGAGGAGTGTGAGCCAGTTTTCACAGTGAAGATGCAGAAATATGGGAGAAAAATCCCCTCAGCTTCCAGCAAGGGAAGGGGACTAGAAACCATTTTTTGAAATCCAGCTGAACATTGGGGTCACACACATACGCACTACACACACATACGCACTACACACACATACGCACTACACACATACGCACTACACACACACTCACACACTCACACACACATATACACACACATACACACACACACACACACACGACTGGGCTCCACCCAGAGCTGCAGGCCTCTAGGACAGAGCTACATTTCTAACAAGTCCCCAGCTACTGCTGGGGGGGGGCGGGGGGAGCGGGCGCGGAGAAGAGCAGGGCCTCAGAGGCCCTGGCGCAGGGCCTGGCCCCTATGAAGTCTCCGGACTCTGTAGCTATTATTATTCTATTTCCAGGGAGGAGCTTAGGACACAGGGAGGCAGAGTGATTTGCTAAGACCCCCACGGCCATCAGAGCTTCCTCAACCAAAGTTCATAACCTCCTTCTCTGCCCCAGCTTCTGCCTCAGCGGCCGCTCCTCCCGGTCCAGCCCTGGCTCCCCAGTTCCTCCTCCGCTGAGCGTCGGCACTCAGGGGGGTGCCCCTGAGCGTGTGGGGAGGGTGGTCAGGCCCAGGGGTGCCTCTGCCATTTGAGGGGCAGAGGGGAGGGGCCAAGGGGAGGAGGGAGACCTTTGGGAGTGGAAGGGAGGAAGAGAGAAAGGATGGTATCGCTCAACTGATGTTTATTGAACATCCACTGTGTTCTTGGAACAGAACTTGTGGTTCAGATGGGGAAACTGAGGCCAGACAAGAGAAGGGGTTGCCGAGAGGCAGGCCCGGGACCAGAAACCAGGTTTCTGTCCTGAATTCCCCATTGGATGAGCCCAGGCCATTGAGGCCGAGTCCAGGAGCTGGACCGCCCCTCCTTCTGCCACGTGGGTGCTGGCCAGTGATGCTGAAAGGCAAGAGGGAAGCACCTGCCATTTGGTGCGCTCCTACTATGTGCCGGTGCTCCCCGAAATCCTGAAAGGTAGGTACTATTGTCCCCAGGCTTTGGATGAGGAAACTGGGGCTCCAAGTGATGAGGGGACTTGCCCAGGACTGTTTGGTGAATACCTACTATGTGCTAGTCTTCTATGCCAAATTAGCCCTTCACCTATTTGGTCTAAGGGCCATGCTGTGAGATCACAGCGGGTACAGTGGGCTAGGAAGGTGAGGCTCAGAGAGGTCCACCATCCACCCAAGGGCACACAGCCACCTGAAGGTGTTTTCCGGAGGCAGGCGGAGCGGCTTGGACAGAGGTGCCCGGGTCGGAGTGTGTTTGTATATCCTTCCATTGACCCCGGACACTGGGCCTCGGACCCCACTTCCGCCCTCTATCCCAGCAGTCCCTGCAGCTGTGCTGGCCCCCTCCAGCCCCCCAACTGTCACGGATTACGCTAGGGACCCCGGGGACAGGGGAAGGAACATCTGGGTCTTGTTACAGGGCCTGGCTGGGGGTCTGGGGTGGGGGTGCTAAGGCAGATCTAAATGAGTTTCAGAACCTCAGCAGGGCCCAGTGTGGGTGGGTGAGGGGCCAAGGGGCCGAGGGGCCGAGGGCTGTGCCGGGCTGAGCAGGATGGGGATCACAGAGGCCAAGGACCCTTCCTGAGCCGCTGGGGGCAGCAGGAGGCAGGATTACGGGATTAGTTCAGGGGGCAGCGCTGGGCAGGGGGCTGGCGAGGGGGGCCCCAGGCAGCAGCTCCGCCAGCTCTGTCCCCACCTCCCAGGGAATATGGTTTGGCTTAGGGGCCAACCCCCAGAAACAGGTCAAACCAAATTCAGCTTGAAATTCCTGGCCGGTCACGGACACCCAGGTGAGGGCCGCGCGCCAACATCCACAGTGCGGCCAGGCGAGGTCGTGCCGGTCATGGGGTGGGGTCCACGCCACAGGGACATCTAGGGGCTTCACTGCTGTTCGGGGTACCACTTGGCATGCCACAAGACAAGCACCAGGCCTGCCTGCCCCCCAAGCGTCCTGGAGAGCCCCAGACACATCCTTGGTAGCGAAACAGGCAGCAAGAATCACTCGATAAAGCGCCCTTCCCTGGGACCCGCCCCATGAATGGCCGGCTGGGGAGAAGTGGCGGTGCCTCCGCCTGTCCTACTGAGCCCAGGCAGCCTCCCCACCCTTCCAGGCCTCAGTTTCCTCAGCTGTGAAGTGGGCTCACACCTCATAGCCCCACCTGGTAGAGCGGCAGGCCAGGCTCAGTGATAGTCACCTAAAGCCTTCATCCAGCTCGCCCAGCCTGCACTGTGGACTGCCTGCTGGATGCACTGTGGGCGCTGGCAACTGAGCCAGGACCCAGGGACCCTTTCCGTCCCGGTCTGCCACCCCCTTTGCGTATATCCTGGGTCTCAGTGTTGCCAGGGGGACCCAGGCAGCAAAGGGCACACGGCCCCTTTAAGGCGGGCCCCAGCTGGGCTGCCTGGATATGAGCGGGGACAAGATTAGGTGGCGGGAGGCTCGGCCCAGGCCAGATGCGCTGGAGCGGGGCCTTGTTATGTATTCATGAGCTGCGAGGAAAAGAAATAAAAGGATTCATTATCGCCCAAACTGTTACTAATGACATGTACCTGGAGCCCGAGCACCTCTGGAAATCCAATGCGACACACTCCCAGGGAAAATGCGCCGGCCCCGCGCCCAGGCCGCCGG
>NW_006293088.1:928215-930113 GCF_000327345.1 Myotis davidii | reverse complement strand
GAGGCGCACAGGCCTGGGGGAGGGGGGTCCTGGGGGGCAGGGCCGCGGGGACAAGGGGAGAGATGGTGCTGCTGGCCCTCAGGGCCACCCGGCCTCAAGCTGGTCACCCGCGGCACCAAGCCCAGGCCTCTGTGCCAGACCCCGCTGGGTGGCTCGGGTGATGACGCCCCCTTTTACACTTTTGCCTTTGTCTCCCCCACCCCCATCCTGCTGCCTCCTGATAACAACGACAACCCATTGTTCCCTCCAATAAAAATAGTAACAACAGCTCCACAAGAAGCCATTCCCCAGATCTTATTTTACAAGATGAAGGGGTCCCGGGAGCAAGGCACAAACCCCATCTCAACCCACCTCCACCACCACATGCGGCGAAGTGGGTTTGGTTTGGATCCCCACTTACAGATGAGAGATCCCAGCGGGGAGCAGCGAGGGACTAGCGCTAGCCCAAGGTCGCACAGCCAGGAAGGGGCAGAGCTGGGATTTGAACCAGGGATGAGGTAATTCTGAGCTTGGGCCTTGCTCTGGCACCACATGGAAACCCCACCTTCTCAGGCAGGCTCAGCCCCCTGTGATCGGCCCCTGGGATGCTCCCCAACCAGCTGCCCCATGTGACAAACTGTGGGCTTCTGATCAAGCGCCATCGTAGGAAAGGTGCCACCTGTCCTGGCTGCTCTGCCCTGGGTCGGGGTGGGGGGTGCAAGTACCCCATCACCCGTGTTTCCTGCATCCTGCAGAGTTTAACACCCACGAAGTGCACAGGTAAGCCTTGTGGCATGGCCATCTGACCGTGTGGCTTCGGAAGCAGAGCTATGAGGGGCTGGGAGACGCAGGGAAGACTGGTTTGGGTCCTTCGCATGGCAGAACTCTGGCTGGAAATGGCTGATAAGATATAGTATTTCGAATGAACAATGGAAAGCTTCTTAGCATAAACACGTCCCCAGTATTGTTGCGTCTCTGAAATTCAAATTGACTGGGTGTCCTGTATTTCTATTTGCTAAACCGGGCAATCCTAGCTTTGAGAGACCCCCAAGCTATCCCATAAGGGGCCTGGCTCACCTGGGGGATAGGGAGTCAGTGCCCCAAACCACCAGTTCCCAAGATCTTAGGAACTTCAGCTAGAAATGCTGTTTCCCAGACCTTCTTAGGGCTAGGTGTGGTCACATGAGTAAGTTCTAGTCAGTGGTACGTCTGTAAAATATGATGTCAGACCCATCTCGGTCCTGCCTTAAAAAGAAAGGACAGACACTCCTCTTGCCCTTTCCCACTTCCTGCTCACAGGGCTGCAGATGAGATGGCAGGAGCTGCAGCAGCCATAACTGAACGCAGAGGTAGAAGTCACATGTTGAGACTAGCAGGGCTGACACTTTTTTAACTGTTATTAAAAAGAAAAAGAAAATAATAAATCAAATAAACAAAGAATTTCTAACTTGTTTTAGCAACTGTAGCACTGAGGTGTTGGGGTTTATTTGTTCTAGTAGCTTAACCTGTACCCCACCTAACGTACTTTCCCACCAAAATGCCAGCCCCCATGAAGAAGGGACTTAGTCCCTGTTATAATACCAATGGGTGTCACCAGAGGTCCTCAACATATATCTGTTGAACAAATAAGTGGATGAATAACCTACATGACCTCTAAAGGTATATTAACAGTTGATTAATCAATAATTGCAATCATTAACATTAATGAAAACTTAGTAAATTGGTACATATATCAACTCCTTTGATCCGATCCTAAGGGAAGGGTTCCTACCCGCTGAGAGAGGAACCATTCTTGTCCCCATTTCACAGATGCAGAAACTGAGGCACTTGTCCTAGTTCAGAGAGCAAATGGGTGGTGGAGCCCAGATGCAGTCTGACTCTGGGGCCGCTCGCTTAACTTCATCCTGATTCCTATTGCG
>NW_006293088.1:922397-928168 GCF_000327345.1 Myotis davidii | reverse complement strand
GGGCGGGGGGGGGGGCAAATGGGGGCCTCCGTAGCTTTATTCAGACATTTATTTATCTTCCCAACAGTATGTGCCAGGCACTGTTCTGGAACCTGGGGACTCAGCAATGAACAAGACGAACCAAAAGCTGTGCCTACATTCTAGTTGGAGAGACAGACAATAAACAAGATAAATAAGAAAGTCTACAGTGTTACTGTAGGGTTCCATGTGTATGAAGTTCAAGAACAGGCAACACTAATCTATAGTGATAGACAGCAGAGCAGTGGCTGCCTTCAGAGGGAGGACTGGCCAGAAGGCGCCCGAGAGGGGGGGTGGGGGGGCTTTCTGGGGTGAGGAACATGTTGTGTCTCTTGACGGAGGAGGTGGTAATATGGGTGTGCACGTTTGTCAAAAGTTATCAAACTGTACATGTGAGAGCTGTACATTTTACTGTATATAAATTACACCTCAGTAAATAAGGAAAATACATACGAATGGAAAATACATATAGTGTCGATGGGTCTAAATGCTAAGGGTAAAACAAAGAAGGAAATTGGGATTGGGAGATTAGGATTTTACCTAGGGTGTCCATGAAGGAAGGGAGGGAGGGAAGGAGAGGAGGAGGCAGGAGGGAGAAATGGGTGAAGAAATGAGTGAAGAAATGAATGGATGGGTGAGTAAAAGCCATGTCTTGTCCAGAAAGGGAGGGACATTCAACGATGTGGATCCACCTGGAGCTCCTCCAACATGGAGGGGCAGTGGCGGCTTCTACGTGAGAACAACTCTCTTGATCTGGGTGCTGTCTACACAGAGCATGGGATTCTGGCAAAGACTCGTTTGAGGACAAACCCTGAGTCATGCGACAGACAGGCCCAGGTGACTGCCCTGGTGCCCTGTGTCCTCCTGTGTCAGCCACATCTCTCCGCCCTGGCTGCCCTCGCTGGCTGTACCAATGGGCACGGACTGGCAGCGCGTTCTGATTTAATCAGGGCTGCAGACAGAACCCTCCTGCTGCCAGCGCTTGCACTGCCCGAGGCCCAGGACGCTCGGATTAATCCACAGGATGTCACAGACACTGTTCTGCCGTGTTTGTCATCTTCCCCAGCCAGGTGTGAGCTTTCCCAAGGCCTGGGCAGGAGGCCGCAGCATCCGGGCCCAGGGCCCCCCTCCCTGCTCGCCCCCCCCACTCCTTCCCGCCTTCACATACACCTCCCACAGGTCAGGAAGATGGGCGGCCCGTGACACTCACTAGGCCCGAAGAGAGGTCTGGGCGGGACCCTAAACCAAATGTCTGCCTCTGGGATGGGCAGCGAGGCAGAGAGACAGATGCTAGATGCTGGCCCGGGAGGCCCATCGGGTTGGAATCCTGGCTCCATCCCAGGGGAACACGCAGTTATCCTAAACTCCCACCATGCCCCCGCCAATCCCCTCCTCCTTTCATCTTCGTTTCAACAACTGTGGTCTCATTCCACAGCATGCGACCAGGAACGCTACAGTAAATCAGACGTGGGTCCTGCCTTCAGGTCGTCAAAGGTCTCTGGGCCTCAGTTTTCTCATCCGCAAGAATAGGACACCACCACCTCCCTGACTGCTTCCTAGGGCAATGGCGAGGCTCTGGGAGGTGGTTAATGAGGCCACGAAGGGGAAGCCGTGGAAAGAAGGCCGACATGGAGTCAGGAGGTCTGGGCTCAAGTTCCAGGCAGCCACCGCCAGCCCAGGGACTTAGGGTACAAACTGCCCCTCCCTGAGCCTGTCAGCTCAACTGCAAAATGGAGGAATACAAATAATCAAAATAGGAGCTCTTTGCCAAGTGCTTGCTGCGTGCCAACCACCGTTCTAAGCACTTTACAGGTATGAATTAAGTTAAACCCCATCACCTCCTATTTTATAGATGAAAAAAGCTGAAACCCAACATGTCAAATAACCCAAGGTCACACAGTAGTAGGTGCTCAAGGTCACACAGTAGCAGGTGCTCTAGGTCATAGAGTAGGAGGTGCTCAAGGTCATAGAGTAGCAGTTGCTCAAGGTCATAGAGTAGGAGGTGCTCAAGGTCACACAGTACTAGATGCTGGAGCCAGATTCAAAGCCAGGCATCTGGCTCCGGAACCTGTCCCCTCCCCGCTCCTGCTCCACAGCCTCTCACCACCAGGCAGATCCCCGGTCCATGAGCAGCTTGGCCCAAAAGAGCAGGTCCCACTGGGCTGGCCACGAAGTTGACGTACAACAAAACCATCCACAGAGCTCCCGTGAGTCCTCAGCACCCAGGCCTGGTTCTTTCACAAATTTCTTGGAATTTGTTTAGTTTGGGTTTTTAAAAAATATATATTTTAATTGATTTCAGAGAGGAAGGGAAGGGGGAGAGAGAGAGAAACATCAATGATGAGAGAATCATTGATTAGCTGCCTCCTGCTTGCCCCATGCTGGGGATCACCCGCAACCCGGGCCTGTGTCCTGACCAAGAATCGAACCATGACCTCCTGGTTCATAGGTTGATGCTCAACCCCTGAGCCACGCCAGTCGGGCTAATTTGGTTTTTAAAAATCAGACGGAGAACTCTCCCAGGGTAAGCGCTCTGCCTCTCCCCTCTGACAGTTTCCCCAGGGCAGGTGCTATGTGTCTCCCCTCAGGTTGGGAGCTCCCCGAAACAGGCTGCTTCCCCCCATCATTTGGGGAGTTTTGGGGTGAGAACAGGAGGGGAGCATTGATTGGTTCTCACCAGTTTTGCACCTGCCTGCCCTTAATCTTCCCAATTCCCATCTAAGGCCCAGCCTTCGTAGAGACATCTGGTCTACCTCCTGGGAAGACCACCTGCCAGGTGACCTTCTCCAGCCAGCTGGGCTAAATGAAACCTCCTTTCCTAAATCGCCCCGGAGTTGGCTGAAGTGAGAAACCTAGAGCTGGGGCCTTGGCTGCTAAAGTGCTAAGAGTTAATTCAATTAGCGGGGGCATGTGAAGCCGGCCCTCCCTGCCTGCAGCCACAGCCCAGCAGGCTCCCAGCACTTCCCACAGCCCTGCCAGAACTG
The DNA here is from genome assembly GCF_000327345.1 of Myotis davidii. Classification (NCBI taxonomy): domain Eukaryota; kingdom Metazoa; phylum Chordata; class Mammalia; order Chiroptera; family Vespertilionidae; genus Myotis; species Myotis davidii. Next base: position 925,166 of record NW_006293088.1, on the reverse strand, counting down.
CCCAGCTCCCGAAGAAATCTCAGCTTCCCTGTCCACCTCCTGTGCGGCCCTCAGCCAGGCCCTCGAGGTTTCCACTTACCCAAAAGCTGAGAATGAGCAAGTCCATCCTCATGGGGGGGGCGGGGGGTGATGGCCACGCAGCCAGTGGTGGTGGACTCCGGCTTCAAACCCAGGATTTCCGCCTCCTGGTTACGTTCTGCTGTTGCGCTTGCTGTTCCCTCTGCCTGGAATGCTCTTCCCCCAGATCTCTGCTGGGATCCCTCCTTCTCATCCTTTGGGTCTCAGCTCAAATGTTGCCTCCCTTGATCACAGCCTCTCGGCACAGGCCCACGCCCACCCCGAAGCTTCCATCGCCTCCCCTGCTTTATTCTCCAAGGGCACCTGTCACCAGCTGGCATGGTCTCATCTACCTGCCCACCATCTGACTCTGTTTTTAGACGGTTCGTTCCATGAAGGCCGGCCATCTTGGTGATGGCTGTACATCAGCACCTGGCATGTATTTGCCCCAGTAAATCTTTGTGGAATGAATGAATGAATGAATGAATGAGGGTCCAGAAACCCCATGGTGGGACTTGGACCTTTTCTGTGGGGGTAGCAGGAGGGATACCAAGGGGAAGCAGCACTGTGGGCTGTGCCCTTTCCATAACCCAGCTGTGGCTGCAGCCGCGTCTGATTGGGCCCCAATTAACAGAGAGGCCTTTCAGCCATCGGCTTCCGTTAGTCGCTCAGACTTTAGCTGTGAAGCCTGGCCAATGGCCAAGAAGTTGGTCTCCAGAGAGACTGGTGGAGGAGGGAGCCCAGGAGGCCTCAGCCTGACTGTCCGAGCGCCGGTGGGGAGGCTGGAGGTAGCGTGGGGAAGGGGTTTGGAGCTGGGGTTAGCTGGGGTCCCACTCAACCTCCCCCGTCTTCGCCCGACTTCTGGCTGGGCCACCACCATGCTGTGTGACCTCGGGCGCATCCCTTGCCTGCTCAGGGCCTCACTTCCATGACTGCAAAGCGAGGGGACTGGAAGTTTTCGGGGCTCTCGCAGCTCACAGATTCTGAGTGGCATCTGGCTGTGACTCCCACCTTGTCTGGCTGCTCAGGGTCTCCCTGCCTCTCCTCCCACCGCTCTGCGCAGCCTCCATGCTGCAGCCAGAGTTAAGTTCGCAGTGCCCTGTCCCTCTCCTCTGTCTCCTCTGCTGCCTGCCTCTCACATCATCCCACCCCTGCCCCTCTGCCCTGCCTGCAGGCCTCATGCATTTGCTTCCCTCCCGTCCCCTCCCCCTGGAGCACCCTCTCTCCCTCCCTCCCTCTTCACCTTCCAACCTCAGCACGTCTGTCAGCTCCCAGCTGCCCTCAGTTTCCCTCCTACGCCCAGATCCAGACCATTCCTCATCTGGGCTCTCACAGCACTGTTTCACCATCCACAAGACCTTTTTAAAATCCTCACCCAAGGATAGGATTTATTTATTTTAGAGAGAGGAAGGGAGAGGGAGAGGGAGATAGAAACATCAATGATAAGAGAGAATCATTGATCAGCTGCCTCCTGCACGCCCCACACTAGGTATGGAGCCTGCAACCCAGGCGTGTGCCCTGACCGGGAATCAAACTGTGACCTCCTGGTTCATAGGTGGACACTCGACCTATGAGCCACGATGGCCAGGTGGAAGGTGTTTTCAAGCATCATTCTCTTCCCACCATCTTCCCATAATGTCAAAAGGGATCATTGTCCCCATCTTACAGAAGAGAAAACTGAGTCTCAGGGAATTCAAGGCCTGTCCCAGGGGCAGAACGGAGGTAAGAAGCCAGAATAGCTGGTCTCCACGCTGGCAGAGTGTGCCATTGGGCGGTGGCGTTTACTTTTCATCTTTATACGTCTCTGTATTTTCTCTAATAAGCATGTCTTACTGTAATAATCTGAAGGAAAAATAAGCAAACACTACAAAGAGTTCCTTGGTGGGTTGCCTGTTTGTTCTGGAGCCGTAGCACTGCAAGTCTATAATTTCTGTCTCAAAGACACTCTATCCTGGCCCCCGCAGCCTGCGTAATGGGACTTGCCCCCAGGGCGCTCTGGCCCCCACCCACCCCTACTGTGAACAGTGGGATCTGCAGACAGAGTCCCAGGTCTATTCCACACCAGCTGGGAGCCCTCGGGCAAGACTGGAACCTGGGAGCCTCAGTTTCCTCATCTGCAAAATGGGAGTCAATAACACCCAGTGGCCTAAGACCGTATATTCCACCAGCGTTTATCGGGCACCTACTGTATGAGGGCATCCGGCTACTCGTTCACAGAGTGGATGGCAAATTTAACGCCTCCCTGAAATTCTGCCTGGAACTCGGGGGGAGAAATAACTAAGCAAACAGCCTCACGGGTTGTTGTTGTCCTCTTGTCTCTGTCTCATGGCAATGTCTCGTACTTCCTGGTGGGTGTGGTGCCTTGGGAACTGGGCAGAACTGGGCAGAATGGAAGCCTCCCTGGGAATGGTCGTCCCCAGAGGATGGAGGGGAACATACCACAGCCCCCAAACTCCAAAAACCCCAAAAGACCCCGCTTCACCCATCAGTTTTCCACACTGTGAATCGATTTTCAAGGGTGTTTCCCAGAAGTGGTCTGGCCTCTCCGCTGCTGTTATTCATTCATCCCGCCCTGGCCGCCCGCTGCCTCCTGGCCAAACCCTCTCCAGCCTCACAGCCTCCATCACAACTGAGATAGGGGGGTGGAGGGGCGGGGGGAGCTGGGCAGGAGGCTGATTCCCGTAAATACCCCCACCCTCCATGGGTCTGGAT
>NW_006293088.1:912816-922239 GCF_000327345.1 Myotis davidii | reverse complement strand
ATGCCACACTGGGGCCAGGGGAGCCTTTCCCAGGCTGGGGCTTAGAGGACAGTGGTCCAGGCCAAGAGGGCAGAGCTGGTGGGAGAGAGACTTCCTGCCCCAAGGGGGGCGGGGGCAGGGAGGGAGATCGCTGCCAGCTTCCCATGCCACCTCAGCGTGCAGATGTTACAGGGAGTGTCAGGGGTGTGTAGGGAGGAGGAAGGTCTGCCCAGGGAAGGTGGGAGAGGAGCCCTAGACAGGTCACTGGGAACAGCAGGAGGCATGGGACAGAGGACACCAGCTGCCTGGGTCACTGACCTGCGGTGGGGCTCCAGGCCACGTCCCCCTCTGGGCCTTGCTCCTTCATCTGCAGCCCAAGAGGGCTGCATGAGATGGTTCACCTCACAGCATTCACTGAGCACCTACTGAGTGCTGGGTCCTGGCCCCCCTCCCTGCCCTTCTGGGCTGACATCTGTGTGGGGAAGACAGACGGCAAAGGATTGCAGTGAAAGGCCCCAGGGAGAAGGTGTGAATGACAGGAGGCAGGACCTCCCTGGGGGACCTGGGTGAGTAGGAGTTGGCAGGTGTCCCAGAGGAGGGACAGAGCATGGTGCCTACAACATTACCGATAGCAGCAGTACCACCAACAGCTACAACGATAACAGCCCCTACCCCAGCATCACCACCACCACCAATGACAACCTCAACCCCAACACCAGATTCTTCCACGTCGCCAATATCCAGGACAACTGGGCAACCATTGTGTTTTTGATAAGTTCCTACCCAGAACCCAGATGGATAGCGCCCACAAGGTACTGCTGTGCCTGAGGCTGCTGTCCCTCGGTCCTCCCCCTAGTGACCACCCCTTCAGTGCCCCATTCCCAGAGACACTGCAGTGAACCCCACGGCTTAGAGGAACCCGCTTTGGGAACCAGTAGGCTGGTGACCTCAAAGGGACCATCCAGCACTGCCATTCTAGGCTACATGAAGCTTTTAGGAGACCCTCAGCGGCACTCGGGCCCACGCTCACACCCACATGCAAGGCTTTGACCCATCCACCCCATCCCAGGGAAGCAGCTCACCATCCCTTGGGCCCAAGACCCCCACAGCAGTCTTGAGAATGGAGGGGTAGGAAAGTGAGGGTCAGTGGCTTCCAGTAAAGGCTGTTCCTTCAACTACAGGGGCTCCTCACTTGATTGGTCCTTGATCAATTGTCAGAGAGCCTTTGGGAGGAATTGATCCCTCCCTCCCTGGTGCTTCCAGAGCCCTGAGTGCCACTCCGCTGATCATCTTGTGAACTCCTTGAGAAAAGGGATGGCATCAATTTGTCTGTGCATTCACTCACTCATTCATTCATTCATTCATTCATTCAACAGGTGCTGGGGATACTACGATGTTAGAGAAGCTCCCTGCTTTCAAGAGACGCACAGCACAACAGGGGCCTACCCGGGGCCTGACATCGAGGGTCCCCAGTGAGTCCACTGAACAAGTAAATGAGAGAAGGAAGGAAGGTGGGCGGACAGAGAGGGGATGGAGGGAAAGCCCTGGTGGGAAAGGCGCTGTGAGCCCCGTCTTCCCTGGGACCCCCACCTTACATTGTCCCCTCTTTCTCTTCCTGCCCTTGCCAGGCACGCTGCTCCCCTCTCTAACCCAACTGAACTGTGGGCAATTGCTTTTCCAGCCCAGGCTGGAGTTTTTCAAAAGGAAAACAAAGACAGCCAGATGCCAAAGCATACAGGCATGTTCGCAGGGCACAGACGCCTTAGGAATGTCTGGCTGGGGCAGCGGGAGAGTCACTGGCCATGGCATTGCTTCAGCCCAGCTGGGCGGGGTGCGGGGCTCGGTAAACAAGAGCATCCCCTAACTCCCACCCCCACTACCACCACCACTGACACCAGTAATCGGGTCAGCAACACCAGGACCAACACCACCAGCAATCACGTCAATACTACCATCATCAACATCCACACCAAGACCAGTAACAATGTTGGCATCACCAACAATAGCAGTCATCAGGCTAGCACCACCAATGACATCAGTAATCACGTTAGTACCATCACCAACAACACCATTATTATAAATGTCAGCACTAGCACCATCAACATCAATACCACCAATACCAATAATAATGTTAGTACCACCAGCACCACCAGTACCACCAGTAACCATGTCAGCACTAGCATCATCAATATCAATACCACCAACCAATAATAATGTTAGTACCACCACCAGCACCAGTAACCATGTCAGCACTAGCACCATCAACATCAATACCACCAACACTAGTAATCATGTTAGCACTACCAACAACACTAACACCACCAGTAATCACGTTCGTACTATTACCACCTCCACCATCAACACCAGTAATCACGTTAGTACCAACACCATCATCAATACCACCAACATTAACATCACCACTCTCAATAACAATTATAATACCAATCTCAGCACCAACACCAATGCAACAACATTACCAATAGCAACAACACCACCAGTAACTCCAAAAATAACAGCTCCTACCCCAACCCTAACATCACCAGTAAAAATGTTAACACCACCACCATCAACAACAACCTCAACCTCAACACCAATTGCTCCCACATTGCTGATCCCAACAATACTATTTCTCTCTGACAACACTGCCACTCATAACATTAACACCAGCACCATTAACGCTGCCAGGGCCAACTCCAACAACCACAATAAGAGCACTAGTGACCTCCCCTATCATAGTCCCAGCTTACCACCAATTCACCACCAACACCATCTTCAATAGCACAGCACCACCGTCCACAACAGCAGCAACTGTAACCCCCCCTCATCCACTATACTCCATCAGCCCACCACCACTAGCTTCTACCCGAATAGAACACCTACATCAAAACACAACCCCCCTCTCACACTCCATCGCCAGCAGCCCTCACCTTGTGCCAGGCACCCTACACACACGTTCTCAAGGCCAGCTCCACTCCATGCAGTACCCCCTAGCGATACCTCTGCTTTAACTCTGAGAAGAGGGACTCGGAAGGATTAACCCTAGCCCAGGGCTTGGCCTGTGTGCCTGCCTCCTTCGCCTTGAAATCCTCCCTCCGCCTGCTCCTGGTGCTCTGTGAGGTGGGCCTGAAATCTGTCCCTGGCACTTACTGGCTGGTCTCTACCTATCTCAGGTCTTTCCTTCCTCGCCTGTCATAATGGGGCTGTAATCACTATACGTATCCCCGAGTGGTGGGCAGCCTCCTGAGATGGTGTATGTTAAGACACGGGGCAGGGCACCCAGCACTCAGAAGGCAAGGCTGGGTAGCAGCTGTTACTGTGATTAGGGCCGGCAAGAAAAGAGAGAACGTCCCGTTCTGTAGATTGGGGCCCAGAGTGTTCATGTGCCATCAGTACCGACAGTCGTAATAACAGCCAGTGCTTACGGAGGCCTCACTGCTTTCCCAGGCAGTGTCCCGAGGGCTCAGGAATCCTAAGTAATAACCCACCCAGGCAGGCAGTCTCGCCTGTGCCCTTCATCACTAGTCCAGATCCCCTCCATGGAAATCATTAGCATCCATTGAGCACCTACTACGTGCTGGCGCTTCTCCTCTATTATCTCTAATCCTCAAACAGCTTTGCAGAGCAGATAATCCTGACTCAGAGATGAACTTGATCTTAAGCTTCTCGCTTTGGCCAGGTCCAAAGTGAGGCCCCTACCTCCCTGTCTTCTAGGCAGTGGCATCCCAGCTACTGCGACCCCCACCCAGCGCAGAGTGGGGCAGATACCAGGCCTGCCTTCTGGCTTCCAGGGCTATTTTGGCTCAAATGCCCCCCAATGCTGTCATAGTCCCTGGGGAGCCCAGGGGAGAGCCGGTTGGGGTTTTGGCATCCCCCAGAGCAGCTGCCCAGGCAGAAGGGTTTCATCTTTCCAGGCTGAATGGCAGGATTCTGCCCCCCTCCCAAGTTCCCGTTCCCAGAGAAAGACCTTGGCAGGACCCCTGATCCTCTCTCCTGCTTGGGACGGATGGCTTCCAGCTGCCTGCTCCCAGCCTGGGAAAATTCCTAGGAGCTCTGCACGGCTGCACGGCCCAGGCTCTCTGAAACCTGAGTGGCCCCTCCAGAACCCTAGCTCTCTCCCTCCACGCCCCCCAACAGCTACCTCAGCCGCCATTTCCTTCAAGGGCCCCCTTCTTTCCCCAGCAAGCCCCCAGTTAGAGCAACCACAGAGAGAGTCATTTCCATCTAGGAGGGGCTCAGAACAGGGGGGAGTCTCTGAACTTGGTCACCTTGCCTGTACCAGGCCCTGTGCTAGGCTCCTTACAAACGGGCAGTCAGTGCTCTCAACTACCTCGTGAGTTTGACGCATTACAAATAGGGAAACGGAGGCTCAGAGAGGCGAGCTGCCTGATGAACAGCACAGCTGTTGGACTAAGCTCCTTCACACCTTGCCTGCCCCCCTCCCTCGTTACAAAGGTAGAGCTGCAGGCCAGGCGGGGGTGGGGGCTTGCCAGGGGGCAGGCCAGGACTATCGGGCTGGGTGTGAGCAGGTGTGTCTGGCCCTCGAGTGTGTTCTTCTGGTCCACTCCACCTCAGTGCCTTCGGGTCGAAAGCATCTCTAGCCGCATCCACGTTGCATCAGACGCCCCATCTCTGCCTCGCTGTCAGTCTTCGATGCCCCCTCAGCTCAGGGAGTGGGAGGTCCTGTGCAGAATGTAGACCTGAGTGTGTCACTCAGCGACTCCCAATCACTTCGGGATCAGTCCAAGCCCATGGCCCTGTCTCCATGGTTGAGGCCCTGCCTACATCCCCCGCTGAACCGGCCCCATCCCTGCCTCACACCCTACACAGAGTTCCCCAAACACCTGCTGGCTGTGCCCTGGGCCTGTGTAGGTGCTATTCTTTCATCCTAGGAGTGTCCCCTCAGTGCCTGCGCTCCAATTGCCAACCGCCTGGTCTTCCACCCTGCCAGGGCAGGGCTGGCTCCCTCCGTCACCTGGGTCCCTCCAGGACCTGCCACCTTTTCTGGGAGGAAAGCAGTTGTATGGTAGCTGCAAAGCCCAGGCCTGGGGCAGACCCTCGCTGTCCTCAGGGCCTCATCACACGGGCCCTGTCACGTGATGCTCGGCGTCTGCCATGGTGACAGAGGCCCCCCTAGTGACCTCCCCTGTCATAGCCCCCACGAGGGACTAGAGCAACCAGCTTAGGGAGAGTGAGAGGAGCAGGTGCCCCTGCAGCGGTTCCCACACAGGCCGCCAGCTGGGAAGATGGATGGGCGCTTCCCAGCCAGGACGGAGAAACAGGGAGCTCATGTCACCGCGGGCTCCACGTCCCCGGCTGGAAACGGCCATAAAACGTTCCGGAGCCAGACACAGGACTCGGGCCAGTTTTCCAAGTCGTGGGAGATCAGGGATATTGTTTTGTTTTTTAAAAGCAGAAAATAAGGGAACGAAAGAGAGAGGAGGAAAGATCTTCTGCTGAGCTGGCCCCCTCCATCTGCCTGTCCTCCACCCACCCTGGCCCTGGGGCCAAGCCCTGCCCCAGGACGCGGACTCCTGTCCTCCTCGGGACCCCGGAGGGGGGGGGGGAGGGTCTCCAGCCTGAGGCCCAGCCCAGGAAGGGCAGGAGGAGTGCCTGGACCTGGGAGTGTGGGGGCTGCATCCCACCTGCTGGGCATAGCACCCCAACCATGCCATCCCGAGGCTCCCCAAGGCCCACCTGCCACCCCACTGCCTGGGCTTCAGAGATTGATTTGCTAACAGCCGTCCATCAGCCCGGCACGTCCAGCTGTTGGTCCAGCTGATGAGTCCCCAGACCCTCACCCACCTGAGGAAACTGCTCCTGGAGCCCGCCCCCCTCCTCAAAATGACCTGGGTGGCCCTGCAGTTCGACTCAGTGAATAGAGCATCGGCCTGCGGACTGAAAGGTCCCAGGTTCGATTCCAGTCAAGGGCATGTACCTTGGTTGTGGGCACATCCCCAGGAGGGGGTGTGCAGGAGGCAGCTGATTGATGTTTCTCTCTCACCGATGTTTCAAACTCTCTATCCCTCTCCCTTCCTCTCTATAGAAAATCAATAAAATATATTTTTTTTAAAATGACCTGGGTGACTCCGGGAGCTGTAACTGGAGACCCCAGAACGCACCTCCCTGCCGGTCTCCCCCACCCCCGTCAGCACTGAAAGGCGCCTTCGGGTTCACCCCCTGGCTCACCCCCTCCTTCCAGCCTCACAGACACAGGTCGGCTTGGTGAACCCTCAGTGATGGGGCACTCAGCCCTGCTGATAACTTAGGTTCCACCGAGTGTGGAGCAACTGGGAGTGGTGGCTGTTTTATTTCAACTTGAAGACAATTAGGCAACTTACTATCCTTCTTCCCATTCAAGAGATGACAGAATTGGCTCCAAGGCCACCCAGCCAAGGTTCCTCTGGGGACTGGTTCACGCCAATGCTTGGGTCCCAGCCCTATAGCGCCAGACCTCCTGCCTGGTGTCGCCAAGTCCCCACCCTGTGGCTCCTGTCAAGCCTGGCTCTCCCGAAGACGTGTGGTGTCTTCCTAGGATGCCCCGAGGTCTGGAGCTTCTCTGACCCTCAGCCCAGGTCCCTGACGCTGCTCCTCGGTGAAGCTGGACATCCCCTGCTTCCTTAGCCCTGACAGTCCAGGCCCTGGATGGCCCGAGGACCTGTTTGCAAGGACAGGAGAGAGGACGGGGTCAGGGAGAGGTCCAGCCCTGGAGTCGGCAGCAGAACGTGGGTGCTCCAGCCTCCTCCCAAAGCAATTTGCTGAGTGACCTGAGGTAATGGAAATTCAGATGTGGGCCTCAGTTTCCTCATCTGTAAAATGGAAATAACAAATGTCTAAGAGAGGTAAGAATCTCTTATCCCTATACTAGAGGCCCGGTGCATGAAAATTCATGCACTGGAAGGGGGGGTCCCTCAGCCCGGCCTGCCCCCTCTCACAGTCTGGGAGCCCTCAGGGGCAGGAGGTGACCCAGTGATCAGGGGAAGGCAATGCCCCCATTACACCTCTGCTGCTGCCACTGCCATCAGCGCAAGCCTCAGCCGGCCCTGGTTACATGAGCCTCAGTCAGTGGGGGGTGCAAGAGGACCTGAGGCCCCCAGCAGGGCTGAGGGGACTTGGCAGCAGGCGTGCGGAGCAACTCGCCCCACCCCTGCTGTGGGCACCGCCATCTTGTGAGGGTGTGACAGTCAATTTGCATATGACCTCTTTATTATATCCTATCTGATAAAAGCCTAATATGCTAAAGGTCTGGTCAACTGGTTGGCCATTCAACCAAAGTGTAGTATGTTAATGATATGCTAAGGCTGCTCAACTGCTCGCTATGACATGCACTGACCACCAGGGGGCAGATGCTCCAACCAGTAGGTTAGCTTGCTGCTGGGGTCTGGCAGATTGAGACTGAGTGAGACAGCCAGACACACCCTGGAGCCCTCCCATGGTCCCTCTCCAGTTGGTCAACCTCCTGTGTTCCTCCCCGGCCCCGATCATGCACCAGTGGGGTCTCTCAGCCTGGACTGCGCCCTCTTGCAATCCAGGACGCCTTGGGGGATGTCAGAGAGCCATTTTTGGCCTGATCCTGTAGGTCAGGCTGAGGGATCCCGCTGGTGCATGAATTCGTGCACCGGGCCTCTGGTAGGATAATAAAGAGCTAATATGCTAATTAGACTGGACAGCGGAATGACCTTCCAGAACGATCAGTGGGCAGGGCTACAAGGCATCCGGGGCTGTGAGGCAGCGGGGCTGTGATGGGCCGTGAGGCAGCCGGGACTACGAGGGCCGAGCCCCTTGCATGAATTCCATGCACCGGGCCTCTAGTTCTGTATAATCTATTCTGAGGAGGGGGCTGTTATAAAGGTGGCAGGGCCCCAGGCCCATCAGGCCTATCCCTAGTAAGATAAGCAGGGAACTGTGGGGATGCCTGGGATAGAGCTGATGAGTCCAACCCAGAGAGGGATATAACCTGCCAAGGTCACACAGCTACACGACAGACCTAGAACCAGAACCCAGGTTTTTGGGGTGTTGGCTAGAACTGTCCTCTATGCCACAGGCTTCCTGCTAGTCCCTGGGGGCGGTCAGACCCTGAACCCCTACCCCCTGCCCCTATGTCCCTCCATCACCCCTGAGGGACCTCGGTCGCCAGGGCGGAGCTGTGCCCACAGCTGGCAGGAACTGGATCACAAAGAGTTAAGGCCCTGCAGGGTCTGCCTTGATCCTCCTAAGCAGGCAGGACCCCAGGCGGAGAGGGGTTTGGGTTTCATGCACCCCCACCCTGGCCTGGCTATAAAACACGATCGTGTCTCACTGCTGATTGATGGTCTGGGGGGAACCTCGGGGAGGTGGGCTGTGGCAAGATTCGATTTTCAAGGGCTCAGCCATTGATATTCTATCCGAGGCCTCGTGGAACCTACCACAGGTCCTTCTCCATGGGCCCTGTAAGCGCTGGACCAGGCTGGGTGGCGGGAAGGGCAGACAGATGGCCCTCCATGGCCAAGACACGGGACAGAGGGTCCCTGAGCCCAGCACCTGGCCTGGGAATGGCCGACTGGTTCCCCTCTGGGACTCCTGCGAGCCTGGACTTGGGTGGCCACTCATTTCTTCATTCGCTTCCTAAGCACCTACTGCGTGCCGAGTGAGGGAGCGTCAGAGGCGAGCAGAACTAGACGCAGCCCTGGCCTCATGGGGCTTTCAATCCAGCAGGCCTGTGAGAGAGTGCTTTTGAGATGGCCTCCCCACCCCCACCCCCACCCCCACCCTGTGGTGTGCGGGGCTGAGAACCAGGCCAGGCATAAAGTGCTGGCCGGGCTTGGGCCCTGCTTCCAGGCTGACCTGGGCTCAAACCTCCTCTGCCTAGGAACTACCCTTTCCATCTGTGGAATGGGCGTGATAATAGCCCTGCCCCTCGGGGTTCTGGTGCAGAGCAAACGAGGGGATGAGTATAGAGCTCTTAGCATCGGCCTGGCATTGGGTGACTAATTAACACTCACATAATCTCAGGTCCTGGAGCAGTGCCTGGCACTCCATGTTAAAGGAAGGGAGGGAGGGAAGAAGGAAGGGAGGAAGGAAGGAAGGAAGGAAGGAAGGAAGGAAGAAAGGAAGGAAGGAAGGAGGGAGGGGGAACCTGGTGTCCGGGCCATATGTGGTCCCTCTACGTGATATCTTATTTATTTAACTCCCAGGTGATGTGCGGAAGATGAGTCTCGGGAAGCAGTGTGCCCGAGGCTGTGCAGCAGCCTCAACTGGAGACCTACCACCCCTTGCTCCCCTAGTCAACCACGCGTTTGTTGGGGTCAGAGTGGTGCCTACCTATCTCTGGGACTTCCTCTTACTCACTTAACACTGGGCACATTCTTTTTAATTTAATTTATTTTATTTTATTTATTATTTTATTTTATTTATTTTATTTTTTATTTTATTTTTTTATTTTATTGAATTTTATTTTATTGAATTTTA
>NW_006293088.1:911011-912546 GCF_000327345.1 Myotis davidii | reverse complement strand
TTATACTTAATTTTATTTTATTATTTATTTTTTTGAGAGAGAGCGCAGGTCGACCAGATGGCCCGGCCCAGACAAAGCCTCTGCTCTGGGCATGGCTCAAGGAGGAACCTCCTGTGCAGACATGGCAGCTCTTTCAGCCCGTGCATGGGTGCTCAGACCCGGCCTGGGGGTGTTCAGACCCAGCACCCAGCCTGGGGACACCAGGGCCAGCACCTGAAAAAGCGAGGCCCCGCCTTGGGGACTCAGCTCCTCAGAGCGCCCGGGCAGGTCTGCTTCCCAGGAGCCACGCGGGAGAGCTCTTTAACACCTCGGACCCCACTCAAGACCCTGAGTCCCTCAGTCCACACCAAAGCCCCCAGGGCTCCAGGCCAGCCTCCTGGGAGCGCCCAGTCCGCACCTACGGCCCTCATAACCATCCCCGCCCCCCCAGCCCAGCCACGCCCCTTCGGTGGCACCCATCGCCCTTGTGTTCTGCCTCAGTGTTGGTCCATGTGACCACACGGGAGTTAAATGTGCAGCTTGAGAGCCTGGCTGCCCGGATTCAAATCTCACCACCATCTCCCTTCTCTGAGCCTGTTTCCCCTCTGTTAAATGGAATGATGATGTGAGAAAGCGCAGACCTATGACTCCTTATTTACCCCTGGCACATAGTAGGTGCTCAGTTAGCATCTGTTGACTGTATAGATGACTCTTATTTACAAGGCCCAGCCACCCCCTGCCTCTCCAGCCAAGCTTGGCATAAGCGCTTGGCAATGGCGCCAATGGTCACCCGCCCCACACACACGGACAATGAAGGAAGAAGAGCCCCCAGCCAGCAGCTGGCCCGCAGCCTCAAACTCCCCTCTTCTCAGCACCCCCAATCCCCTGGCTCTGGGGTCCCTAATCCACCCCAGAGTGACGTGGAGCAAGTGCTCCAGGCCAGCATCTGCCTGCTGCTAGGATCACACAGGCCAGCAGAAACCCAAGCCCCGGGGCTGGTGGCGGAATGTCAACAGCAGCTTAGCCCTCCTGCTGTTCCCAGGGTCCAAGAGGGAGGGGCGGGGCTTTCTCCCCAAGTTCTCCCCCACCTCCAGCTCAGGGCAGAGACCCAGCCTCTCCCCCACCTCCAGCTCGGGGCAGAGACCCAGCCTCCCACACACACAAACATCCTGGAAAGCCAGGGCTGTTGCTAGCACCCAGTTACTCAGCCCCAGAGTCACAGAGACAGCAGGGGGCTCGCCCGAGGACACACAGCGGTCCATGCCATTGCACCCCCACCCCACCCTGCACCCCCGCACCCACCTCAGAAGTTCCTCTGTCTCCTCAGCCAGGTGCTCTACGGAGGGTTTGCAAACCTGAGGGCTCGGGGGCCAGGGACATTTTATTTGGGGAAGAGGGGGGCTCCCACACCATAGCTGTGGGAGAGTCACATTAGCATTCTTCACTTCAGCTTCTCTTAAAAGAGCATTCCAGCTAATAGTTCCCAGAGTCCCAGCCCCTTTACCGGGTCTGCTGGCCTCTAAGTAATTTGGTTTGCAAACATTTAAGGTCAGGTT
>NW_006293088.1:890013-891281 GCF_000327345.1 Myotis davidii | reverse complement strand
CTGTTGCTAGCACCCGGTTACTCAGCCCCAGAGGCACAGAGAGAGCAAGGGGCTCACCCGAGGACACACAGCGGTCTTGTCTGGAGCCACGGCCAGCTCCGCTGCCTGCTCCCCAGCCTCGAGCTTCCTGCCCGGCCTCCTGTCTTTCAATCCCAGTGTCATTCCAGTGGCTTCCCCTGACCGTGACCTTGACCAGGTCAAGGAAGCTTTTCTCCCTCATTCTTGGGGGTGTTGGATGGAGATGGGGAAGCTTGAAAACAGATCCTTTTTGTTGATGTATTGAGCTAACCTTGGTTAATGACGTTATGTAAATTTCAGGTGTACCACTTCGTAATTCCCTATCTGGGCACTCCACTGCGTGCTCACCTCCCAAGGTCTAGCTTCCTCCTGTGACCGCGTATATGGTCCCTTTGCCCAATATGCTTGCCCCCACCCACCCCGTTCCCCTCTGGCAACCACTATTCTGTTGTCTGTGTCTATGAGTTTACTCTGGAAACCAGGATGGAGGCTCCTTTAACAATTGAGACTAGAACTGCCATATGATCCAGCAATTCTCTCCAAAATATAAAATCACTCATTTGCAGGAATATTTGTAACTCTATGCACACTGCAGCCTTACTTACACCAGCCCAGACATGGACATAACCTAAGTGCCCACTGACAGAAAAATGGATAGAGCCATAGGGTGTGTGTATACAGGGGAGTACGACGCGGCCAGGACAAGGTGAAGTGTTGCTGTTGGTGGCCACGTGGCTGAATCAGGAGGGGATTAGGCTAAGGGAACTAGGTCCGATGGAAAGGAACAAAAACCACGTGAGTTCACGGCCTTACGGGGCATAAAGCAAAAATAAATACACCTTTGAACTAACGAAACTCATCTTCGCTGAGCATTTAAATTCAATGGCTGTGTCGGCACATAACACATGAAGCCCCTCCGTCCTCGGAATAACGGGATCCCTGAGTTCTCCTGCTGAGGATTCCGGGCTGAGAGCCCCTGGCGCACCCAGACCCCAGCCCAGCAAGGGCGGGAGGGACTCACACCCGGCCTGATAGCTCCAGAACCCAGGGCTCCCACCCCTTCCTGCTCCAAGCCGTGGACTGCTGCTTCCTGGAGCTACAAACTCAAGTCTAAATCCTCTCCGACTCACCCCGCTTTCCTTTAACGTCTCCTTTCCTCCCCACCCCCAAGCCCCTGAGGTGGCCCCATGTACCCAGGAAAACCGCTCCCTGGCCGGGCACCCTCCTGCTCTTTCCTGCCCTGGCCACTC
>NW_006293088.1:889615-889978 GCF_000327345.1 Myotis davidii | reverse complement strand
GCTCCCGCCTCTCCCTGCCTGCAGACTCAGCTTGGCTGTGTCTTCCCCGACCCAGGCCAACTTGACCTCCCCCCTCTCGTGGGCATAGACTCCGGAGTCACGCAGGCCTGGGTTTGGTCCAGCTGTGCCGCACAGCTGTGTCTTTGGGCAGCTCACTCTCCTCTGCACGCCGAACCTCCCCCCCCACTCCCCCCTCCCCTCCACCTTCCGTCACATGGATGCACAGATGCCCACGGTGCTGGGCTTCGGGGGGATTTAGCCCACCCTCCACCCAGCAGCTGTTGATCCCAGGAGGGTTCCATGGAATAATGTTTGAAAGCATCCGGCACATAGTAGGTGCTCAGTACATGCTGCCTGGCTCGC
>NW_006293088.1:888596-889587 GCF_000327345.1 Myotis davidii | reverse complement strand
CTCTACATCTTAAGCACCCTGAAGGCGGGATCTTGTTCTTCTTCACCCCTTTTACCAATGGCCTCGTGGGCCCCCTGGCACATAGGCAGAGACCACCATTTGAACAGTAAATAAGACGCCTGAGTGTCAATGCCCCAGGGTTGGGGCCCAGAGTGCCCTGTGCTTACTGACAGCAGTGGTGAGGTGAGGGGAGGGCTCCTAGGCCTGTGGGGGCTGCAGGTGTCACCCAGGCGCAAGGACCTGGCAGCCACTTCCAACGTGGCACCAACAGAGACGGGGCCAAGATTTGGGATGTGTGCCAGAGGCATCGCCCAGTTACTCCCAGGCGAGAGGTGGGGGTGCAGGAAAGGGGTCCATCGAGGGCGACTCCTGCACGACTGGCGGGAGCCGCTTGGCCTGTGGGAGAATCTCCGGTTTGGAGCCTGTATTCAGCAAATGTCTGTGGAGTTTCCCTCCTGGTCTGACTGTCAGGGAGCCTAGGGGAATCACTTTGATTCTCTGGGGCTCAGTGTTCACGTCTGCAAAATGGGAGTGAGAACAAGTCCTCACACGGAGTGTGGCGAGGATCCTCTGAGATAAAGCTTTCGGAGGGCTTGGTAAGGTGTAAGATACTACAACACAGGAACTCTAAAAACCATACCCACTTGTAAAATCACAAAGCTGCAACGTATCCTCATGACGGCCATTCCAGGGGGGCTCCCGGTGGAGGGGCGCGTGGCCTGTGCAGGAGGCCCGTGGGGGCAGCGAAGAGGAACGAATGGATTCTGCGCCCACGGTCCCGGTGAGTAGCACCTCGCGACAGGATGGAGAGAAGCCGGAGGCCCTGGGCCGACTCCCAGCTCAGCACTGACTTTTGTGTGACCTTGAGCGGTTGCTACCCCTCTCCTGGCCTCAGTGTCCCCCGGCTGTAAAGCGAGGGGCTTGGGCTGGATCGCCCGCAATGGCCCTTCCAGCTGTGGCCTGTGAAAGGCCCACCCCCTCCTCCTCCCCT
>NW_006293088.1:886072-888319 GCF_000327345.1 Myotis davidii | reverse complement strand
CCCCACCTCCTGGCTCCGGCTCTGCCAGGGTTAATTGGCCCACAGCTCTCAGCCCTGCAGGAGGGGGCCCGGGAGGCTCCCCCACCCCCTCACCATACCCAGCACAGCTGTCTCCCCACATCCCCGAAGCCCAGGATTACCCGGCTCCCAGGGGTCCAGGAGGAAGTGATCGCATTCTTGAGGGCCTTATGTCAGGTCCTCTCCCCGCTCCAGCCCCCAGCCCCTGCCGGTCTCCGACCCCGTCCCGCACGTCCCCGTCCCAGGCAGGCGAGCACAGAGCCAGCCGGGCCTGGGCATGAATCCTGGCCAAGCAAGATCCCCCCTTCCCTTCTCTGAGTCTGTTTCTTCACCTGAAAAATGGGGACAGTTCCTATTTCAAGGGGGACCTTGAAGAGACTTGTCTGAATGTAGGAAGTGCGGGGCGTCACAATAGCCTCCTTTACCTCCGGGCAGCCCTGCCCACCGGGGGCTGTGTACAGACTTACCAATCCTCAGACAGGTCGCATCGTCACCACCTCCATCTTATAGACACGGAGGCACAGAGAGGCTGAGTGGATTGCCCAAGGACACACAGCCAGTCTATGGGATTCAAGCCCCCGCCTTTCTCCCTCCCACGTGCACAGGCTTGATGACACTGAGTGTCTGCTGGATAAGGCTGTGTCCTTGGTCCCTATTTCCACAGCACCCACCTGCTCCCCGCGCTGTGGTCAACCCAGTGTGAGGAGAGCCCTGGGTCAGGGGAGGGGTCACGGTACTGCTGTCGCCTGTGCTCTTTGAGCCACTGCTCTGCCTCCCTAGCTGTGTGGCCTTGGGCCAGGCGCCGCCCTCTCTGGTCGTGACTTTCTCTTGGACATGAGCATCAGAATGTGAGGCGCTGGCACGGAGGGGCCGGGCCAGTGTGCGTCTCTGGGCTCTGGTGCATACAAACAGCTCAGCTCCCAGCGACCCGGGCAGAGCAGGGAGGGAGGCTGGCGCCTGAGATCAAGCACAGATACACCTTAAACGTGCTAATGGGGAGAAGGCACCCCTGTGCAGTTCTCACACACTGGCTCAACCATGACACGTGCCGGCCGGACACATCCGAGTGCCTTCTGCCGGTCACCACCGGCTTCCTGTGAGGCCCACAGGGCTCAGTGTGTCCCTCTGAGAAATGGGAGCCCCAGACCGGAGACCAGGCTCCTCCTGTGGCACCAGGGCACCTCGTGGCATAAACACATGCTGGTTGTTTAACTGAAAGATTGAATTAATGAATTATAACCCCGTCACCATCACCACCGTCGGCATCACCACTTCACCACCATCAACTGCACCCACATCAGAAAGGACACCGAAGTTGCCATCTTTATCATTTTGTCACACATGCTGCCGTTGTCATCCAAAGCTATTGCATAATGACTTCCTTCCACACATTTTTACCCCAAACCTCACTGCATCAAGCACTGTGCTGGGAGCTCTCCATGCACCTCCCTGTAGCTCTCACAACAAGCCCATCCCAGGTTCTCTTCTTGTTCCCACTTTACGGATGAAGAGACTGAGAGTGACGGGTTTCTTGAATCTCTAGTGGTGAATAGAGATAGGAGAGGAACACAGGCTGGTCTGACTCCAAAGTCCATCTTCTTAAACACCAGCACCCCGCAGCCACAGCAAATTGCCATTCTTTTCACCACCCAACAAGTCACCAGCATCAGCACGAGTGTCATCATTCCTGCCGTCACCAGCGCCATGCCCCTCACGGCCACGACCCAGTGCCTGTAAGCTCACCATCACCACCTCTGTGTCACCGCCAGCACCAGGTTCACATTTAGATCCAGCTCGGCCGCCTGTAAGCTCACCATCACCACCTCTGTGTCACCGCCAGCACCAGGCTCACATTTAGATCCAGCTCGGCCAACGTGAACCAAAGACAAAAGAGGAAGCCTGGTCCCTGGATTTGTCCATCAATGGTACCACACCTTGCTCCCCCCAGTCTTGCCACCCCATTGTACAAAGGATCCTGAAGAGGGACCCATCATTCTCCTCATGGTTGTGGGGAAGGACATTCCCATGGCCAGACGGTTGGGCCTTTGTTTGAACGTCTGCTTTCAATCATTCCTTCATTCCTTCGTTCAACCAGCATTTATTGGACACCCCATCGGTGTGAGCCGAAGGGATGCACAAGTAAACAAAACAGAAACAATGCCGACTCAGGTGGTGCCGGGAGGACACGTGCCAAGTAAATCATTAGAGGAGAGACAGCACCAAAGAAAC
>NW_006293088.1:868015-868790 GCF_000327345.1 Myotis davidii | reverse complement strand
ATCTCCCAGTTACTCCCAGGCGAGAGGTGGGGGTGCAGGAAAAGGGTCCATCGAGGGCGACTCCTGCACGGCTGGCGGGAGCCGCTTGGCCTGTGGGAGAATCTCCGGTTTGGAGCCTGTATTCAGCAAGTGTCTGTGGAGTTTCCCTCCTGGTCTGACTGTCAGGGAGCCTAGGGGAATCACTTTGATTCTCTGGGGCTCAGTGTTCACGTCTGCAAAATGGGAGTGAGAACAAGTCCTCACACGGAGTGTGGCGAGGATCCTCTGAGATAAAGCTTTCGGAGGGCTTGGTAAGGTGTAAGATACTACAACACAGGAACTCTATAAAAACCATACCCACTTGTAAAATCACAAAGCTGCAACGTATCCTCATGACGGCCATTCCAGGGGGGCTCCCGGTGGAGGGGCGCGTGGCCTGTGCAGGAGGCCCGTGGGGGCAGCGAAGAGGAACGAATGGATTCTGCGCCCACGGTCCCGGTGAGTAGCACCTCGCGACAGGATGGAGAGAAGCCGGAGGCCCTGGGCCGACTCCCAGCTCAGCACTGACTTTTGTGTGACCTTGAGCGGTTGCTACCCCTCTCCTGGCCTCAGTGTCCCCCGGCTGTAAAGCGAGGGGCTTGGGCTGGATCGCCCGCAATGGCCCTTCCAGCTGTGGCCTGTGAAAGGCCCACCCCCTCCTCCTCCCTTGTCATGCTCCGAGGCCAGTCTCCCAGCACCTCCCAGGGCGGCCAGCTGGCCACACCTGGGGAAGGGCCACCGGGTGGGCCCACGCAGG
>NW_006293088.1:865648-866689 GCF_000327345.1 Myotis davidii | reverse complement strand
CCCCTTCACCATCACCACCGTCGGCATCACCACTTCACCACCATCAACTGCACCCGCATCAGAAAGGACACCGAAGTTGCCATCTTTATCATTTTGTCACACATGCTGCCGTTGTCATCCAAAGCTATTGCATAATGACTTCCTTCCACACATTTTTACCCCAAACCTCACTGCATCAAGCACTGTGCTGGGAGCTCTCCATGCACCTCCCTGTAGCTCTCACAACAAGCCCATCCCAGGTTCTCTTCTTGTTCCCACTTTACGGATGAAGAGACGGAGAGTGACGGGTTTCTTGAATCTCTAGTGGTGAATAGAGATAGGAGAGGAACACAGGCTGGTCTGACTCCAAAGTCCATCTTCTTAAACACCAGCACCCCGCAGCCACAGCAAATTGCCATTCTTTTCACCACCCAACAAGTCACCAGCATCAGCACGAGTGTCATCATTCCTGCCGTCACCAGCGCCATGCCCCTCACGGCCACGACCCAGTGCCTGTAAGCTCACCATCACCACCTCTGTGTCACCGCCAGCACCAGGCTCACATTTAGATCCAGCTCGGCCAACGTGAACCAAAGACAAAAGAGGAAGCCTGGTCCCTGGATTTGTCCATCAATGGTACCACACCTTGCTCCCCCCAGTCTTGCCACCCCATTGTACAAAGGACTCCTGAAGAGGACCCATCATTCTCCTCATGGTTGTGGGGAAGGACATTCCCATGGCCAGACGGTTGGGCCTTTGTTTGAACGTCTGCTTTCAATCATTCCTTCATTCCTTCGTTCAACCAGCATTTACTGGACACCCCATCGGTGTGAGCCGAAGGGATGCACAAGTAAACAAAACAGAAACAATGCCGACTCAGGTGGTGCCGGGAGGACACGTGCCAAGTAAATCATTAGAGGAGAGACAGCACCAAAGAAACGAGTGGAATGGAGTGACCGAACCTGCTCTGGGAAATCCAAGAGGACTTCCTAGAGGAGGTGATGGTGAAGCTGAGACCTGAATGCCGAATGGGAGTGAGCCAGGAAAAAAGAGAGAATACAG
>NW_006293088.1:859435-865598 GCF_000327345.1 Myotis davidii | reverse complement strand
GAGGGAACAGCACGTGTAAAGGCCCTGAGGTAGGAAAGGCACCTCGTCTTAGAGAAACTGAGGGGAACACGATGTGACTGGTCCAAGATGACACGGGAAGGTGGAGGTGACCAGAAACAGCCCTCGCAGCCTCAGGGAAGGTGGAAGGCGGGTAGCGGTAGGGAGCAGGGGAGATGCATGGCACAGAGTAGGCCCTCAGTCCCAGAGGAAAGGGCATGGGCCGCCCAGCGTGGGGCCCAGAGGAAGCAGCCCGAGCGCCAATGGGGCTGATGAAATGTTATGGACGGTTCTTAGCGATTACGCAGGGAGAATCGATTGCTCGGGCTGCAAACACTGAAATGTCAGGCCTGTGATCTGAAAGCATCACCTGGCAGCCGGTGAGTGAGTACAGCCCCATGGGTGCAGGCAAATATGGGGAATAAAAAGACACCCCGACACCCCCAGATGGGAACAGGGCGCCCAGAGGTGCTGGCGGGGAGTGGGCTCTCGTGCATGCAAAGGGCTCAGCTCCCAGGGACACGGAGTCTGGGCCAAAGCTCCGAGTGTCAGCAGATGCGTTTCTAAACATGCAAATCGGGAGAGGGGAAGGGGCACCAGGAGACTGCCCCTCGGGCCAGGGCTGGAGGAAGGGGAGAGGCAGGGAGTGCGCAGGGAGGGCGGAGGAGAGTCTGCAGGGCCTGTGCTTACCCCACTCCCTCCTGGCCTTGCCCCTGCCCCAGAAGCCACTTCTGTAGAGCTGGCCTCTGCCAGCCAGGGCAGCACCCCAAAACCACGTTTTCTGAGAACCTACCCTGGGCCACACATTTCCCCACATCTCACTTGAAAATCTGGCTTTGCCTTCAGAGGGGGTGCGATTGCACAGCAGGACGAACTGGGTCCCAGAGGGGTCAGTGGCCCAGAGCAGTTGCTCAGGGAGCTGGGGACCCCACACCATGGAGCTATGACGACCACTGCCTGGCTCTGGGGAGCCCTCTGCGCTCTCCATCACAGTCCTCACCACACTGACCCTGTAAGAGCATCATTTACAGATGGGGAAACTGAGGCTCTCAGAGAAGGAACCCGGCCGAAGTCATCCTGCCAGTAAGAGACGGGCTGGGATTTGTCGTCTGTGCTCGAATAGAGGACCTGCACCTGGAGCCCTGCCTCCCAGACCCACGTGGCGGGGAAAACTCTCCAAACACACAAATGTCCTGCCAGGGAGAGTGTCACACGTCTCCACACACATGCACACACACACACACACACACACGTACACACACACACACAGCAGAACAGTCGTGTCCAGAGGGATACAGCCCCGGAGTGCTTCCACACAACACCCATTCGCACACGTGTGCACACCCCCTCGCGCTACCCCCTCACCTGTGCACGGGCACACACACACGGACCACAGACACAGCGTCTGTGCACCCACGCTTACCCACGGGAGCACACGCAAATACGTCCTTCCATTGAGCCCTCCTGCCCTCACACCCCCGGCCTGAAGAACCCTGCGCCGTGTGGGTTACATGCAGGCTCACATGTGATCAGTGGCAACAGGCTGGGCATGTGGCACCACACAGGCAGAAGCAAACAGCCCGTGTGCGCCTCCGTGTGTCCCGTGTGACCGTGTCTGCACACGTCTGCTCCCTGCTCGGCTGTCTCTCATCTCAGAGCCCGTCCCCAGGGCAAGTGATGGGCCCGAAAGGGTGTGCCCAAGGGCCCAGCCTCAGGCTCCAAGGAGAAGGGACCCTGAGTGCCAAAGAGCCTGCCGGACCCTGAGCCTGGAGCCTGGATCCTGGGAGACCAGTGGTCGCTGCTGCTGTTTCAGTCAAGAAAACGGCGCCACCTGCTGTCGGCATCTGGAACTTCCCGTCAGAGAGCACACGTCGCCCTGGGCTGCCTTTCCCGAAGGACCAGGTCATGTCACACTCCTGAGAGCAAGCTGGGGCTGCAGGGCCACCCCAACAGCGCCGTCTAGAACGAGGCTCGTGGTCAGAACCCTGGAAGGCTCTCACCCAAGTTGGAGACCCCTCTCCTTATATGGGTGGGGAAACCGAGGCCCAGGGTCAGTGAGTGAGGAGAGCCAGCTTGCCCCAGGAAGAGGGGGCGTGGCAATGCCACAGACGGAGTGTTTTTCTCAAATTCCTCGTTCTGTTCCACGTCTGTGTGAGACGGTGGGAGACTCATTGGGGGGCCGTGTGGTCGTGCCAGGAGGCCGGCAGCCTGGGTGAAGCGGCAGAGACACCCTGGGCCCTGCCCTGGTCAGGAAGGCCCACTGTATGTACGGATCATGTTCTCACCCACACGATGCACACATACTTCACCTGCAAAAAGGGAGGAGGGCAGGCCAGTCGCGAAGGCACACGGGACAAGGGACGTGAGGAAGGCCGATGGGAAGGCCTTGGCTGCCTCTGGCACGTGCTCCAGCCTCCCTGGTCCTGGATGTCTGCTGAACGCAGGAGGGGAGCAGCCTTAGAGGAGAGATGACCTGGCCCCCAACTTACAGATGGGCAGACTGAGGCCCAAGGGGAGGAGTAGCCCCCGAGGTCACAGGGACCAATTGGTCCTCTGTCCCAGGCCAGAGCTCTTGCCCTGAACACGGTGGGTCCTTCACTCCCTCGGGTTCAGAATTACCCTCTCCAGGGGAGGAGCCTGTATCCACATTCCGGTGAAAGGGTCTGGCAGGCCCTCCCTTGCGTCCCCCTCCCCCTCCCCCCAGACCAGGGGCTTGAGGAGGTGCAGGAGCGCTGGTGGCTTCTGGGTGCGACCAGGCCCATGCAATCCTCCTTGGGGCCGGCGGTCCTCCCAGGTGCTGGGGCGGCCTCTTCGGCAAAGGGGTCGTCCTCCTGGATGCGCCTAACGTCCCACCACTGGCAGCACGTCCAGCATCGTCCTCAGCGTTCCTCTCCAGAGTGTCTGACCTTTATCTTGTGAATCGTTTTATGAGGCCTTTTCCCTCCGGCAGGAGGGATTCAACAGCCTGGCCAGGGCCCTGGAGCTCTGGAAAGCCAGGGATCGGAGGGAGCAGGAAACCCAAAATAGGAGGGAGGCGCTTTAATGTCAAAGCTTCAAAACTCACCATTTTGCCACAATCCAAACCAAACACATGACAAAACATCCGGATCATGGCCCCCACGTCCCCTTGGCCTGTCACCTCGCCATCCCCACATTCTCGGCCCCTCCCCGTGAGAGGATTTATTTCCCGCCCCATCAACATCAGGCTGGGTCATGTGACTGGCTGTGGCCAATGGAAGGTGAGCACAGGGACAAGTGCCGGCCCCAGTGGAAGCTTTAAGAGCCGTTGTGTGTTGGCCATCGCTCCTTTCCCTCTGCTGCGAGAGTTCCAAGTTTCAAATAAGACCTGCTTTTGCAGCCTGGATCCCAGAACGACACAGCTGCCTTGTAGCAAGAGAAAGATGTTGTTGTTTTTTGTGAAACACTGAGATTCAGGGGATGTTTGTCACAAGAGCATAACCTATCAAATGCTGACTAATAAAACATGTCGCATTTTCCCAGCATTTACAGTGGGCCAGGCACAGTTCTGGGTACTTCTCAGGTACCATCTCATTTAACCCCCACAACACCCCTCATAAGATGGCGCCTGTTATTCACCCTGTTTTACAGATGAGGTTAGTAAAGCTCTGACAGGTCAAGTGTCATGTCCAAGGCAGTAACCAGAGTGCTGGGGTCGGAACCAAATCCTTCTGCCTTGAGTGAGGCAGGACTGTTTCTCCCCATTTTACAGATGGGGAAGCTGAGGCCCTGAGAGGTAAAGCCACTTGCCCAAAGTCACACAACTAGAGCCAGCCCCTCCATGTCATGTGATCCACAGCAAGTCACATGGGAAGTAAGACACGAGGTCTCCCCGTTTTGAGCCCAACAGCTTTCCACTGTGTCCATCTCTTTGCCGGGGCAGGACCCTTGGCCCGTGGATGTCCCCAGCCACAGCCAGCGTCAGGAAACCACCCTGAGAGCTCTTCCCTCCGCCTTAAGGTTCAAGGCTACGCTTCAGGAGCTGCTGTGCCCTCCCCGTCGCAGGGGCCAGAGGCGGGGCTGCATCTGCCCAGGCGCTTCAGATTTGGACACTTGTTAATATCCTCCCGCTTCCGTGCGTCAGCGTCTGGTTCACATTAGCACCCCGGGCCCCGCGGTGGTCGGACGCCGGGCTTGGGCTCCGTCCAACGTGTCAGACGCCACTGGGGCTCTTCTCACGACTTATCTAACGGGCAACATCGAGGGGTTTGATCTGCCAATTAGGCTCCCGGAGCTGCTAACTGGAAGCAGATGGGCCTCTATTACTGTATGGAACACCCTGCACGTCCCCCCGCCCGGCAGGAGGGGAGGCAGTGCCCACCCGTCTCCCCTGGACCACCCTGGACACGCCCCACCCCACAGCAGCAGGTCCAGAGATGCGAGGCCCAGGGGAGATGCCCGGCCCAGGGAGAATGGGCCTTGTGGTGGAGTGAGCCCAGACGGGACTCCACCCAGTGCCCCCAGTTCCTGGCATGCGTACAAGCTCCCGGCAGCTCCCTCCATGCGGCGCTACGGAGAGGACCGGGGCGGCGGCAAAGTCAGGTCCTAGGGGCAGCGGAGGGCCTTTAGACCAAAAACAGAGATAACCGAGGAGAAGACACTTGCTTTTCACCCCTCCCCAATTCCTCATTGAGCCCAAATCCCAGCCCCCCAGCCCCCCCCCTCCCCCACTCAGCTGGGTGACCCTGCCCCCCCCCCCCCCCACTCAGCTGGGTGACCCTGGGCAAGTTAATCAGCATCTCTGGGCTTCAGTTTCCTCATCAGCAGGATAACCTCATATAGTGGCAGAAACCCCAGCCCCAGCTACCTTAACCCACAAGGCTTCAGGGGCAGGGCTGCCTCCAGGCAGGATCCATCACCTCAAAAGCTTCCATGGACCCCATTTTTTCCTTCCTCCCACGTTGCCTTCTGCAAGGTCCAGCCTTCCTCCACGCTGACTTGCCTCACGGCCCCACAAGGGCTGCCGCAGCTCCTGGGTCTACAACCTTGCAAGAATCTTTGTCCCAGCAAAATCCTGCTAGTCCCTCTGATTGGACCAACCCAGGTCATGTGCCCACCCCTGAGCCAATCACAGCATCCAGGGGCAGGGAATATGCAGATTAGCTTGGCCTATGAGCCAGGACATAGTCAGCTCCCCTAGAACCACATATCACCACCAGCAGCACCTCTTGGGAGGACAGGGCTGAGGGTAGGGAGGAGGGAAGGGATGCAGGGAGGCACCCACACGTGGCCACCACGGTCACTGGCCCATCGGGCTGGTCACCATGGGGGTTAGAGCTACGTGTGTGAAGCACCTGGCGGCAGGTCGTGCCCCTGGAAGGCAGTTACTCTTTTGTTGTTACATAGAAAAGGCCATCACAAGAAAGAGGAGTGAGATTTAATTTGTGGTGCCAAAGGATAAAACTGGTATCTATAATAGAAACCCCAGATAGTGGCATTTTGACTCAAATCTAAGAAGAATCTATACTAATAATAGACAAATATGTAAATTGACCATCCCTCCGCAACACCCACAGCCCATCAGGAGTGAGATGCAAATTAACCCACCAAAGATCTGTGGGCAGTGCGCACGCACGCAGGTGCCCAGTGGCCAGGGGTGGAGTGGGACGCCTGGCTTTGTCACCAAGGCAATGAAGGCAGGCGTCCCGCCCTGCCCAGGCCACTCCGGGCCGGTGGGCAGCACGCGCGGAGAGCCTCTGGAGCCTGCAGGCTGAGCTGAAGTAACGCCTGCAGGCTGAGCTGAAGTAGCGCCTGCAAGCCATCAGCACCCAGGAGTGTCTGCGCAAGTCCCGCCTCCTGGCCCAGGAAGTGCATGATCGCAGGGACAGCCACCATGGTGGGCCAGATTGACATCCGCCTGGCCGCACCACGGGGGTTTGCGGATCTGCGAAGCTGCAGGGCTACGGTGCACGCATCCTCTCCTCCCCCCCTGGAGTGTGAATGTCCCCCAGCGTGCTGTCACCCACGTGCACCTGCAACAGTCCCGGACCATGGTGTGCACAAGTCCCCCCCCACCCCCACCCCTCTGCCGCACTCCCATCAACCCCAGCATGTCTACCTCCCCCACAGGATGTGCGCACGTCCCTCCGGCACGCTCACGTCCTTTGGAGAGTGTCTGGGTGTTCTGGGTGCTGGGGGTGGGCGCCTC
>NW_006293088.1:854331-859217 GCF_000327345.1 Myotis davidii | reverse complement strand
AAGCACAATAAACAACAATGGAGCTGTTATCTGTTAAAAGTGTGGGCACAAACCGGCAGTCGGCCGTTCCCTGAGGGGTCTCAGATTGGAGAGGGTGAAGGCCAGACTGAGGGGCCCCCCTCTCTCCTCCTGTGCACAAATTTCATGCACCGGGCCTCTAGTTTTCTAATAACTGGCGCTGTCCTCAGTGAGCCTCCCATTACTGGAGGGGAACAAGAAAGGATGAAGACCTCAGCTCAGGGCGCCTCTGGGAGGTGTGTGCCTCTGAGGCCGTGGGATTCAAGATCCTCACTCTGACGGCGGTCCATGAGCACAACCAGGAAAATGAGGTCATTATTGCTTAAAAATTTTTAAACCAAGGCATCAGAAGCTTGCAGGAAAAGAGAATTAAGAGCTTAAAACTCGCTGATCCTCTGACAATCTGGTCCCGAGGGCGGCGACGGGACACAGGCTCACCCAGGAACAGAAGGAGCAGAGCAGCCCCGGGGCTCAGGGCCGGGCGGGCCTCAGCTGCACCTCTGGCCCCCGGGAGGCAGGTGGAGGGAACAGGGAAGGTTGTGCACCCGGCCAGACCGTCCTTGGGGTCTTCTCCGCACAGCCTCCCACCCACCAGGCCAGGCCCACACCCAGGACTGTGGGAAGAGGACCCGCCAGAGAGGAGGCTGGTTGCAACAGGGGGACTGCCTGCATGTCAGCGTGACCCCAGAGAGGGGCAAGCCTGGCCTGTGCACAGTAGCTGGCAGTGCCACCAGGGGCGACAGGTCCCGATGCCACATCAGAGTCCCTCACGTCTAACCCCCGCTATAGTTCCAACCTCGGCTCTGATAGCCTGGCCACCCTGAGTCACGTGCTCCCCTGGAGCTACCCTGGCCTTCTTGCACCCCACCTTTGCTCCTGCTGTCCCTGCCTCTCCCCCCCACTCTTAACTCCCAGCCTTCCAAACACTTCTCTGTCCTTCAAGACTCTTCCCAGATGCCAGCTTCCCCGCTGTCTCCTCTGCTCACTGCCTGCACCAGCCACCCCCCTGAAACCCGAGGCCCCCAGCACCCCAGGACCTTGGTGGGGAGACTGAGCCCCCACCGTGACTGTGGGTCCCCCACCCATACCCTCATTCCCCATCTGTAGGCTAAGGACCCTAACAGTGCCTAGCTACCAGAGTTTTGTAAGGAATGAATGGATATAGTAGCAACCTTCTTAGGGAGAGTGCTAAATGTTAGCTGTTGTCCTCATTGGTTGGAGACACAAATACGTGTTTTGTGTTTCTGAATATTTCTCAGCATCCAGCACCGAGGCCGTGGGAGATGAGCGGAATTAATGATGCGATGGTTGGAGGGGACAGAATCCGACAGTGACTTAGCCGCTCCAGCCATGGTCACAACGCTATGTGCCAGGCTCTGGAAAGAGGCTCAAAGAAGAGAAGGACTGTCCTTGCCGTCATGCGGAAGTGGCCCCAACATGGAAGGCTGTTCCCCCAAAGCCCAGACGATTCCAGCCAAGGGCCCGCCACCCACCACCTTGAGGCGTGACAGGACAACCCAGGACAAGGAGCCGGCCCTGCCCACCCAGCTGCCAACGAGCTGCGGGAGTGGCTGCTGCAGGGTTGGTGCTGGGAGCTCCGAGGCCACAAGGTCACGCGGTAACGCATTTTCCAGGGCACCGTGCTTCTGCCTGAGTCAGGTGCGGTTCCAGCAGCTGCTCTCCCCCCAGTGAGCTGGGTGCACCTGAGCTGGACCCTGAACCCTCTGGGCCGCAGTTTGGCGGCCTCTGCGCTCAAATTCTGGCTTCCTGATGAGCTCTGAGAGGCCAGGTCCGACCCCCAGACCAGAAAGTCAGGGTCCCTCCTGCCACTGGAGCCCACCAGGGGGGTGGTCAGCAAGGGCACGGCCACGCCCAGCAGGGCAACGTGTGCAAGTTCCGCTGTGCCCTGGCGCACGCCGGCTCTGGGGCACACAGGCGGCCCAGATACCCGGACAACACCCAGAATTCACTGGGGTGGGTTAGGACCCTGGGCCAGAGCACATGCCACGGTCGTTTGGATGTAAAAAGGAAACACGACTGTATTTTGTCCCTGATGGTTCCGGGGTCATGGGGATTTGCGATGGCTGGCCTTTACTGGGGGTGCCATGTGCACCTTACACACCTCATCTCTGCTGAAGAGCTACTGCTCCCGTCTTAGAGACGGGGAGGGCTCTCTGCTTCCACACGTTCTTTCTCAGGGGCCCCTGGAAACAAGAAGGAAACTCACTCCTTTCGCCCACGTGAGGTTTATTCTGGAGCATTTAGGAAGCGCCCACTGTGCCAGCCATTTTTCAGACACAACACAGAAGCCTGGGTCCAAGCTCTGGGGGAATCTGGGAGATGAGACACAGACACGTGGGGAGCTAGATGCCCGGGCAACATTACGTGAGCTCACATCCTCTCACATCCTCCCACATCCTCCCACAGATCCCGGCCATGAGCACAGGCCAAGGGAATGAGCCGGAATTCGCAGATGCCCGCTGTGACCACCAGATGGCGCCTGTAGGCTGCCAAATCAGACCGGTCCTAGGAGACCAGCAGTAGGTCACCTTGGGTCATTTTTCCAGGGGGTGGCAGTGCCTGGCAAGCTAAGCCGCTTGAGGGAAGGAAACCAAGCGTGAGTATGTTCAGGCGCCCGTGACTAGATGGGTAGAAACCAGGATGCAGAGACCCTGGAGGGGACGCCAATCAGAGGCCAGGACGAGGTGGTCCCAGTGAGGGATCGCATGAACAGGCAAGCCCCCGACCTGCACCTCCCAGCGCCCAGGCCCTCCGGCCCCATGGGCGGCGCTAGTCCCTGCCCATCGTGTAGCCTTGGATGACGCTGCTGAAGTAGGCCGGCGTGTTGCGCTCCGGGTGGAAGAGGATCAGGTAGCACTTGGGGCCGAAGTAGCCCAGGCTGATGCCCAGGAGGTTGAGCACAGTGACCAGAAGGTCCAGGAAGGTGACCAGCACCCCCTCGTAGACAGACATGAAGGTGCAGAGGGAGATGGAGGAGGTGAAGTAGAAGGTCATGCAGAAGGTGATGAACTTGGCCTCGTTGTAGCTGGTGGGCAGCTCCTTGCCCATGTAGGCGAAGCTGAAGCCCACCACGGAGAGCAGCAGGTCCAGGCTGGTGTTGACCAGCAGCCCCTTGCTGTAGTCGGGGTTGCAGGAGAGGATCATGATCTTGGGGTCCCCGGGGTCGGCGCGGGCGGTGGGGCCGGTGGCAGTGATCAGCTGATTGGTTGTCACCACGGCCACCTTGAGCGCCGTGATGGCCGCCACAAAGACGTAGGGCCCGTGGTAGCGGACCCAGTAGCCATAGGCGCGCGGGAGTTGGCGGGCCATCTTGAAGACGTAGACGATCTGGAAGGAGCGCACGGCGATGCAGGAGATGCAGATGGTGAAGCAGAGGGTGAAGAAGGTCTGGCGGCAGAGGCACGTGGCGGGCGTGGGCGGCCCCACGTACGTGGGGACCATCAGGTACGCCACCAGCAGCGATGTCAGTATCAGGAAGCACATGGGGCCCCCAGCCGAACGGACCATGGGCGTCTGGAGGTGCCTCCAGAAAATGGCCAGGATGGCCAGGGTGCCGAGGAAGCCCAGGGCCGCCAGTAGGACCACAAAGATGGTTAGTGCGTTGTGCCACTGGAGGAAGGTCAGTTGCCGCTTGAAGCAGGAGGTGTCTCCCCTGTGGGACCACTCGTTGCTTGGGCAGGGCTGGCAGTCAAACTCATCTATGCAAGAGGCCCCCAGCAATTCCATCAGCCGAGCCCACCCTCCCAGTACCTCCATCCTCGGGGCCTGCACAGGGCCAGGCTCCGGGGATGGAGAGAGGGAGGGAAAGACGACTCGTGCAGTCATAGCCAACACTCCCTATCCTTTCCCCACTGTCTCATCAAATGCTCACAGCAAACCCATTTCACAGATAAAGGAAACTGAGGCTCAGCCAAGGAAGCTCACAAAGCCAGTGCTTTACAGAGGCAGGATCTGGACCGCAGTGGCCTTGACTCGGAGCCGAACAACTATAATTCCTTCCTTCCAGGACCTCACTCTCCGGTGAGAGAGATATTCAACTATTTATTCAGAATTCATTCAGCAAATATGTTTTTGAGCACCGCCCACTGTGATAGGCCCCCCGAGGCCACAGAGATGCCTAAGCCCTGCCCCTGCCGTCAGGCTCTCCGCAAGTTGGGAGAGAAAGGCCAGCGAAATCACCGGACACACTTGTTGGGCAGCTACCTGCCCTGCACTCCGCTGAGCACACAGTAAGTGCTCTGATTGGCAGGCAGATGCACCCATTTAATTTACTAATCAGAGAAGCCATGAAAAAAATAATTTGAGCCCCAGCTCCGAACTGTGCTAAACACTAACATGGACAGAAAGGTGGCATTGCCCCCCACCTTCCTGGAGTTTATGATCTCTAGGGAGAGATGTCAGTTCATTCTTCCCATCAAGAAACTCATCCAGGAACTATTCACTGAGCAACCACTGTGTGCTCTGACCTACACTAGGCACTTAGGAGGCCAGAGGTAATCAGATACAGACAGTCCTCGGGTTACGGCGGACTCGTTTCGTGGCTATTTCGCCATCTCCCATTTACAGTATTTATAAAAAACAAAGTTCCGTCATTTCACCGTATGTACACATGTGCTTTTATGTTTTTATTAGTTATTTACCACAGTAAAGGTCAGGAATTGTTATCTTTCTCTTAAATTTTTTTACTGTTTCACTTCATTACTGCTGTGTATGTGCTCCACGTGAGTGACGTAGGGGCTTATGAGGGTGGGTTCCGACTTACGTCGCGCCGTAGGAGCGGATCTCCAACGTAACCCGAGGGCCTACTGTACTGTCCCTGGCTTCCAGAAATGTTTGTTGTTCTGTTG
>NW_006293088.1:851888-854139 GCF_000327345.1 Myotis davidii | reverse complement strand
TGTAAATGAATTTACTTATAACAACAACAACAAAAAAATAGGTAAGAGCAAACTTTGCCAGTTTAGTAAATACTCACAACTGGCCGTTCTCTGTGAAAAGGATACTTACCACGTTGGTGGTATTTGGGGAGGCTCCATGATGCATTAGCTGTGATACGATATTTACATGCCCCATGAAGGCAGCAACATGGATTGGGGTAAGGCCCGACTGGGGATAGAAGAGGGAAATGTTGGTTTGTAGTCTTATCATAAAAAGGGTTTCTCTGCCTGCCTGCCCAACCGCCGCCTACCATCCACCCACCCACCCATCCATCCACCCACCCATCCACCCACCCATCCATCCACCCATCCATCCATCCCCCAGTGGGTGCTCCCTGGCCTGACATCCCTGGGCCGTGGACTGTGTGTGTGAATCCAGATCAGTTTCAGCCCCACCTGGTTGGGTGCTGTTCCTTCTCCCTAAACCACCTGCGCTGAAGATTCTTCTCTACACCAGGTATTGGGGAAATACGAATGGAGTCAAACATGGCCCCTGGCATTGGACAGTTACGTTGCCTCAGGGAGACCAGCCAAGTGGGGAGGGGCCCGGAGACCCCCGGGGCAGGACAAGGGCAGGGCAGGGGTGCCAGCCTGCAAGCCGTACCTTCAGTTTTGTTGAGGAAGGTGCCAGGGGGGCAGTCAAGACACTCAAAGCAGCAGGGGTGGATGCCCACAGACTTCTTCTTTTGCCCAGGTTGGCAGTCCTTGGAACACGTGGACACGGGGACCTGGAGGGAGGAGGGCATGAGACACTAAGCCCTCTTCCCCTCCCTCCGAGGGACTCCCCACCCTCCCCCGCCAGCAGGATGCTCAGGGGCGGGAAGCCTGGCCCCTGTCTGCAGGGAGGGGAAGGGGTGCTGGGGTCTCCATTAGAACTGGACGTTTGTAGGGACGCTTGCCTGCCCAAGACCTCACTGCACCCCCCCTCCCCCCAACTGTGCAGACAGACGCTTGGAGGCTGCTGAGAGGACAGGATGTGACTCTGGGGCTGCTGGCAGCCACCTAGTCTCCAGGGCAGAGAACACGCCCAGGAAGAACCTGAGAGCTGGAGAGTGAGACCCTGGATCCATCCAAGCCCGAAGCCTCACTTCTATCCCTAGAGGTTTCAGTGATGCGAGGCAATAAATTAACATTTCATTACATCACTTTTGGTCACTTACAACAAAGAGTCTGAGAACCCCTGCCTGCAGGGAGGGGCAGGTGAACAAGAACAGGCAGGCAGGGACCATGACTATTGTTTTTGTTGCTGTATTTCTAGAACCTAGAAGGATATCGGGCACAGAGGAGGCCTCTAACGATTGCTTATTAAGGGAAGGAATTACAAGTAGGGGAACAGTGAGAGCAGTGGGGGAGGGGAGGGGAGGGGCGTGGAATGACCTGGGTGGGAAGAAGGCATATCGGGGCCTGGCTGGGAGGGAGATGCACAGGCAGAGGGTGGACAGCCTTCTGAGGCTCGTCCCTGGGACACTAACAATGGAGGGGAGGTGGGAGGCAGCCATGGTTCTTGAGTGTGGAAAGGGCTGGATTAGATCCGGGTTGTATAAAAATCATTCTGATGATCGATGTTCCGAGAGTGCACAGAAGGGCCAAGAGCCCAGACAAGGCGGGGGGGGTGGGGTGGAGGGGAGGACAGCAGAACCACTCAACCCCGGCCCCTCAGAGGTCCCCTGTCTTCTGTCCCCCCTGCAGCCCCCCCATAGTGCCTCTAACCTCTGACATCACAGTGACAGCCAATGGTAAATAAAGCCTAACTCCTACCCAGATAAACATGGAATCTCCTGCTAAAGATTTCTTTACCTCAGTTCCTTTTAACCAACACGTCATGCCTGGCCTTCAGCAGAACCATGGCAAGGCACGCTACAGGACAGAAACAATTCACAGTCTAAAGAGAAACAAGCACCAGGATGAGGCTCAGTGATGTCCAAGATTTGGGAATTATCAGGCCAGGAATGTGAAGTAACTATGATGAACAGGCTGAGACTCTGACTGAAAAGTGGGCAACACACAAGGACAGATGGGTAATGGAAGCAGAGAAGTGAAAACTTAAGAAAGAGTCAAAAGGAGATGCTAGGAATTTAAAACAACAGCGTAGTAACAGAAGTGAAGAATGCCTCTGATGAGCTCACCGTAGGCTTATAGCCAAGGAAAGAACCAGTGAGCTTGAAGATATTTCAGTAAAAACCTCCTCAACTGAAAAGTAAAAGAGAAAAAA
>NW_006293088.1:851203-851799 GCF_000327345.1 Myotis davidii | reverse complement strand
GGGAAGGGGGATGGGGAACAGAATATCCAAGAACTATGAACTATGACAAAAGGTACAACATACACATCACGGGAATACCCAAAAGAGAAGAAAGACAGCAAGGAACAGAGGAAATATTTGAAGGAATATTGGCTGAGAATTCTCTAAAATTAATGACAGGTCCAGGAAGCTGAGAACACAGGATGAGTACCCAGAAAATCTGCACCTAGGTATACTGTACTCAAAGCACAAAAAAACAGACAATGATAAAAATCTCAAAACAAAAAAAGTCAGAGGGTGAGAAAATACCAACAAAATGGTTACTAGAGAAAAATGACATTTTATAATGATAATAGGGTCAATCTATTAAGGAGATATAATAGCCCTGGCCAGTTTTCTCAGTGGTTAGAGCGTCAGCCTGCAGACTGAAGGGTCCCAGGTTCCATTCTGGTCAAGGGCACATGGCTATATATATATTTAAATATATATATTTAAACGAAGATATAATAATTATAAACATATATACATCTAACAAGAGAGCCCCAAAATACATGATGCAAAAAACATCAAAATCAAAGGAGGAAATAGATGATTTAAATATCATAACCCACAATAGT
>NW_006293088.1:849644-851183 GCF_000327345.1 Myotis davidii | reverse complement strand
TATTGATGGGCAGCTAGGGTGCTCCCATAGCTCAGCTATCGTATATAATAAAAGCCTAATATGCAAATTGACCAAACATGGAACAACCGGTGGAATGACTGGTTGCTATGATGTGCACTGACCACCAGGGGGCATACACTCAATGCAAGAGCTGCCCCCAGCCTGCAGACCCCAGGCCAGCCAAGGCGAGTGCCAGTAGGGGGGCCCCCCCAATTACCCTGCCAGTCACCCCGCAGAGGGAGGCGACTGGCGGTGGCAGCAGGGGGCGGGGCCTGTGTGTGGGTGGCACCAGGTCAGCCAAGGCAGATACCAGTGGGGGTCCCCAATTGCCCTGCCAGTCGCCCCACAGATTGGCCCTGATCACCAGCCAGGCCTTGATCATGCACCAGGCCTCTATTTGTAAATCATGCTGCAAGGAGCATAGAGATGCATGTATCTTTCTGAATGAGTGTTTTGGATTTCTTCGGATAAATACCCATAAGTGGAATTGCTAGGTCGTAAGGCAGTTCTGTCTTTAACTTTTTGAGGACCCTCATACTGCTTTCCCTAGTGGCTGCACCAATTTGCAATCCTAGCAGGGGCGCACCAGGGTTCCCTTTCCTCCACATCCTCACCAACACTTGTGGTTCGTTGATTTATTGGTGTGACTAGCTTAGAGGAAGTCATACTGGAGAGGGTGGGCCTTGCTCTAAGCTGATGATTGTCCTTACAAAAGGGAGAGACATGGAGACAGATATACCCACAGGGAGAGCACAGGCAAAGAAGGCAGAGGTCAGGGTGATGCTGCAGAAGCCACGGAAAGCCGCCAGGAGCCAGGGGAGAGGCGGGAAATGGATGCTCCCTCCCAGCCCTCAGAAGGAACTAACCCTACCAATACCTAGATCTTGGACCTCCAGCCTCCAGGACTGTGAGACGATACATTTCTGTTCTCTTCATTATTTTTTAATCCTCACCCAAAGATACGTTTTCATTGATTTGAGAGGCAGAGTAAGAGAGAAACATCCGTCAGTTGACCCCTGTACACACCTCCACCGGAGATGGAACCCACAACCTGAGAATGTGCCCCGATCAGGAATCAAACAGCCAACCTTTTGGTGAATGGGATGATGCTCCAACCAACTGAGCCACCTGGCCCGGGCTACATTTCTGTCCTCTAAGCCGGGTGTGTTACGCCAGCCTTAGCAAACAAAGACACCAAACCGATTTATTCCATAAAAAGCCCCGAGGAGCCTGGACCAGCAGCCCTGGAACTGGGGCTAGAGGGTGAGGCAGGAGGAGCGTAATGGGGTTTTCCAGTCGCTTTGAGGTCCTCGATCCCCTCCACCACAAGGCTAGGTTTCTACCCCTCCCCACACCAGCAGAATTCTGACAGCATATTATCTGAGGAGGATTAAAAATGAAGCTTTAGGTTGACAGCTGCCACACACATTTAAAGGCATAGCTACTGTACCAAAACCCGAGTACTAATTGACAGGATGTAGCCTGAATGCTATACAGAGGGAATCTTCACCACAGACATGCAGTGTGGCCTTAGGCAGG
>NW_006293088.1:809410-849173 GCF_000327345.1 Myotis davidii | reverse complement strand
ATCATAACCCACAATAGTACTTAAAGACTTCAATACCTCCTCTGATGACGGGTAGAACAATCAAACAGAAAATAAGTGAGGAAACAGAGGACTTGAAGAACACAATGACCTAAGTAGATCTAACAGACATATACAGGACACTCTGCTCAACAACAGAATACACATCCTTCTCAAGTTCACAAAGGTCATTTTCCAGAACAGACCATGCGTTTGACCACAAATTAAGTCTCGACAGACTTTTAAAGATAGCACACAAGTTATAAATGAAGTTAGAAATGCAACACAGAAGGAAGACAGGAAAATTCACACATTTCTAGACATTAAACAATGCTCTTAAACAACCTATGGATCAAATGAGAAATCGTAGGGGGAATTAGAAAACACAGATAAATGAAACTGCAAACACAGCAAAGCAAGGCTAAGGGGAAACTCATAGCTACAGATGCTTATGTTCACCAACAAGAACATCACCTAGATATACCACACCTTTATCCAGCCATCTATTGATGGGCAGCTAGGGTGCTCCCATAGCTCAGCTATCGTATATAATAAAAGCCTAATATGCAAATTGACCAAACATGGAACAACCGGTGGAATGACTGGTTGCTATGATGTGCACTGACCACCAGGGGGCATACACTCAATGCAAGAGCTGCCCCCAGCCTGCAGACCCCAGGCCAGCCAAGGCGAGTGCCAGCAGGGGGGCCCCCCCAATTGCCCTGCCAGTCGCCCCACAGATTGGCCCTGATCACCAGCCAGGCCTTGATCATGCACCAGGCCTCTATTTGTAAATCATGCTGCAAGGAGCATAGAGATGCATGTATCTTTCTGAATGAGTGTTTTGGATTTCTTCGGATAAATACCCATAAGTGGAATTGCTAGGTCGTAAGGCAGTTCTGTCTTTAACTTTTTGAGGACCCTCATACTGCTTTCCCTAGTGGCTGCACCAATTTGCAATCCTAGCAGGGGCGCACCAGGGTTCCCTTTCCTCCACATCCTCACCAACACTTGTGGTTCGTTGATTTATTGGTGTGACTAGCTTAGAGGAAGTCATACTGGAGAGGGTGGGCCTTGCTCTAAGCTGATGATTGTCCTTACAAAAGGGAGAGACATGGAGACAGATATACCCACAGGGAGAGCACAGGCAAAGAAGGCAGAGGTCAGGGTGATGCTGCAGAAGCCACGGAAAGCCGCCAGGAGCCAGGGGAGAGGCGGGAAATGGATGCTCCCTCCCAGCCCTCAGAAGGAACTAACCCTACCAATACCTAGATCTTGGACCTCCAGCCTCCAGGACTGTGAGACGATACATTTCTGTTCTCTTCATTATTTTTTAATCCTCACCCAAAGATACGTTTTCATTGATTTGAGAGGCAGAGTAAGAGAGAAACATCCGTCAGTTGACCCCTGTACACACCTCCACCGGAGATGGAACCCACAACCTGAGAATGTGCCCCGATCAGGAATCAAACAGCCAACCTTTTGGTGAATGGGATGATGCTCCAACCAACTGAGCCACCTGGCCCGGGCTACATTTCTGTCCTCTAAGCCGGGTGTGTTACGCCAGCCTTAGCAAACAAAGACACCAAACCGATTTATTCCATAAAAAGCCCCGAGGAGCCTGGACCAGCAGCCCTGGAACTGGGGCTAGAGGGTGAGGCAGGAGGAGCGTAATGGGGTTTTCCAGTCGCTTTGAGGTCCTCGATCCCCTCCACCACAAGGCTAGGTTTCTACCCCTCCCCACACCAGCAGAATTCTGACAGCATATTATCTGAGGAGGATTAAAAATGAAGCTTTAGGTTGACAGCTGCCACACACATTTAAAGGCATAGCTACTGTACCAAAACCCGAGTACTAATTGACAGGATGTAGCCTGAATGCTATACAGAGGGAATCTTCACCACAGACATGCAGTGTGGCCTTAGGCAGGTCATGCAACCTCTCTGTGCCTTCGGGTTCCTAATAAGATAGGAGATTGGTTGCATCTATTTCCTAGGTTTGACGTGAGAATTGAAGTCCTTACCACACACGTGTCCAGTGAATATTTACTTTGCAGAGGTCCTGATTCCCAGGGTCCCAAGGAGCCAGTAAGCCCTGAACTTCCAGTTTCCAATCATTGGTGTAAGGACAAGACCCCAGGCAGGACACCCACAAATAGAGATACCCCCCCCCCCACGAGCTACGGGACATGAATCTCGGGTGTCCTCCTTGATAAAAAGGGCCCTGGCCATTCCGGCACAGACCCTGCCCAGGCCCCTGAGAGCTGACCGTGCCGTCGGGGGTGTGCCAGGAGACTCCGCGGACGTCCTTCAGCTGCCGCTGCGCGGGGTGGTAGGAGGCGATGGTCTGGAATGGGTTCTGGCTCTGGTTCCAATGCCACTGAATGACCTCCAGGGGCATGGGCAGGTCCCCGTGGTCGTCAAAGAAGATATGGTGGCCCAGGAGGGTGAAGTTGACCTTCCTGATCTCCTGGAGCAGCTAGAGGGGCCAGACAACAGGGACGTGGAGCTGGCATCAGGTTGGGCCAGACCTGAGAGCAGTCCCATCCCACTGGCCTTGATCTTCACACCTGTGAAATGGGGCCCCAGGACTTGGTCAATGTGGCGTTCGGGAGGCAGTGGCTGAGAGCTCTGGCTCTGGACTCAGTTAGCTCTGGGTTTAGGCCACTTGCTATGAGGCCTTGGACCTGTCACTTAACCTCTCTGAACCCCAGTTTTTTCTACAAAATGAGAGCAACAGAAACCCCATCTTCTGGGCTGTGAGGCAATAAATAAGTTAATCTATGTGGGGGGCTTAGAGCAGTGCCTGAAAAATAGTAAATTGTCACCTCCTATAGAGGATTTGCTAATATTCCTTTTCTCTGGAAGTCCCCTTGGCCATCCCTCTGGAACCTAATGCCTGGGGACCACAGTCCACGCCCTCTCATCTGTAAGAGCTGCTGGAATCTCCCCTGCCCTCCAGTCTCCCCCACTCCATCCCCTTCCTCTCAGGATGTAGACAAGGGGACAAACTAGAACACGCTTGGGACTGGAATTCCTGGGCCTGAATTCCATCCTGGCTCTGTCCTCAATTTGCTGTGTGACTTTGAACAAGTCGTTGAACCTCTCTGGTCTGATGCTGAACAGGCTTCCAACTTAATCTGGCTCCTAGATTTTTTTCCCTCCATAAATAGGAGAGTCTATTGGGGCCCAGAGCTCACCTCACCTTGGGGACTGACAGGCAGACAGACAGATAGACAAGGGTGCTGGTCCCTGGCCTTCTCCCCAAAGAGGCTTTCAGACTCAGGACTTTCCTCCTGGAATGTCCAGCGGCTGCCCTTCCCCTGCTTAAATCCTGCCACCCACCCCCACCCCCACCTCGCACAGCTGCAACCCTAACTTCCTGCTGCACTCAGCAGGGACAGATCTTATTAGCTGCCCTCGTCCCCTCCCAGGATGAAGGTCTGATTCTCTCGCAGTGCCCAGCCAGGGCCTGGTGCGTAGTGGGTGCTCAGCAAATGGGACTGGATAGCCTGGTTGCTATGATCGATGCTCTTTGGTGTCCACTATTAGGGGAGGAAAGAAGTCGATCGGTCCTTCATCACAGCTACTGCCAACCGTGGCTGGGAGAATGCCTGGAAGGAGAAGTGGGAAAACCACAGTGGGATGGGCTAGACCGGGTTCAAAGCCACGGGCTGCCGTTTACCACTGAGCGTTCGTGGGCAAATCACTTATCTCCCCATCCCTCCGCTTCCCTACTTGTAGGTTATCAACCTCATAGGATGGCCGTGAGGTAAGGTGGATGTGTACTGGGCACTCAACACACAGAAAAGCTCCTATGATAATTTGTATGTTATTCATGCAGCAGGCACATGGTAAAATAGTGTTTTACCAGCTGGCATCAGAATTCCTCTTAAAGAAAAACTGCATTAAACACACACACACACACACACACACACACTAGGGCTGCAAGGTTAGACTGTGAGGTTATGGGGTAGAAAGGCACAAATAAATAGAATAAAGGGGTGATTCTAAAGAACTAACTAAATTGCTCAGTTAGTGAAGTGGCCGGGTATTCGGTGAGGGGTGAAAAGTGAAGAAGGGAAAAATAAAGAGCGGCCAGAGACAAGGGTTGGGGGATTGGCTGAGCCCCAAACTGTGAAAACCCCAGGGAATGGGCTCAGCACAGGGGTGTCTGGCAACAAAGGAGACAGTGCGCATCTCCGCTGTGAAACCCTCCGCTCCCCCAGATCCTCAGTAAAGCCTCCTCCGGGGCGGGCTGGGTGGTGGAGGAGTGTGAGAGTCAGAAAACACAGACTTGAGCTCTGAATCAAGGTGACCCCTAAACCTGAAGCCACGCCCAGAGAGCTGATGGGGGCCCACTAACCCATTCCCCAGCCCACCCCCCACCCCGGACCCTGGAGCAACCACAGGGGGCCCTGGGACCCCCACTCCTTGCAGGTTTGCTTCTACAGAATTTGACCTGAACCTCCAGACAGACTGACTGTCTTGGATGGTGAGGATTAAATTAAGGAAGAGGGACTTTTGTTTTGGCCACATGTCCCATGGCCTCTCCACCCACTGGCCCAGAACCCACTGGGGATGGAGAGGCTACTGCTGAGGGGGGCGGGGCTGCCCTGCGCTCTCCATGGCAACCAGAGACTCTGCGCCTGCTCCGTGGCCCTGGCTTTCCTCACCCGCCAGGGATAGACCACCTCCTTGGGGCAGTGGGTCTGGCTGCAGCCGAGGAGGCTGTGCAGCCCGTGGGCCACGGCATAGACAGCAGAGTACACGCTGTAGGCCACGCGCTCGCCGGAAAGCGTGAGGATGGTGTTGAAGGACTCGAGGGCGGCCAGGCAGGCGTCGCACTCCTGGTTGCAGGTGGCCCCCGAGCTGGGCCTGTTGGACGCCGGCGTCCTGGCCTGAGCCCGGCGCACACGAAACTCGCTGAAGCCCGGGATGGACACGCTCTCGGTGGTGACGCCCAGGAAGGTGCCCGTGTGGCTCAGCTCGGTGAGGTTGTGCAGGGCCAGGTCGATGGCCCAGGACTCCGAGGCGATCCACACGGTGCCGGTGAGGTTCTGGCGCAGCACCTGGTGGAAGAAGTGGTGCAGCGCCAGGTCCGGCGAGAACACGACCACCACGCGCGCCGAGCTGTGCCGCAGCTTGTCCACGATGGCCTCCAGGCGCCTGCGCTCCTGCCGCGTCACCACCTGGCTGGGCTGCGGCGTGGGCAGCACCTCGTGCAGGGCCACGCAGATGTCGTGGCGGGCCAGGTGCTCGCTGAGCAGCTGGCTGTTCCGGCGGCCGTAGTCGTCGTCGCTCACCAGCACAACGATCCAGTTCCAGCCGAAGCGGAGCATCAGTTGCACCATGGCCTCGAGGTGGTGGTCGGCGCCTGGCACCGTGCGCAGCACCGCGGGGAAGCTCTGCTTGTCCCGCAGGTCGTCGCTGATGGCGCTGAAGGTGATCTGCCCGAGGGGAGGGGGCCGTTTAAACCTGCAGTCCACCTCTACCCACCTCCGCCAGTCCACGACGTGTCCCATCTCCCGTACCGTAGGGGTCTTTTCCTTTTGTCCATTGCACTTCTCAACCTCTAACATCCTAAACCACTTAGTTATTTCCGTTTACTGTCTGTCTCTCCCCACTAGAAGATAAGCTGTAAGTTCCCTTCTGTATCCTCCGAGCCTACAACAGTACCTGGCATAGTGGGTGCTCAGCAAATATTTGTTAAATGAATGAAAGAATGAGTTCAGTACTGGAGTAGATGTTTCACATAAGAATACGAACACTTACTGAGCACCTACTATGTGTCAGACCCTGTGCTAGATGCTTTACAGAATAAAAACAACAGCAAAGGCCCTAGCAGGGTAGCTTGGTTAGAGTGTCGATCTGATACACCAAGGTTGCAGGTTTGATCTAGGGTCAGGGCACATACAAGAAACAACCAACGAATGCACCAATAAGTGGAACAAATCGATGTTTCTCTCTCTTTCCCCCTTCCTCTCTCTAAAACAGCAAAAATTACAGAATTTGTAACTACCTACTGTGTGCCAAGTCCAGTGCTAGCTACTTTTTAATGAATAGATATTTTATGCTAGTTCTGGACTAGGCACTTTCAATCATGGTGATGATAACAGTGATAATAGTAGTAATCCCAATAGCACTTTGTTGAGGACCTACTATGTGGCAGACTCTATGCTAGGCAATTACACAGGATAACATTGAGCATTTTCTGAGCTTCCATTCTTGTGCAAGATGCTCTACATCAGCGGTCGCCAACTTTCGGACAGCACGGACCACACCGTTGGCAACCGCTGCTCTGCATAACAGGAACATTAGCGACCACCTACTGTGTGCTGAAAACTCCTGCATAGGTTAAATGCTTTAATCATCAGACAGTCCTGGGATAGAACTCTTATCATCCCACTTTGCAGCTGGGGAAACTGAGGCTCAGAAGACATAAGACATTGGTTCTCAACCTTCTGGCCCTTTAAATACAGTTCCTCATGTTGTGACCCAACCATAAAATTATTTTCGTTGCTACTTCATAACTGTAATGTTGCTACTGTTATGAATCGTAATGTAAATATCTGATATGCAGGATGGTCTTAGGCGACCCCTGTGAAAGGGTCGTTCGACCGCTAAAGGGGTTGCAACCCACAGGTTGAGAACCACTGACTTAAGAGATTGGCTCAATGGGCACGACTCAGAGCCAAGACACACACCCAGGTGTCTGCCTCCAAAGCCTGAGCTCTCAACCAATAGGCCAGGCTGCTTGCCCAGGATTGGGGTTGATGTCCTGCTTCTGGTCTCCCCACCCACTTCCACCCGATGACTGGGGGGGGAAGGGAGCCCTCTGGACAACCACACCTCTGTCCCCTCCCAGCCCCTGCTCCCAGGGCCCAGGAATCTCACCTGTGGAAGGAGAAAGAGGGAGAGGAAGTGGGCCACAGTCATGGTAGCCTCAGAGTTTTCAGGGCCAATGACGGCCACGACGCGGGGCACGTAGTGGCTGTAGTCCTCCTGGATGGGCAGGAAATAGTCCTCCTGCGCCAGGAAGTAGAGCACGGGCTGGATGTTGTTGGAGACGTAGCAGACGTCCACCATCTCGTAGCCCAGCCGCACGCCAGGCAGCAGGCTGCTGTGGTTGTTGATCTCCTCCACCGCGAAGTGCATGGCCTGCATGAGCTTGTAGCCCAGCGCCTTCACCTCGTACCTGGAGGGCCGCATGGGGTGGAGGCAGGTCCGGAATGAGCGGGGTGGGCAGGGGAGCCAGCCTGCTGGTCCTACACGCCAAAGGAAAGCCAAGCAGGCCTTGCCCAAGAAAGAGAGACTCCAGAAGGTTCTGGCATTTTTACCACCTCAATGACTCTGTACCGCATCTCTAGGATCATCATCATCCCTATGACCACCTCTGACATTCTATCTCTGTAGCCACCGTCAATCACTGCCATTGCCACCCTTACCACCATCGCTCTGGACTCTGTCACCATTCTACCAGTGTCCACCAGTGTG
Source organism: Myotis davidii (assembly GCF_000327345.1). Classification (NCBI taxonomy): domain Eukaryota; kingdom Metazoa; phylum Chordata; class Mammalia; order Chiroptera; family Vespertilionidae; genus Myotis; species Myotis davidii. The sequence goes on along the minus strand of NW_006293088.1, from coordinate 841,680 downwards.
GCCACCATTACCCACTATAATCTCCATCATCACTAACACCACTTTCACCATCATCACCTTACTATCCCTGTTACCAATATCATTGCCACTGCCACCACATGTCTGTGATCACCATTACTAATACTATCATCACCACCACCATCATCATCACTATCAATATGCCACCATCAGCAGCATTACTATCACCATCACCACTATCATCTCTACCACCATCCTCACCACCACCATTATCACCATCCTTACCATCACCACCACCATCATCTCCATCATCCTCACTATCACCATCAACACACCATCACCACCAACACCATCAGCATCATTATCACTATCATCACTGTCATTACTACTATCATCACCACCATCCTCACCATCACCATAACACACCACCATCACCACCAACACATTAGCAGCATCACTATCACCACTATTGTCCCTACCACCTATCACCAGCACCACCACCATCATCACCATACTCTTCACCTTTTTTTATTATCACCAGCCATCACCATTATAAACATCACCATCATCACTTCCATGACTGCCATCACTTCACTGGACTCCCTACCATTACCACAGGTGCCAGAACATCTAACGTCATGTTTCGTACCATCCCTGTGCCATCACCCTCACCATTCTCAAGCCAGCATCTAACCTTCCCCAACATCATAGAAGTCAGTGCTCAGTCATCTTTTGCACGCTCCTTCCTCTCTCCCTCTCTCCCAGAATGCCTTCACCCTCTCTGCACGAGGTCACATTGTATAATCCCAGGCTGGCTCCAGGAGATGGCCCAATCTCTGAGCGAGGCTACCACCCCCAGGGGCTCACAGGGAGGGCCAGAAAGTCCCCTCCAGTCCTGGCAGCGCCCCTGCCCACCTCACCACAGCCCTGGGAACAGGCAAACTGTCCCCTCCAGCTGAGAAGCTGCTGTACAAGAGCCACATTCTGCCTCCAAAGTTAGGACACCTGGTGTCTTGACGGGGCCCCGGAGTGGACTCCCTGGGAGCCCCCTAATTGCCAGAGGGGATGCGGGTGGTCTCTGGTGGTCTCTGAGACATGGCCTTATGATCTGAAACATCCTATAACTATAGTAAGAGACATGGCATTGGGACAACCCAGATCTCAGTGTTTCAGAACACAATGGCCAACATTTCAGAACCATGGACTGTGTGGGGCCTCCCTGGGGGCCAGCGAGGTGGATCCAGGATGGGGATTTGGCAATGAATGAGGAGGAGCTTTTTGAGCTCCCAATCTCAGCCTGGCCTCCCGAGGACCAGGACCAGCCCCGGCTCCCACCCACCCTCACCGCCACGTCCAGCCTCCCACCGGAGACTCACTCCTTGCACTTGGGCACCTGCAGGAAGTTGAGGTGGACGGTGCCCTTCACGTTGGCATGGAGGGTGAAGAGGCCACCCAAGAGGTAATCCCCTGCCAGGCTGAAGTCCGGGTTCTCAGCCGGCACAGCCAGGGCCTGGAGCAGAAAGAACAGGGAGCAGACCACCCCGGCCTGAGGTCCCATGGCTGGGAAGTGGGGTCCCCAGAGGTCGCTCTGCCTCACCAGAGGGCTGGCCGCTTAATTCCAAGGGATTTGCACAGACATTTACATAGTGACGGTCCTGCCACTGTCCGGGGTGGGGAATGCACAGGGGACAGGTGGAGAGATCAGAGGGCTCCGGGGGAGGGGAGGAGGCTGGAATGCGGAGGATCCCCTCTTAGGGATCGCGGGGCCTGGGTGGTCAGGAAGAACTGCCTTTGGAGGTAGAGGGAGCATGTCCTGCCAACTGGGCCCTGGCCTGCCTCGTGGCGGGGGATAGGTCGCATCCCCTGATGTTCAAACACCTTGCAGTTAAGGACACAGGAGATCCACCAGGAGACAGAGCAGGTTGGCAGATGGGGCCCGACCTCAGCGCCTGACCAAGGTGGCCTGGCCTGTGGTAATTAAATGGCATCTGGCCTATAGCAGGTGTCCCCCAAGCCGTAGTCATTGTCAGTAAGAACCAGGAGCTGTGCTGAGTGCTTGCCATTCTCTCTCTCTCTTTAAACTGATGTCAGAGAGGAAGGGAGAGGGAGAGAGATAAAAACATCAACGATGAGAATCACTGAACAGCTGCCTCCTGCACGCCCCACACTGGGGATTGAGCCTGTAACCAGGGCATGTACCCTGACCGGGAATCAATTGAACCGTGACCTTCTGGTTCACAGGTCGATGCTAAACCATTGAGCCACACCAGCCCGGGCAGTCTCCATCTCTCTTAATGCTCACGAAAACTGGAAGTGTTTCTAACCCCGGTTCACAGATGAGGAAACTGAGGCACCGGGAGGTTAAGAAACTCCCCCTGGGTTGTACAAACCACAGAGCTGAGATTCAAATCACACAGCCAGACTCTAAGGTGGTTTCCCCTCAACCCCATCCAGGTGTAAAGCGAGTCAGGACAGCTCCGTGATGCCCCAGGCTGTGCGGCCAGCAGAGAGGAGATAAGGAGTTGTATGTGTGTGTGTTGGGGTGGGAGGGGGGCAGGGCCTGTGCCACAGCCTGGGGGGAGTGACAGTGACCAGGAGCACAGGTCATTTCTATTGAAACTGTGTTCTGAGGGCTCACTGCTGAGCACTCACCATGCTCAGTCATCCCGTTTTATTCTCACTACCTCTTCTGTTTCCCCATTTAGCAGATGAGAAGACTGAGATTCAGAGAGGGACAGTAAAATTCAAAGCCACAGAGCAGGTTAGTGGATTGAAGGAATCCAAGGCTCAAAGGGGGGCTGATGGGAGTGGTGGCAACCAAGCAGATCCAACGTGGAAGGAACACGGGGCCCCCTGGACAGGGAGAGCTTCTTAGTGTGGCTGTCAGCGTGGAAGGAGGAGCCCCCTGAGGACCCAAATCTGAAGGAGCAATGGTCAGAGGTCAGACGTCTCGGCTTCCGGTCCAGCTCTGTGGCAGTCAGTGCGCAGGCTGCCCTTGGGCAGGCCCCTTCCATTCTCTTGCCTCCGTTCCCCTCCTGTAAACTGGACTCGCATGCAGGGGCAGGGATCCTTGGGAGATTCTGATGAAAGTTCTGGATGCGAATGTAACACTTGGCAAATGCAGCTGAGAATCCAGGGCGCCCCCAGGCTTGGGCTTGTCCGAGACCCCGCACTGAGGCGCCCTGGGTCGGGCGATAAGAGTCTCTACGGTCCTCTGACCTTGACATCATCTGAGAGGCAACTGGATGTGGCTGAGTCACTGACCGCCCTGAGGACAGGAGCCTGGGACACTGCGTCACCATGACTCTCCTTCAGGGCTGCACGCACAGCACATACCCTGGTGGCTGAGGCCCGACACAACTGTCACCCTCATGGCCTAGTTCAGGGCCTGAGGTCCCTATGCACACACCTGTGTGGCCACTGGTTGCCAAGGTGAGGGAGAGCCATGACAAGCTCATGCAAAGTACATGGGGTGGGGGCAGCTGTGGAAATGGGGGGCCCTGGAGAAGCTGCCCATTGCCTTGTGTCTGCTCCCCCAAGGTGCTCACAGAAAAGTGGGGCTGGAGGAGGCTGCCCTCAATTTCCTTCCTCCCCTCCCATGGAGCACAAGAGCCCCCAAGAAGGGCCCAACCCCAGGGACTGGGGGCTGCATCAGCCCTTCCCCACCCTACTCACCAGTTTCTTTCTTACCAGTGCTCCCCCATCCAGGAAAAGCCAGGCAGCTGGGAACCCAGCTCCAATCTGGCTTATGGTGTGGCAGGGAGGGTCTCCCCAAAGGTCTGGGAGATGGGCCACCCCGCACCCCAGCAGCTGACTTGGTTCAGACACTTCGGAGGAGGGTCACCAGGGAGGCCTCGGAGCCTCTTCTCAGGGGGCCCAGCCTGTGAGAGGTTAGAAGCTAACAGTGGAGTGGGCCCTGGAGCTCGGGGATCTAAGGGTGAGCTGAGGCCTGTGGGGGAAACTCCACTTGAACCCAGAGACCCACTTATGCCTCCTCACCATTCTTGCTGGGTGAACTCAAGGATCTGGAGGTTCCAAATGACCACAAGCCCAATAAGAGCCAAAGGGAAGGGAAGCCACCTTCATGGAGCCTCTGCGATGCTTTCAAACAGCATTACGTCTGCTCAGCACACGTGGGAAGGATTCTGCCCCCATTGTACAGATGAGGAAACCAAGGCTCAGGAGCCTAATGCCTTCTGTGGGAGGCCTAACGGAGGCCAAAGGTCGACCAACTACTCAAGGTCATCCTGTTGGTTAGTAGGAGGGCCGGGGGTGAACCCAGGGCTATGGACCTCACAGCTCATGCTCCTTATCACCTGCTCCACCAGGTCCCTGACTTCTAGCTGCTCCTCTACCACTGTCATTCCCTGCCCTCCCCACCGGCACCTCCACCTCCATTTAACTAGGGCAGGCGGTAGCTCCAAGCCACTGCTCGCTCCGTTTCCTCTGCCCTCCCTCGCCTCCCAGACCAGGGGGCTGGTGGCTCCTGAGAGCCCAGTACCCGAGCAGGTGCCCAAGGCCTCTTTGCATGGTCACCACAGTAAGTCCCCGTGTCCGTGCCGGCCCATGGAGTCTCTTCATTTCCCTGTGTGACTGGGGCCCAGTGCAGGTCCGGGCTTGGAGCGTGAACCATTTGACTGAGGCCGGACGTCCGTGCCACCGCGGTCCCAGGGGTGGCCAGTCAGGCATGAACTCTAAGGAAATGAAGGTCATCTGTGCCAGCTCCTGGCTGACAGGCTACTCGGAGCTCTTGGGGGTCCAGAGGAAGCATTAGGGTGCAGACCCACCCTCTTCAGAGTCATGCCATTTCCATTCATTCCCCCACCACACGTCCATCCTCGGTTCCTGTGTGGTGTCTGGAGGCCAGTGTAGTAAATAGATCCACTGGTGCATGCTCAAGGCTTCATCTTTGCCTTAAGCCCTATCCATTGTTTCCATGCACCTAGATTAGCACACTTTTTAGTTGTTGTTAATCCTTACCCAAGGATATTTTTCCATTAATTTTTTTTTTTTTAAAAGAGTGGAAGGGAGAGGGGGAGAGAGAAACATCAATGTGAGAGGGACACATCCATTGGTTACCTCTCACACGTGCCCCAACCAGGGCCAGGGATTGAGCCTACAACCAAGGTACATGCCCTTGACTGGAATTGAATCTGTGACCCTTCAGTCCATAGGCCAATGCTTTATTCACTGAGCAAACCGGCGAGGGCACTGTGCTCAAGGCTTTAGATGTCACATCCTCAGATACTCACGGCAGCCCTAAAGGTACATTCTATGGCTCCCATTTTGCAGATGAGACTGAGGCACAGATGATTGAAGTAACTCTCACACCTCGGTGTGCCTTACCTAGCAAGGCCACTGTCAAGGCTTCATGAGATTAGGTAGCTAATGCTCTTAGCCAGTGGTCAGCCAGCTCTGCTGCTGTCTTGGTGTGACCTTGAGCAAGTCACTCCATTCATGCAAAAACATTAGTAAGGACTACAAAATGCAGTTGCCATCCTTAACTTCCATAAACTCCAGCCTGGGCACTGGGTGCTACCCTTTGTCCGGGTCAAGCCCCCACTTGCACGAATCAGTGGTAGCCCCTGGGTGAGCAGGGTGGGGGCTCTGCCAAGGGTAGTCTTCACCCCCGTCCCAGAGCTCTGAGACCCTCCATGCCAACAGCCCAGATTGCTGGACCTGGGATAGGGGTGTCAGTGTGGTGGGGGAATGAATGGAAATGGCGTGACTCTCTCAAGAGGGTGGGTCTGTACCCCAATGCTTCCTCTGGACCCCCAGGAGCTCCGAGTCAGCCTGTCGGCCAGGAGCTGGTATAGGTGACACCCCTATACATTCTCTGTGTGTGGGGACAAGCCAGGACACACGTGACCCCCTCTAAGTCAGCTGGCCCAGGTGGGGTTGGACCCACAAACTGGGCTCAAGCTAAGTGGCCACAGTTGCTCCCCTCATGTCATCTGGCAGCTGAGCGGGTCTTTGCAAGGCAGTCAGCGCCGTGTATGAACATCTGCATGGAGGAAAGAGCGGGTTCCGGAACTGGACAGCCCTGTGCTTCTGTACCAGTGATGCCACACACTTGGCAGGGCCCCTTACCTTTCTGCACTGTCCTCACTGCAGAACGGGGGCATGGCAGCACCTGCTCCCTCAGGCGCTCGGGAGAAACCAAGTCCCTGGCACGTTATTCTCAGGGTTCTCCAGAGACACAGAAGCAAACGGAGGCACAGAGGAGACAGGTTTATTGTAAGGAAACGGCTCACAAGATTGTGGGGTGAGGAAATCCAAATTCTGCCAGTAGGCTGGCAGCCCAGAGGCCCGGGAGGAGCTGCGGCTGAGGCCACAGGCAGTCTCCTGGCAGAATTCCTTCTTGTTCGGGAAGGTCGGTCTTTTTCTGTTAAGGCCTTCAACTGATTGGATGAGGCCCACCCACATTATGGAGGGTAATCTGCTTTCTCAAAGTCCACTGATTTAAATGTTAATCTCATCCAAGAACACCTTCACAGAAACATCTAGAATAACATTTAGCTAAAATATCCAGGCGTGTAAACTTATCACAGCACATAGCAGTGGCTGTTACACAATGGGTAAATGCGCAACATTGGCGAACCATGAATTCTGTGTCTGGCGTTGTTCTAAACACTTACATTGATTAACACATTTCTCATGACAACGGTGTGGGCATACATATCACATATATTACTTTTCCCATCTTACAGGTGGAGAGACAGAAGGCCAGAGAGTTTGCACAGCTTTTTGGAGCTGGGATTTGAACCCAGCCCATCTGGCTCCAGAGCTCCCACCACCGCAGCAGGTATTCCCATACATCAGTGCCTGCCCTTCTTTCCATAGCACCGAGGGCACTGCACTCCTCACACCCAATGACACGCTGGCAATGCCATCAGACTTAGAAGCTGCCCCCCACCCCCACCAGAAAGACCGATTTGGTTAAGTCACAGGTATTTTATTGGGTGTCGTCAGGGCGAATCCCATGGCACCTCACAGTGTAGAGCCAGCAGAACCAGGGACATCTCCACCCCACCCACCCAGCCTCCTGACCTGGCACCTTGTGGGAAACGGTGCAGAACCCGCACCTGCCAGGCAGCATTGGCACTCACCCCTGACCTCTGGCCCAGTGTGAGGTCCTGGCACTTGGGCAGTGGCCACCCTACCCTATGGGGAGCCCCTGACAGCTGTCCTTGAGGAGGGCCCAGCACTTTTACGGCTCCATAAAAACTGCTCTCCAAAGTCACCCCTTACAGATCCCTGGCCACTCAGAACCCAACCTAGTTGTCCTAGAGCAGTGGTCAGCAAACTGCGGCCCCTTGAGTGTGGCTCTTCCACAAAATACCACGTGCGGGCGCGCACGTACAGTGCAATTGAAACTTCGTGGCCACACTCAAGGGGCCAAAGAGTCGCATGTGGCTCATGAGCCACAGTTTGCGGACCACTGGGCTAGAGAGTCCACCGACTGGCTGCATCAGACAAAGAACAGGCCCCCCAACACCAGTCCACGCAAAGCCACTCGCATGCAAAGGAAGAAGATTCTACAGGCAATCCCAGGTCCTGGCAGGATGGGGACCTAGGGTAGGTCTCAGGGGCTGGGATAGTGGGAGCAACGTCTACCTGGGCCTGTGCTACCACAGCCAGTGGGAACTGAGCTCCCACAGGGAAACCAGGCAAATGCAGCTGAGGGCGGCCGTCCTGGAGGCTGGGCCCATCCACAGTTTCCAAAATCCCAGCCCCAACACAAAGGACCAGCATGTCCCACATCTTGGCAGGTGGCCTCCAACGGCCCCCCAGCCTCACCACATGGAGACGGTCAGGAATCACATGGGCAGGCAGGAGCCCTGGAGAAAGGCACATGGGCATCTAAGGCTTAAGGTCAGGCACAGGTACCCACTGGCTCGTGTGGTTGGGCAAAGAGCTAGTGTGAAAGGAGGATGACCCAGACCAAAGAGGGCCAGGTCAGCTAGTGCCCGGGCACCCTGCAGACCGCCCTGATCACACCCACTCCTGCAGCCCTGGAGATGCCAGGGCCAAGGCCAGGAGCCCTGTGGGTAATGAGGTTGCCAAAGGACCCGGAGCTGCCTCCTTTCTCCCAAGGGATCAGGAGCTGCCCCACTGTCATTCCCCAAGTCCCTAAACCAGGGGTGGGGAACCTTTTTTCTGCCCAAGGGCCATTTGAATATTTATAACATCATTCGTGGGCCAGACAACATTATCAACTTAAAAATCAGCCTGCTATATTCGGTCAAACATTTAATTAACTCACTCCTAATGCCTTGGCAGGGCCAGACCAAACGATTTTGTGGGCCTTACATGGCCCTCGGGCCAAACGTTCCCCACCCCTGCGACACCGCTGGGCCACAGTGCAGAAGCAAAGGAGGAAAGATGCCGAGCCAGCCGGCACCCAGGTCACCCTCTGAGAGGTAATTCCTAGGACGGCCGACGGGACGAGGGGCAGCACGCCTGTCCCTTCCCAGCAGGATCAAACCAGGGCTGGGCGCCTGGCCCCGAGATGTGGGACAGGCCAGGATACGGGCCAGTGGGGGGCTCGAGGCCAGCCCTTGGCTCTAGAAAAGGGGCTGCCCTCCAGGGAGCAGGGTGGAGGGGCTGGGTAGGCCCAGTGCACCGAGGTCAGTCACCTGGACGGACAGACAGGTGGACGGCGGAGGCGCCGAGGGGCTCACTGCATGTATGAGTAGCGCCAGTCCCCCAGAGGTTTGTGGGTCTCCTTGATGACCTGGGGCGACGTCCACCGCAGGATGTAGTGGGGCCCCCCGGGCTTGTCATTGGTTCCTGTGGGAAAAAGATGCAACAGCTCTGGGCAGGAGGGAAAGGCGAGGGGAGGATCCGACAGAATGAATGGGGCACCAGCATTTAAACTAAAACAAAATGTGCACACAGGGGCATTTCCTAAGCGCACCTGTGAGGAGCCCCCTTAGCGGGAGGCCGGGTGGGGCCGGGACTGGGAGTAGACAGGATGCCGGCACTCCTGGGGTCCATGTGCCCCACCTGCCCGGGGTGTCTCGGAGGCAGAGGGGACACTGTGGAGGGCACCAGCTCTGCCACTAGGCAGCTGGGATCCGAGAAAGTCACCAGCCCAATCTGAGCCTCTGTTTCCCCACTTATAAGGAGGAGGGAGTTGGACCAAAATGGCCCGGGCCATGGTGGTACAGGCTGCGGGAGCTGGGTCCAATGCTAGCTCCACCACTTCCTAGCCATGTGCCCTTGTGCGAGTCACTTCACCACCCTGTGCCTCAGTTTCCTCCTCTGTAAAATGGGGAGAATTTAGCACCCTGGCTCACGAGGTTGCTGAAAGGACTTGGGGTGAGTACAGTGCTGTTCTTATTACTCTTAACACCCTTGAAATGAAGGCTCTCGAGTCTCCCATAGAAACTTGGCTCCCCTCTGGAAACGGACACACTCACCAGAGGCTCGGGCTCCCCCAAAGGGCTGCTGGCCCACCACCGAGCCAGTGGACTTGTCGTTTATGTAGAAGTTGCCGGCAGCGTTCCTCAGCATCTCGGTGGCCTCCCGGACAACGTCCCTACAAGGCAGCGCAGCCAGCTCACCCACGGCCCCAGCCCAGGTCCAGCCCCAGCCCCAGCCCAGGCTGGCTATCCCGTGAGCACTAGGCCCAGCCTGGGGCCATGCTGGGCCAGCCACCAGCTGTGGGCCCTTGGGCAGGTGACTCAGGGTCTGAGCCTCAGCGTCCCCTCTGGAAAGGGGGTTTCACGTCCCCTCGTGGGGCTCCTGCAAGGACTGAGGGTGTGGGTCAGGCAGCACACACTCAAGGGAGTGGCCCATCATGGTCCAATTTTCTTGCCCCTCGGGAACTGGGGGACCCCCAAGCCCCTAGCCTGCCCCTCAGGTTCCACTCCCACCTCCATCCCCTCTCTTAGAGGCAGACAAGGGGAGCCATGGAGGAGGGAAAAGCAAAGGTTCAAATCCTGCCTCTGCAAGGTGAGCAGTGACCCTGGCCTGAGCCCGTGTCCCACTCTGCAGCTGAGACGATGACCTCGAGGAGCAGGGCCCCCTCAGACTCGGGGAGCTGGGCAGAAGCTCCCACTCCCAGGCCCACCCTAGATCCAAATTCGAAAGTGGGCCCCAGAACTTGCACTTTAACAAAGAGCCAGGCTGCCTCTGGGTAACTGCGCTTGGGAGGCCTGCCTGCCAGCCAGGGCTGAGGTGAGGGGAGTGGACAGAAACCAAGGGGCGGCATTATTACTAAGACCATGTCCAAGAGGGCAGTGTCCAGGGTGTGGACAGGACACCAGGCCTAGAGCAGAGGGGCTGTGGCCACTCACTTATCCTGGGCGAACACTGCCCCCGTGAGGCCGTAGCTGGTAGTGCTGTCCACCAGCCGCAGTGTCTCCCTGTACTTGTCGTCTGGGTAGACGTACACGGTCAGCACAGGCCCGAAGATCTCCTGGGAGAGAAGTGAGAGAAGTCCAAGGTCAGCATCAGCCTGGACCAGCGCCCTGAGGCTTCCCAGCCTGCTCTGGACTCTGCCTCTATTCTCAGTCCCGGTCCCCAGGCCCCAGTCCACACCTCAGCCCCTGCAAGTAGGGCCTGGCGTACGCAGTGTCCCTCTGATTCCCTCCGGGACAGAACCGTGCCCGGCCCCTGCCCTACCCGCCCCATCCCACCGTGGCAAAAGGTCCAAGGACACTTTCTGGGCCCCTGCTAGCCAAACCCACACCCGTAGAGGCACGGGCCCAAGCCATGGAAACAGTAGGCTTCTGGCAACAGCTGGTCCAGGAACTGCCCAACAATATTCTGTCCCTGCTGCCACCAAGGTGTCTTGATCTCCCGGGGCCTCAGTTTCTCATCTGTAAAATGGGACTGATAATATAGCCCTCACTTCAATCAAGGGCCAGCTGTGGGCGGCCACAGGTGAGCAGGTCAATGTCAGCTGAGAAGACTGCTGCGGGGGCATGAGCAATGGAAGTGCTACAATGGCCAGGGTGGCAGGGCCAGCACTGGGTTTGGGGTCAGGAGGCCTGAGCTCAAGGCCTGGCTCTGCTCTCCCCGGGTGTGATCTTCGCTGTCTAGGGCCTCCCTTTCCTCAACCGGAATTGGGATACGCCCCGAGAAGACGAGCACGGGCCAGGGCCCTGTGTGTCCTGTGCCGAGTGGGAGGCTGTCCTCTCGTGCTCCCAGCCACCCGCCCAGTCACCTCCTTCATGATGGGCTCCTGAGGGTCCTTGCTCTCCACAATGCAGGGCTCCACGAAGTAGCCCACAGAGTTGTCCCACTTGCCGCCCGCCAGAACAGTGAGGCTGGGTGAGGAGCGGGCGTGATCCAGCCACTTCTTGATGCGACCAAAGGACTGCAGGGGGCAGGGAGGAAGAGTGTCAAAGACCGGCTAGGGGACCATTCCCAGCAGCAGCCCTGCAGTACACTCACCCCAATACACCTGTTCCAGAAGGACCTGAATTCTGAAATGGAGGAGGGGAGGGCCCGGAGTGTCTGGACGAGCCATGGCAGAGACAAGGGCAGACATGCATGCTTGTGTGTGTTAGAACTACAGGTATATATTCACATATAAATATAACCAAACGCACATGACATATATGTATTCGGGCATATGCATGGCCATGTTGCTTTGTTAAAGCATGTAGATATACACAATGGGCAATAGTAGGTTTACAATTGTGAGTACGTGAATCACAGTTTATTCTTGTATTATCGATTTATTATTGTATTACTTACAACTATAAACCTACTTTTGCCCACCCCATATGTATGCCTGTAACATGCACATGTTTATCTATGTAGACCTACACATGTGCCTCTAAACACAAACATGTACATGAATATCTTTACATGCACACACGGGTGGATTTGTTCTTATATGGAGATATGAATGCATGAATGTGTATGCATTTCTGTGGAAAGCTGACACGCATGCCTACACATGAACGTGTTCATGCGTGCACAATTAGGTTTATGCACACAGGTGTGTGGGCCTAATTGCATGAATATGCACTTAAATGGGCTTGCTGAGCTTGGCTGCAGGGTGTGCAGGAGGCAAGTTCTCTGGTTGGAGGACTCTGCCCTTTACCAAGCTGGAGGCAGGGTGGCGATGTGGCTGCCTTCCTGGAAGTAGCGGGGCGGCGCTGTTCCCCTTTGAGGCCCCGATATCTCTTCCTCCCTCTCCCACCCAGTCCAGCCTCAGCCCCCCAGGAACAACTGGATTCCAGCCCGTACCTTGGCATCAATCACTGCAGAGAAAAAGGTCCCGAAGTCTTCTGCAGGCTGCAGGCAGGGGAGACACCAGAAGAGACTGAGCTGCCACAGACCCCGACAAAGGAAGGCCCCTCCCGCACACCAGCCCCACCCACGGGAACCTTCAGTCCCATCAGCCGCCCGCTGGGCCGAGCAGGGATGGAGGCAGCACTCACGTCGCCCACTTTGATCCTGCTGTGCTCCTCCAGCAGCCGCTTTTTGATCTGAGGCCACAGCGAGTGAGGCACGTAGAGGCGGGAGCAGGCCGCGCACTTCTGGCCACTGTACTCGAAGGCTGAGCGCAGGGTCCCGCTCACCACGCTGTCCACGTCCGCTGAGCGGTGCACAAAGTGGAAGTTCTTCCCACCGCACTCTACAGGGGCCAGGGTGGGGAACAAATGAAGGAGCAGGCTCTTCCGGCCAGCTCAGGGGCCCACCACACGGCCTACACCTATCCACGGGGCCCTGTAATCAGTGCCCCCATACCAGGCGGATGAGAGCAGGAGAGGCACAGAGTGAGAGCTGGGCAGCATCCCAGAAACCAGTGAGCCAGGCCTATTCTCCCACTCTACAGATGAAAAAACTGATGCCCAAGGGTGAAGGGCATCAGGGGTCATCAGGAACAACTCCCCCATTATACAGATGAAATAACTGAGGCCAGGGCCAGGGTGCTGCCCAATACAATGACAGAGGAAATAGCAGAATCCTAGGCCCCGGGCGACCTCCCAGAAGTGGCACAGCTTTCCCCTAACCCCCCAACCCAGCAAGAGGAGAGGGGGTCCACCCATGTCAATGCCAGGGCTCCTTCCCTACTCATGGTACTTAAAATGCTGAATGAATGAGGCATGAATGAATGAATGAAAGAAAGAAAAATGCATCCTGAGGCACAGGTGCTCTGCACACCCCCAGTGCCTGCCAAAGCGAGGTTCTGTACCTAAGGCCCCCCAGGGTTCAGTTCCTGCAGCACGACCCTACCTATGGCTGCATCCTCTCCTCTTTCATGATGGCCAGGAAAGGGAGGGGTCCCTGGAGCCACCGGGGAGGGGGCAGGGAGAGGGGCCCTTACCTCCGGCCAGGCGTGGGAAGGTGCGATAGCGATCCAGGTTCTGGGCTACCTGCTTCCACAGGTTTTTAAAGGTGCTGAAATGAGGACAGGGTGGGGATTAGGGAGCCAGCTCGGGTATCTGAGGGTGAAGGTCATGGGGGGTGGGCACAGGTCCCAGCAGAAGGGGCCGAAAAGCCAAGTGAGGCACGCCAGGGTCAGCAGCCCAGGAGGCGAGCAGGGGTCCCAGCAGAGGTGGTAGGGTACCCAGTAGGTGGTGGCAGCTGGAAATGGGCAGCATCCCAGGCCTATGGGGAGGCAGCAAGGGGAGCCTTGGTGGCAAGATGGTGCAGAGAAGACCAGGGCGCGGGGAGGAAGTACTGGGTTCAAGCTCTGACTCAGACACCCATGGCTGTGTGACCTTTCGCTCATTACTTAACCTCTCTGAGCCTCAAATCCTGCACCTCATCTGGGAACTGGAGGGAACAATCCCACGGCAGGGCTGTTCACTGCAATGAGTCCAGTGTTAGGACAGTGCCGGGCACACTAGGTGCCGGTGGGGGACAGACACTGTCACTAGCTGCATGGGGCTCCAGAGGCCAAACTGAGGAGGATCCTTGGAGAGGAAGCGTAGGCCCCCGCCTCCTCCCTGGGCTCCGAGAGTGTGACCAACCTCAGCACCGCAAAACAATAAAAATGCTAATCACCAGGGAGCCGGCGACACAGTAGCTAATACTAATTTATGACTTTCCCACCTTTGAGCCTCTGCTCATCAGAGCATGGCAAATGGGGGCCAAGCCTGCTCCGCCCGCTAACAGGCAGGGCCCCGCGGGGCTGTGCTGGCAGAGCAGGCCTTTGGAAACGGCCTCCTCAGCAATTCTAACGCCACGCCACCCGGCACACCCCGGAGGGAGGCGGGTGGAGGAGCCGGAGGCCAGCAGAGAGAGGCCGCCGCCGGGGTCCCAGTGACACCCGGGTGGACCCCCATGCTGACCCGGTGGTCCGTGGGCTCCCCAAACTCAAAGTAGCCAACATGTGAGTCATCTTTGTCCCAACCTTCCCGCTGCTGGGCCTCCGGGTGTCACCTTGTGAACGAGGCCTCCTGCCTGAGCCCAGACATTCCCGCTGACTCCCACCCCGACCCACAGACAGGCGATCGAATGTGCCTGCTGCTCATTCCCAGGTCTCCACCCGGGTTCAGGCCCTGTCATCCTGTCCCACGTAGAGCGCCGTGTGTGCAGAGCCATCACTAGGACAGTGAAGACACGGAGGCTCCGAGAGGGGAAGTGGCCCCCCAACAGCAGCACACCAAGTGAGTCCGGTCGGCGGCAGACCGTGTCACGTGCCATCTCATTCGCTCCTCACAGCCCAGCTCGGGACAGAGGTGCAAGGCGAACCTCCCTGAAGCACCCTGCCTCCCCCAACTCCCCACCCCCCACTTACGGCACGCTGCCTGTGAAGTTGATGCCGCACAGGTGCTCTGAGCTGGTAATCGTGTCCCCAAATGTGGGCCCGTCAGCTGGCACAAACTGGATGATGTTGGGGGGCAGGCCAGCCTCGCGGAGGATGCGGTAGACGGCGTAGCTGGCCAGCATGGCCGTGTCACTGGGCTTCCAAAGGACCACATTGCCCTGCTCGGAAGGCACATGATGACCAGAAGGCAGAAGGCCAGGGCCCAGCCCTGACCCCACCCCCTGAAGCATGGTCATCCCTCCCTGTGCAGCAGGCCCCTGTGCAGGCCTGGATGTCCCCTACCCGACCACACCTCCAGGTGCCAGGCGCTGTGCTCTAACAGCCCTCGCCAACACCACCACACCAGCCGAGGCACCCTTCCTCCAGAAGCCTGCACGGGCTGGCCCTGCCTGCACCCTCAGGCAGCTCTGCTCTGGGTGTTTCTGAGTTGCTGGGTGCTCACAGGTGTGGCTGAGCAAGTGCGCACAAGGCTCTCTCTGCACGTGTCCTGGGGAGGGCACGTGGGCATCTGGGCGTGTGCGCGTCTGTCCATGGGCAGAGGCACGGGGACAGCCTTGTGCATGAGCGTCCTCCAGCTCACCCAGCCTTCCTGCCTGGGCCCAGGCCCCCGACCACTGTCAGCCCTCTTCCTGCAGCTCCCAGACACCAGGCCCACTGAACGCAGGGCTACGTCTGCCCCATTGGACCGGAAGCTCATGAGGATGATGGTCAGCTTCATCCTTTAAAACTAAGTGGAGCCCTGACCGGTGTGGCTCAGTGATTGAACACTGACCCGGGAACCAAGAGGTCACCGGCTCGATTCCCAGTCAATCCCCAGAGGGGGGCATGCAGGAGGCAGCCGATCGATAATGTTTCTCACATTGATGTTTCTATCTCTCTATCCCTCTCCCTTCCTCTCTCTAAAAATCAATAAAAACACTTTTTAAAAAACTACGTGGAGTTTGGCTCAGTGGTTAGAGTGTTGGCCTGTGGACTAAAGGGTTGCAGGTTCAATCCCTGGCCCTGGTCAGGGCGCATGCGGGAAGCAAACAATTGATGTATCTCACTCAGATCGATGTTTCTTTCTCTCTCTCTCTCTCTCTCTCCCCCCCCCCTTCTACTCTATAAAAAACAAATGGAAAAAATTTCCTTGGGTGAGGATAAAAAACACACAACTAGCCATACGACCATGACAACTAAGTCACCAGCACATAGCAAGCACTCAAAAGTGAGCTATAATCCATCACCATCACTAACCGTCACCATAGACTAGCCTGCACAGGGCCAGACCTGCCTGGCGTTCGGTGTGTCACGTGGCCGTCTCATTTGCTCCTCACAACCCTGGACACAGGCTTTCCTATTACTTCCACTTTGCAGACGAGGAAACTGCCTCCGAGCAGAGTGGAGGCTTAACGGGGGTCACGTAGAGCAGGGCAAGGCGGGACCCAAACCAGCCTCTGACCCCAAAGCCTTTCCACGGCCCCACACTCACTCCACCCTCTGTGCTTCGCCATGACTAGGGCTGGGACCTCAGGGGCTCGAGTGCACCCTTCCCTCTGTTGAGGCGGGAATGATGCTGAGCTCCCGCCACCCCTGCCCGCGGCCCATATCTTACCATCAAGGCCGGCGCCCCCGCCAGGTTGCCGCCAATCGCAGTGAAGTTAAAAGGGGAGATGGCCGCCACAAAGCCCTGGAGACAGAGGAGGTGGTGAGGCCAAGCTCAAGGTTTCCAGGATCCCCCGAGCACCCTGCACCGGTGGTACCTCCAGCCCCCGGTACACCACGCTGTTGGTGCTGGGCGGCACGCTGAGGGGCTGCTCCCCCTCCAGCTCCACGGCAAACTTGGCGTTGAATCGGAAGAAGTCGATCAGCTCGGCTGCCG
Source organism: Myotis davidii (assembly GCF_000327345.1). Lineage (NCBI taxonomy): Eukaryota > Metazoa > Chordata > Mammalia > Chiroptera > Vespertilionidae > Myotis > Myotis davidii. The sequence goes on along the minus strand of NW_006293088.1, from coordinate 825,118 downwards.
CGTCGATCTCCGCTTGGATCACTGTCTTACCCTGCGAAGCGGGAAGGTCAGGGGGTCAGCAGTGGCAGACCTGCCTCCGTTGGCCCTGACGTGGGACCCTGTGCCCACGGTGACTCCTGCCCCAGGGTAAGTATGTGCCCTCGCTAGGCGAGCTGAGCCTGGAACCAGGAGGCCTGTGACTGCAAACATTTCCTTAGACTGTCTGTCCTTCCTGATGGTGAAGGTGAGCCGTGGGAAAGGGCCGTGGGCAGCAAAAGTGGGCCTTTCCCACCCTGGCACACAGGGTCACTGGCAGCTGCTCGCCCTGCTCAGACATGGCGCCAAGGAAGCTGAGCTAAGACACTGCCCCCTGCTCTGCTCGGCCACTGCGCTTCTTACAACGTCCTGAGTCTTCACATCAAGAGGCACTTCAATCTGTGTGTCTCTTCCTGCCCAGGTGTGGCTCACCTGGGACACTAGGAGCGTGACACCCTGAGACAATCAGACACCGGGCAGGGTGTGGAGCTGTCATACCGCGCCTGTGCAGCAGGGGGAGCTCTCACTGCAGGAGGAGCGCTGGGCTGACCAACCCCTAATGCAGTGATGGCGAACCTTCTGAGCTCGGCGTGTCAGCATTTTGAAAAACCCTAACTTAACTCTGGTGCCGTGTCACATATAGAAATTTTTTGATATCTGCAACCATAGTAAAACAAAGACTTATATTTTTGATATTTATTTTATAGATTTAAATGCCTTTAACAAAGAAAAATCAACCAAAAAAATGAGTTCGCGTGTCATAGGTTCGCCATCACTGCCCTAAAGACTCCTTCCTGGGGACGGTGAAATTAACGCTTTCTCCCCCCTCAGCCTCTCACTCTCTGGCTCAAATGCACTCAGAAAACCTTTATCCAGGAAGACCTGATTCAAGGCCCCAAAAGTGGGAGGACATTAACACTTGATTACTGTTCCCAAAAAGCTTGTAAAGGGGCAACAGACACATAGGAAGTCATTCCGCCCCAATGCGAACTGAGCTGTAACTGACAAATGAACAGCGTGCTAGGAGGCAGGCTGATCCTTTTGGACAGAGAAGGTTCTGGAAGCCTCACAGTGGAGGTGATATCTGGGCTGGCCCTTGATGGGTAAGAGTTCACAGGGCACAGAAGAGAGCGAGCACTCAGGCAGGAGACACCAGGCAGAGGCAGGGATATGGGACGCCTATGGTGTCCAGGAATGTCACCAGGTCCAGACTGGCATCATCACAGGGGACGGCCTGGCGGGAAGGGCAGCAGCTGGCGAGCTGGAGAGAGATGGGCACTGGGGGCTGGGCTGAGGATCTGGGATGTGCCTCTCGCTGGTAGACCTCAGTGGTCTGTAAGCCTGAGCAGCCCGCTGGGGTGTCGGGAAAACCTGAGGGTGCAGGGTCCCACCAAGCCTAGAGGACTGCATAGGGCGACTGTCACACCAGGCAAAGCACGACAAAGGCCTGCTGGGGTGGGGACAGAGTAGGCGGGGAAGGAGCATTTCCATAGTCGGACACGCAGGTTTAGCACAGTCCACCTTGTCTAACATTCTGTGTCCCCTCTTCTAGGCCTTGTCCCTTGAGGACATCTCTGAATCTCTAGCCAGCAGAGCAGGTCTAGGCATCCAGAAACTGCTCGGCTGACGACTGCCAAATCAAATAGGGCACAACTGCCCCCCCTCCCCTACCCCCCACCCGTGCCGCAGACGCCTCACCTGTCCCACCATGGTCTTGGCAAGGACCTCTGCCCTGCGCGGCCCGCTCAGCATGTCTGCTGCTTTCAGGTAGATCTGGGCCCGGACTGTGACAGGCTTCAGGTCCCACTCCGTCCTGGCGGCCAAGGCGGCCTCAATGGCTTTGTTGAGCAGGGCCTGCGGAGAGGACAGGCCGGGGCTTCTTTTGTAGCGGGAAGGGTCCCAGGGGAATGAGCGAGGGAGGAGAAGTCTGGAGGTCACGCTCCACCGGGGAAGACCCTGCTCCCTGGGCCCTCAGCGTTCTCTCCCCAGTGTCTACTGTGTCCCACTGCCACGGACCACCCCAGGCGCGGAACCTGTCCTGCTGCCAGTCTGGAGAAGTCTGAGCTGCCAGCAGGGTCCGCATGCCAGGCACCTGGCACTAAGCCCCTCAGCTGTTAAACCACGTTCTCCCGTGGCCTCCTCAGGGCCTCACCTTAATCCTGGGGCCTGGGGCCCAGGGCCCCTGAACCCACCATCCAGAGCCACCAGCCCTCAAGGTCAGGGCCCTTGGTCTTGCCCTGGCCAGGCCAGAGCCACAGCCTGAGATGTACACCTGCTGCCGGCATCCCCAATGCCACCTGCCCTCACTGCCACAGGATGCTCGCTCCTAGACCCCCAGCCACAGGTGACCCCATCCCCTCTCGATGGCCCTCCGTGATGATACCAATGCCGGCTGACTTACCATCCGTGATATCTCCAATTTCCCTGACCCAGCCTTCCAGAATCCACCACCCTCACTCGCCCCACGTCAGGGTCTGCCCCATGGCAACAGCATGTCCAGGGGTGTCCAGTCCTGATCAAGGCAGCTCCCACTAGGCTCCAGTTAACCCTGGCTGGCCTGGCCCTGTTAGAGGCACCCACCCAGGGACTCCCACTCCCAGCTGTCCCATCTACACCCCCATCCCCCACGGCCAGAGGGAAGCAGTGCCTGATGTCCACCTCCAAGTCTGAAGCCAGGAGGACAAAAGAGGGGCAGCACCCAACCCCAAAGTTGCCAGGGACTCACCTTGTCTGCATAGCAAAACTTGGCCACCTTGTGTCCATGGTTAAAGGGCTGAAAGAAGAGGGGAGTGAGGTCACTGCCCAGGAGGGAGGTGCCCTGTAAACTGACTGCCCCTCTCCAAGAGCTGCCCACCCACTGGACTCACCGACACCTGGTACTGCACGTTTGAGGTCCACACCTCCTCATCCCCCACCACGCACGGGATGGCTTCGGTCTGGCCCTTCAGGTCCTTCAAGGCCTGAGGAGAGGACAAGATGTCAGATGGGCACTTCCTTCCCCTTCTCCCACCCAGGATCTGACGTGGAGTCTGCTAATGCAATGCCCGGAGGACCAGGACCAAGGAGGCGGCTGGTGGGGCTGTGGCCAGAGAGCGTGTGCTCCCTGGGGGGACGGAATGCAGCCCCTTCTTGGTCACTTCCTGTCATGCAGGAAGGAGAGGCCAGTATTGACAGGTTTTCCCGTTAAAAAAAGATTCAAAAACTGCACCTCGAATTTACGTGGAATCTCACAGCTTTAAAATACTAGCAATTAATGGGAGAGCATTTTGAAGTTCTGTGAGCGTATGACTCCTGACCGGCACTGAGGACCAAATAGCCCCGGCTGCTCCCAGCCTCTCCAGGCTCCAGACACACAGCCCTCCCCAGACCCCGCGGCTGGGAGCAGGGGCAGGGGGAGGGGTGATGGCCGCAGCACAGAGAAGCACCTTGGGCTGCTGAGGCTGTCTCTCTCCACGCCCTGCACCTTACCTTCTGCAGTGCATCTCGCTCGGGGCTGCCTTTGGTGAACGCCAAGACGGGCTCATTGGCCACCTTCACGGAGGAGGCGTGTTTCCACCGAAGCCTGGATGCAAGGGCAGGGAGAGAGGTGGCAGGTCAGCAGAGACCACAGACCCAGACTCCAACAGGGGAGCCTGGGCTGGCCGGGAATCCTGAAATCCAGGGCAACTATAGAACTGGGGGGCGAGACAGGCCTTGGGGTACAAAATCCAAGTTCTAGTCCCAGTCCTGCTGTGTGTCCCTGGGCACGTGAGCTGCCTCCTCTGAGCCTGTTTCTACACCAGGAAGTGAGAGTAATCATACAACCCACGTGTTTGGAGTTTAAGTCCAGGGGTACAAAAGCATTTCTAAGTAAGTGTTTGTACGTGGAGAGCGTGTCCCCACGTGGCCAACTTGACCCCAGAACAGACCCAGTCGCTCCTCTAAGCTGAAGAGGCCGGACGGAGCTGAGTTCCAGCACACAGAGTGAACGGAGCAAGAGCAGGAAAGCCCAAGCCGTAGCTGGGAACTTGGAAGAGTGCCCTGAGCTCAGCTCACAGAGAGAGGGAGGGCAGGTTTGGGGGTTCAGGGTCTGGTTCCTGGGCACTGAGTTTCAAGAACTCCTTGTTCTGGAGCTCCCATTCAGTCTGGAACCTGTGACCTCATTGTTCAGTGAACACTATGACTACCACCCCAAAGGTGTGGGGGGGTCATGAGGTGGGAGGACATGTGGGTAACACTTTAGAGTCAGTCATTCCAGAGCTGGGGCCTCAGCCGTGGGACTTGTCCTGCAGGCCTCCGTTTCCACGTCTGTAAATGGGGACATTAATGACAGAGGCACCTAACACACCCAGGGCTCCTTAGGCTCGATACTGCCTCCCATCCGCCATGGATAGGCCCATCGGATGGCTCTCACCAGTGGCCTCATTATAGAAATAAGGTAACTTAGGTCCTAAAAGGAAAATGGCTAGTTCAAGATCAAGATCAGGAGACCTGGATTCGAATCCAGAAAAACCCAGGTATCATCTCCCTCTGGTGTCAATGTCCCCAGCCAGAGACCAGTGGGAACGCACCTGCAGGTGGACAAGTGGGGTGACTGTTCGATGCAGGAGGGAGAGTGCACACCTGGGGGAAGCAGCCCCTCATTTGGCAAGAGGGGGTATGCCTGGCACTCTGGGGATGGCACGGTGAATCTACTTTCATCTGTGCTCAAACGAAACTATGACACAGGCTTGTGCCTCAGAGTGACCTCGTCTAAGGCCAGTGTTCTGGAAGGTGGCAAATGCCCAACAGGAGAACGGGAGCCTGGCTATGAGGGTTAGGGGCTTCCGACTTTCTCACTGGGAAGAGGTGTGGGTGGTAGCTGAGGGCGGGAAGGACACAGAAAGGGGGCTGCGAGGGCAGGTCCCGCATTCCCCCTACCAGGTTCCTGAACCCCTGCTGCATCTCTGACGCTGTTCCAGACCCCGGAGACACAGCGGTGACCAAGACAGCAAGGCGCTGGCTGCACACAGCCGACTCTGCCGAGTGGGGGACAGAGGCAAGAAGTGAACACTCTGATGACAGAAGGGCCCTGAAAATGAGTAAGTAAGGGGAAGGGTGGAGCCAGGGTGGTCAGGGAGGGCCCCCTGAGGAGGTGAGCTCAGCGGAGACCTGGCAGAGGTTTGAGAGCTGGGAAAAGTGGTCCAGGCCCAGGCGAGAGCAGAAAGGGGCCTGTGTGGTTGAGGGGCGGGGCTGAGTGGCCCAAGATCCCCAAGGGCAAGGCAGCCCTGGGACCTTCCTCTCTCCTCCTTGGTCACCCCCAGGCCACACCCACCAGACCCAGACACATTCCTCGGCCCCACCCTCACCTTCCAGTAGCTGTGTGACTTTGGGCAAGTCACTGACTAGGGCCGTGGTCGGCAAACTGCGGCTCGCGAGCCACATGCGGCTCTTTGGCCCCCTGAGTGTGGCTCTTCCTTAGCCTTAGGAGTACCCTAATAAGTTAATAACAATGTACCTACCTATATAGTTTAAATTTTAAAAATTTGGCTCTCAAAAGAAATTTCAGTCGTTGTACTGTTGATATTTGGCTCTGTTGACTAATGAGTTTGCCGACCACTGGACTAGGGTGACACCCATCTTGTGGGGTTACAATGGAGATCTGAGGAGATAATACTAAGCTCTAGAGGTGCTCAATAAATTAAAACCCACACTGTTCCTTCCACCTGTTGTAGTGGGGGAAGAGCAGGGAGGCCAGCAAACACCAGCAAGGGGAGGGCGGAGTCTACGCCGACCTCAGGAGACACCACCACCAATCAGTAAATCCGATGCGGCCAGGTTCTCTTTAAGCCAAGAAAGGGCCCCGGGTCAGCAGAGAACGAGTGCTGGGCTGGACCCAGGGGCCACCCAACCCCTCTCCGACCCCCTGGTCCTGGTGGGTGGGAATAGCACAGGTTCTGCGCAGACATATCCCAGGCCAAAGCCCACAGCTGCTCGGAGACCTCAGCACACATCCCGCATCTGAAAGAGGGGGTCATCCTAGGTCCCATCCCAGTGTTACCGTGCAAGACGAGGAATCTCGCCTCTTGTCTTCTTGAGCCAAGACAATCAAGAGACAACGGGCAGCAAAGCAAGAATTTACCCACCGCAGCAAAAACACACGTAAGGGCCGTGAAACGAGGAAGGGCATAGAAGAAGCAACAGGAGAGCCCGGGCTGGGCTGCTTTGGCTCACTGGGAGGTCAGAGAAAAGGGGGAGAAGGGGGCCCTGGAAACAGGTTCAGGGGTTAGCCCAGGGCGAGCTGCCGCTGCTGCCTTGGTTGCAAGTCTTACGGGGTCCCTTAGAGGTTAGGGGATAGTGGCACAGGCATGCTCCCTGGAGAGAGCACTGAGACCTTCATTTTGGGGGGTTTTAAAGGCTGGGTGTTTAGGGGTGCATCGAGAGAATATTCATCAGCTGATGCTGATGTCCCCAAATGAGATTTATTCTCTTAATTTGGGTGTGATTGGCAAATGGCACTTAAATGGATTTCTGTTATGTCTCCCTGAGTAGGTGGTTTAAGCTATTTACCCCCTGGCTGGGGAGAAGTGCAAACCATTTACTCTTAAGTGTCCTTGGTTTAGGGAAGATAGGATTTACTAGGCGAGCACAAACTGCTGTTTAACTCTGTCTCAGCTTCCCATCCTACTTCTGGAATTCCTCTTAAGTGTCCTTGGTTTAGGGAAGATAGGATATACTGGGCGAGCACAAACTGCTGTTTAACTCTCTGTCTCAGCTTCCCCATCCCACTTCTGGAATTTTTTCCTTTGCCCCCGCCCAGAAGGGTCGCAGGTTGGATTCCCAGTCAAGGGCACATTCCTGGGTTTGAGGTTCACTCCCGCCCGCTGGTCAAGGTATGTAAACCACTGCTCTAAAGGAACTGTAAAGATCTTCTGGGATGCTTACTCCACCATGCCAGGCTTTCAAAGGCAAATCGGTTCCCAGACACCCCAAGGATCAGGGGCTGGCACAGGTGCTCACCAAATACGGCTGGGATAAACAGCAACCCTTCCACCCAGGGCAGAAGCTGAAAATGTCACACTGCCAGCTCTCCTTTCCCTGTCCCCTTCCAGGCAGGGTCAGAAACAGAAATCCTGCAAGCCTCACTCCACCTTCCCCAGAGCAGAGGTCCACTGCGACCTCAGGATCACACGCCCCAAGGGCTCTCTCTAAACCTAGAAAATCCAGGCCCTGGTACAGCTGTGTCAGTCTGAGTGTGGCCTCAGGGACAGACTAGTTCAAAGATCATCCTGAGTCGGACAGAGCCAAGAAAAAAAAACCATGGACTCCAAAGAAACACCCTTCCATTGGCTGAGGGCGAGGCATAGAGGAACCACTCAAACTTAGGGCCTCTATGAGGATCTGCAAGGCCCTTCTAGGCAGGCCTGCATCGTTCATTCGTTCATTCATTCATTCATGCATTCATGCAGCCAGCACACATTACTTCACACTTCAAGAGCTCAGTGGTAACTCAGGTGAGGTCGAAAAGGCTTGCACATTTTTCACCACCTATTTCCTGAGTACCCACCAAGCAGGTGCCTGCGTCTGGGATAAACCGAACCTGACCATTCTTAGGGCAGCTCTCAGCCTTCTAGCTTCAGGAAGGAGGCAGAGGGCAGAGTCTGAATTTGACTCCGATTCCTTAACAACCTGAAGTGCCCCTTCTTCTCACCTGGGGACCTCCTGGCTTGGGTGTGAGACGTTAGCTACCCCGCCCCATCCTGTGCAGGTACCAGAATCTGAGCTTTAAGAGCCACATCAGAACATCCCCTGCAATGGGCAACATCAGGGCTGGACAGTCAGTGCAACCTTAAACCTGAGGGCAAGGGAGGCAGGGTGGAGTTGGCGGGGAAGCTCAGTTCCCTCCCAGGTTTCCCTCGGCCTGCACCCTGGTCTACAGCACCACCAGCTTTTGCCTGGACAACTGCAATGGCCACTCCAGCTCCACTGTCACCAGGCTACTCTCCAAATCACCGTCAAAGTTACAGTTTTAACATGAAAATTTGATCAGCAGACAGAGTAAGCACTTGGCTCAAGACTACTCATGGCCTCTTATTTCTTCTGCAACAAAAAGCCAGAATCCCTACCGATGCCTCCAGACCCATTTGCCTTCGCCCCCACCGCCTCCCAGCTCGTTTGCTGTGACCCAGTCGCCCTGGTCATTTTTGCGGTCCCCTCTGCGTGGGGCATTCTCCATGTGGTTGGCCTCGAACCACTGGACGGGCCCCTCTCGGGTCCTCATGAGCCCCGCACTTTCCTCACAGCACCTGTGACAACCCACATTACAGCGCTCCCACCCGGCCATAAGCTCCGCTGGGCCGGCCTGTGTCCATTCCATTCACCAGGGGACACGCTGCCCAGCGGGGGCTAGCACCTGAGAAATGCCTTTGAAAACAATTAACGTGCAAGCAGTGTCAGAGCGGACACCAGGCCCCCAGGCCTGGACTCCCAGGCCAGTGCGCACCTGCTAGCACCTGGGACTGGGTGCAGGTCCCTTTGGCTTCCCAGTGGCTGAGGCCCAAGTGGCCACAGCCAAGAAGAAGAGTAGAAAGGAGATTACTCTAGCTTCCTTCAGCCTCCGGGCTTTGGCAGCTGTTATCTGGGGCCTGATTAGGTTAATCCTCCTTATCACAGAGATAAGCGGCCAGCACAGTGTGGGGCCCAGAGCAGGTCCAGGAAGGAGGGGCATCTAGCGTGCATTTTATTGCCCCGGAAACATCAAGGAGCATTTATTAAGCACTTACACCATGCCTGGCACCATGCTAAGTGATTATCGCATCGAATGCACCCTACAAATGTATTATCAACAGTAAAACCTCCATAAAACAGATTAATTTGGGTGAGGCGGTATCTGTTAAAGCCGAAAGTCCATTACATGATAAAGTAGGTTCTCTGAATGTGTATGTTAAAAAATTGACAAATTATGCAGTTTGCCTATTTTTACTTACGTAGACACGTTTGTATAATTAACATTTTTCACAGAAAAGTTTTCTGTATGTATTATAATTTTAAATTTATACTGAATAGGCCTAGCAAATACGTGCATTCACCAGTCACCTCGAGTAAACAAATGCACGTGGCTGGGGTGTGGCTTAGTGCACCTCTGAATAGAGGTCTGCCCGCTAAAAATGCTGCAGAGCCCTGGTCAGTGTGGCTCAGTGGTAGAGCTTAGGCCCATACTGAAGGGTTGCAGGTTCCTTCCCCAGCCCTGGGGCACACCGGGAGGCAACCCATCAATGTTCCTCTCTTTCTCTCTCCCCCCCTCCCTCCCTTCCATTCTCTCTAAAGAAAAAATAAAAATCAACGGGGAAAAAATGTCCTCAGGTGAAGATTAACCAACAAAAGCTGGAGAAAAGCATGTCAAACTCTGGGCCGGAGGGCCACACGCCTAGTTTATTTAGGCATGCGGCCCACCAGCTGCGAGTCTGACACGCCACTGACAACAGAACCAGTTACCGAAATTACCAAGCTCGGCTGTTTGACCTCGAACTGTGTGTGCCCCTTGGGCAGATAGTCTGGCATCTGTAAAATGGGGTAATGCAGTGCTTATCTGCACTGTGCCAGGCCGTTGGAATTTGATTGCCTAATAAACATGATTGTTATAATAGGCTTTTTTAAAAAGAGAACATGGATTGCTTTCTACCAGATATTTGAGGGGTGTTTTTTTTACGTCTAAGTCTTCCTCCACCGCTAGATGCCCCCCCTCCCTCATATCCTCTTGCCATTTTATCCTCAGTTGAACAAAAGAAGCCAATATACAGGATATAAAGGGTATGATATGAAAACTCTTCGAAGGCCCCATCCACAGGTAAATTGCCTGGGCACCCCTCGCTCCAGTGTTTAGCACAGCACCTGCACATGGTAGGTACTGCAAACAAGTAGTCAAACCTCGTTTCTCAAATGTCTCCCACCTCAAACAATTCGGTTCTTGACCAAGTTGTTCACAGAAAACAATGTCTCGGTTGTCGACCAAAACTTCAGTTTTCGATCTGACAACCCTTTCGTGCTGAAAGCTCCGCATGACAAAATGCATCTTGCAGGCAACAAGCAAAGGAGGGAATGCTTTTGTTACTGGCGTTGGCACAATTTTAAAACATAAAGAGGCCATCACAAGTTCTAATGTTGCTAAGGGTGTGAAAGTGCTCACAAAACAGCAATCACAGACTACTGAATAGGTAGAAAAACTGTTGTTGATTGGATAAAGTAAAAGCAGTTAGCTGGTGACAGGATTTTGGAGGCTAGTAGGGGGTGATTTGATAAATTTAAGTAAAGTGTTTACTTATAAATGAGAGTACTTTAGTTCCTCTGAAACAGGAAATCATTTGGGGCTCTGGAACAGATTAACTCAATTTACATTATTTCTAATGGGAAAAAAGTATTCCGTTTGCGAACAAATGGCTTTTCGAACAGCCTTCCGGAACAAATAACGTTCAAGAAACGAGGTTACACTGTAACTCTATGGGACTTCCATCTGCAGTCTGAGAGGGGTGGTCTCCGAATGCAGGACAGGGGGTGGCAAGTACGACCCCAACCTTGGCTTGCAGGGGAGCCCTTCTCCCCCACGTCCTCGTCCTCGTCTTGCGCCCTTCCCTACCCCATCCCCACCCACGGAGGACACACAGCAGTGTTGAAACTCACCCCTGCCCAGGGCACCCCTGTGCCATCCCTTAGGACACTGATTAACTCAGAAAGAGCCTAGCTCAGCAGGAGACAGAGCTGGTCACAGTCCTGGGGATCAGGCAAACAACACTCAAATGGGGGGAGGGGAGCGGCTGCCCAGCTCTGAAAGGCAGACCCCCGAAACACAGGTCCAATAAGGGGGGCAGCCTCACCAGACTGGGAGCCCCTCTGAAGCAGGGTCTGTGTCCTACCTCCCCCTCCCAGTCCCCAGCAGGAGTGGGGCTGTGAGGACATGTGTCATGGAGTGAGCAAGGGCCCAGAAACCCAACTCCACACCGTGGGGGTTTGCACTCCACTCGGAAATTAGTCTTCATCTGTAATGTGCAATAATAATACCTACCGCACAGAAGTTTAAAATGCAAGTGACAACGAGGATCGTGATGGTAACTTGGCATTGCCGATGCGCCTGCCGCCGTTTGGTGCACGCTAATGAATTCACTCCGTCTTTACAATAAAGCATACGCCAAAGGCCCAGCTCTCCACACACGTTATCCCACGTGTCACAAGAAAGGAGCCCTCTTCGGCCCAGCACTTAACTTGAAAAAGGGGAAGAGAGGAGAAGTCCCGGGAGAGAGCGGAGAGGGAAGTCTCGGAACCCCGGAGGTGGGTCCTGAGTGTGAGACGGAGGGAGGGGCGGAGAGGGCGCTGCACTAACAACAGAGGTGCCCCAGGGGCAGCCGGCAGTGGGCGCGTTGGAAAGGTGCCTAGATGGAGCAAGACCAGGGCGTAGGAGGCTGCTTTCGGGACTCGGGAGCCGGGAGAGCAGCCAGGCCCCCACCCGGCCGCAGATGGGGAAGGGTCCCCCTCGCTGTAGGAAGGAGACAGGGGTGTCGCAGTGAGAGGAAGGCCTGGGGGGAGGACGGGGACGGGAGGTACTAGAAGAAGCGACCCTCGCGGAGGGGAGCTCCTGTGAACCTGGTGGGGGTCCGGCAGGGAGGGAGTCCCGCATGAGGGACGCCAGCGACCCCCGGGACCCCGTGCGACAGAGCGCCCCCAGGCCCGGTTTGCACTCACCTGGCCCCACTCCAGGGGCGGACCAGCAGGGCGCGGCGAAGCACGGGCGGCAGCGGCGGCATCTCAGCTCGCGGTGAGGCTGTTCTCGGGACAGTGTACCGGGTCGCAACCTGACGGCGCGGCCCCGCCCGGAGCGCACTACCTCGGAAAGAGGGGGGGTTCCGGGTCCCCTCGACTGTCCTCCGAGGCAAGGTCAAGCAAAATAGCTCTATATTTATCTGTGTTAATAAAATAACTTTATTTAGAGCATGATAAAGGCCATTACGTGACACAGGGCCTGGTCATACAAAAGGGAAGTCTGCAGGTATTCACGTTTCCCCCTCCTCTCTTGATGGTAAGACCCAGTGGCTTTTGATGCGACCGGAGAGGGCGTGAGCCCCGTCGGCCAATCAGAATGACACATGGGAGCTCCTGGGCCAATCAGAGGGGCGATTATGTCTCAGGCTTCTATGGCCGAGAGGGGCCGAGAGGGACCGAAAGGGCCAATGAGAGGGCGGGAATGGGACACGTGCGTGGCCGTGGGTAAGAACCGCAGGGCCGAGCGTCAGGTGCGGCGGCTGTCCCGGCTTGACCACTGGGCAGCCCTGGGCCAGAGGTTACCGCCCTTCACCGCGAGGCCACCCGCGGCCATCTGTCCCCCCGCGGGGTGCCGGCCCGGGGAGGAGCCCGTCGCCCCCGCCTCCAGCTCCCGGACTGGGACCCTTTCCCTCTCGCCGGGCGCTGGACCGCATTCCCCGGGCCTGGCGCCCAGATAAAGAAAGCAGCTCAATTCTTTGAAGATTAAGGTCAATAAAAGATAAAAGATAAAATCTGAGCTGGACTACGCCTAGCATTTCCCTTCAAAACCTCTGGCCGCGCAACCAGCTGCGCCTGCAGTGTAACTTTTCCCCTCCCTGGATCAAAATTTTCGTTTTCTCTTGGAGACATTTGGTGAAAGCTTGAATGTTATTTAAAACTCGATTATGAGTCTTTCTTTTTTCTTCCTTTCTTTCTTCTTAAATACAGTGGGGCCTTGACTTACGAGTTTAATTCCTTCCTAGACGGAGCTCGTTAAGGAGCTCCTTAACTCAAATTACTCTGTCAACTCAATGCAAAAAATCTGCGGAGAGACAGCTGGTATCTCAAAAAACTCGTTAGTCGGGACACTCGTACGTCAAGGCCCCCACTGTATATTTTATTGATTTCAGAGAGAAAGGGAGAGAAAGATCAATGATGAGAGACTCATGGACTGGCCGCCTCCCGAGTGCCCCACACTAGGGATCTAGCACACAGTCTGGGCTTGTGCCCCACTGGGATCCAACCGTGACTTCCTGGTTCATAGGTCAACGCTCAACCCCTGAGCCACAAGGTCAGGGCGGATTCTGAGCCTTTCTGATGACAGGTCTTAGGGACCCATTTTATTCCTAAAGCGCTGTGTGGGCGAAAGGGGCCACATACTGACCTGACCAGCTCAGGGAAGGCCTGCATGGCCATCTTGCAAACTCAGAGACCTAAAGTCTCCACAAAGGATGGTCTGAAATTAAACTTTAACTAAAAGCAGTGATGGTGGGTAGTTACATCCTAGACTGGTATCTTCACTGACAAGGTCAACCTTTACCTTAACTGAGTCTCTCTGTCTTTTTGCATCTATGATAACATATCCTTGAAATGTCTGCGTAACTTGTAACTTCCCCTTTTCTGGACCCCTTGGGGCACAGCCTAATGTGCTGGGCGCCAGGACAGATACCACAAATTCCTTTATTGTTATGTTCATTGTTCCTGCACCCACCTAAGGACAGTGGGGCCTTGACTTACGAGTTTAATTCATTCAGTGACGGAGCTTGTAACTCAAATTACTCGTATGTCAAATCTTAATTTGACACGTGATGCTGGGCTGATGTTGTGGCGTTCACTGTGACGTTGGCTGCGCCAACTAGCTGCGGGGTATCTGAACTGGCTCGTAACCTCAATTTTAGCTCGCAACTCAAAGCAAAAAATCGGCTGAGAGACGGCTCATATCTCGAAAAACTTGTTAGTCGGGACACTCGTAAGTCAAGGCCCCACTGTATGTGTCTATCATTTTACTTTTTATCCAATCCCAGGGGTTTCCCTGCTTTGCTTTCTCCCGCCTCTCTAGTCTATCACCAATGAATTTCATGTAACCCACCTACATCCCTTTCCTTTGACTACAATGTAAAAATACAGATGTAACCTCCCATTCTCCAGAGCATTATCTCAATTCGTTGAGGTTCTGCTTCCCAGCATATGTCGACAGTTTGGCTCAAATAAACTCACAAAAATTCTTTACAGGTTTCAATGTTTTTTTACATTAACAACTGTTATAGCTTTTCTTAACACTCTCTTCTAATTTTTCTGTTTATATTTCCTCTAGCAGTGTGATCTGAGAACCTTGTGGATGAAAAGGGGCCACATGCTAACCTGACTAGCTCAGGGAAGGCCTGTGTGGCAGTCTTGCAAACTCAGAGACCTAAATTAAGGACAAAGGATGGTCTGAAATGAAAACGTTTTACATTAAAAAGCAGTGTATGGTGGGTAGTCATATCCTTGGCCGGTATTTTCCCTGACAAAGGCCAATCTTTGCCTTAACTGACCCTAGTGTCTTTTTGCATCTATGATAACATATCATTGGGATGTCCAAATTTTCCTTCTTCTGGACCCCTCAAAGCACAGGCACTGCTCTGAGGAGACCACAAATCCCCTCGTTATTAATTGTTGACTTAACTTTCCTGCTCCCACCTAAAAGAAGTATGTGTCTATCATTTCACTTTTTATCCAATCCCAGAGCTTCCCCCACCTCCCTGGCTTTGCTTTCTCCCACCTCCCAAATCTATCACCAATGGATTTCATGTAACCCACTTATGTCTCCTCTTGGGATTGTAATGTATAAAACAGCTGACCTGTATGAACCAGGTGGTCACGGTTCAATTCTGGGTCAGGGCATATGCCCAGGTTGTGGGCTCTATCCCCAGTAGGGAGTGTGCAGAAGGCAACTGGTCAATGATTCTCTCTCATCTTTGATGTTTCTATCTCCCTCTCCCTTCCTCTCTGAAATCAATAAAAATAAAAATTTAAAAAATTGGGAGTAATGATGCCCACCTTAGAATGACCTCAGTATCCCATGCTAATCTTCCTTCAGAAGGTCACACTCCGGGAATAGAAACAGCTGGGAGTTGGAAAAAAGAAACAACAATAAGCGAAAGTCTTGGATACAGCAAAAAGTGGATTGGGATTTGTAAATATGTCTCTCTTCTCCGTGTCCAGCTCAGTTAGAGAGCGGTCCGGTTCCTGAGTAGGGGTGGCTGGGGATTGAGAAAATGAAAGAGACAGACACAGAGATGGAAGGAAAAAGCTGGGACCAGGTGGGACCACTGTCCTCTGATGGAGAGACAGGGACAGGGACCCAGAGCCAATACAGCGTGTTTACTTTATACAGCAAAAAACAGGAAGTTTTACTAACGGTCAAGACAAAGGAGATTATGTACATTCTTGGGTGGGCCTGAGTCGTATTCATTCCAGGTGCTTGGCTGGATTTAAATAACAAAACCCACCCCCTGGCACCTGGGCTGAAGGTCAAGCTGACAACACTCTTGCCTTTTGGCAAAGCATGTTTCCAGGACATGGCTTTGTCAACACCACTGGATTCAGCTGACAGTAATTAAAGAAATGCCCATGTGCCTTCCCAGGCACTCTCTACAGGGATCGGTGGGACTGTTTCTCTTGATCCTTGAAGAAAACCCTAGTCGGGGACAGGGGGCCGCTCCTACAGGGCAGTGCTTTCCTGAAGTTGGCCATTAACAAGAAAAAACTGGAACGCTGGACAACGTCAAGTTCAGCGTCTGGGAGCTGGCCTCTCGTGGGCACTGTGCGGAAGTTTACTAAATGGGTATTTTTGGGATTAACAGGACTTCATTTCCAAACCAGGCGTGCCAGTTACTCAGCCTGTGATCTCTCTGGCTCTCACTTCCCCTTTTGTAGAATGTGTGTAATAAATCCTGCTTTCAT
>NW_006293088.1:803536-809382 GCF_000327345.1 Myotis davidii | reverse complement strand
TACTTGTAGAGATTGTATTGTGAGATGCAGATGATGTGAAATTTCCCCATGTCACCACTCATTGGCTAATGAGTTTGCATTCGTGTTTATGTGGCCCTCAGTCCTCTTGCCATTTTATCCTCAGTTAAAAAAAGAAAAAAGTACACCATCAATTCTAAGACATTTCACTTTATTTAAAAGAAGCCAATATACAGGATATAAAGGGTATGATATTTACAACAAACAGTACAGTAAACAGGTTGGTTTCCCGGTAGGATCAGTAGTCTTTCAGTGAGTATAAACCCCCCTTCCCCTTGATGCTCGACCCAGCTGGCAGGTAAATCTTCCACCCACGGAAAATTCCCTTCTGGGAGAATCGGCCCTAATCCCTCAGCCAGGGCCTGGAGGAGCTGCCCAGGCTGTGGGCACAGCCAGGACTGTGGACATTTCATGGCATTTCCACTCCCACTCCAGCTGCCTAACAACCTGGGACCCACTAGAGCTCTAGAGGGTCCCAGGCCCCCCACCCCACCCCTAGGGAAGCCATGTGGTCCCGGAGCCGGCAGCCCCATTGCCACCCACACTCTCCCAAACTCAGCAGACTTGGAAGTGGATCTTCACATAGTTCAAGTAACTACTTGAGCCCACCCTGGAAGCAGAGCGTGCCCCCTATCTCATGCTCCCTCTCATCCCCCACCCACCCACCTCCATGCTGAATTCTCCACTGCCCGCCCACTCCCACAAGCGCCCTCCCCCCATAAGACTTCCAAGGACCCAGGAGCTGCGGGATCAGGGAACAAGGGAACTGGGGTGAGGTGGGGCCCATGCTCTGCCGAAGCCGGCTCATGGGTGTGGAGAGTAGGCGGTGAGGACAGGGAGACAGGGTGGGGGTACCGATTATATGAAATCCAGCAGCAACATGCACCGTGCCCACGGAAAAATGCTGGGCCACCACAACTGCCTAGCCTAGATTACAAAACCTTTGCTTTCATAAAAATAGATGAGAGTCTCTTGCTTTATAAATAGGTTACATTTAGCTTAAGTTATACCTTATATTATCCCCTACCCATCTCCTTCTCCCTCATCCCAAATCGAAGAGGTTTGATTCTCCCTAAATCATCTGAGCTGCACCCACAGAGCTAAGTGTGCGATGGACTGGCCCTTCAGAGACCCGTCCATCAGGACATATTGCCGCAAGAAAACAAAATGTGTTCACTTGCCAAGAATTTGTTCCCCTGTTCGGACTCTCAGAGGAGTGTGTGTGTGTGTGTGTGTGTGTGTGTTCCACAACCAAGGAATTCCCCATCCTGCCCCTCCCCAATTCTCTCTTATAAAACCCCCAAAAATAGGAGGGTGAGAGCGGGCAGCACAGGAGAGCCCATCTGAGAACCATCTAAAATACCAATGTCAATATGACACTGGGCTTAGAAGTAGAAACCAAAATTAAGTATTTACAGCTTTACAAAGGACGGACCAGCGTGTCCCCTCTGGACCCGGTGCTGCCTCAGCGAATGTTGGGGTCTTTCTTGGCAAGCTGTGGGCTCGTGGCAGGGGACAAGCAGGGCCCACTGGCAACTAACTCAGAGAAGAACTTGGTGGGGAGGGAGGCAGCCAGGCCAGGACCCAGGACCCTGCCCAGGAAGCAGGTGGGCCACATCCTTGCAGTCCCTGCCCCGTCCACCTGCCCCAAATCCCAGCTCCCCAGCAGGGAGGACACTTCTCAGCCAGTGTCTGCCTCTGGCTCCTGCCATTTCTATAGTCCTTGGACAAATTCAGGGTCCTCTAGTCCCCAGTGACAAATGTCTACAAAGGGGAAAGAAAAAATAATACCACTGGACACCAATCACCTTAGTTACCCCCAAAATACACTGTTGCCTTACTGTCATATTTATAACGATAGGCCTGTCCGCCCCCACCCCCCGACCACCACCTGGAGGAACCACCCAGGTCCAGCTTCCACTCTGCCGGTCTGCCCACACCATGCACCATCTCCCTTAGCCCTGGACGGCGGAGGCCTGCAGGGTCATCTCCCCGCCCTCCTGGAAACGGAAAATCTTTTTAGCAGCTGAGGTCCAAGCCCAACTGGCTCTGATAACCTTTGGTTAAAATAAAGCTAAACTAAAACGACAAGAACAATAACGGCAATAATCACCAGGTACGTTTGAACCCTGTAACCTTTAGAACAAGGGTCGGTAAGGAGGAGGGGGAGGGGCCGCCCTCCTCCGAAGCCATCGCCCCCCTAGTACCTGCCAAGGGCCTGTTCGCTAATGGGAGACGCTGGGCACGGACGCCTCTCGCTGGGCACGTGGCCACACGGCCACGGGGAACAGAACGATTCGCCCAACAAAAACGAAAATTAGGAAAAAACCATAAAGGCCACCAAGTTGTGATAAATAAAAAGAACACACTGTCACTAACACGCTTGCTCTCTCTCTCTCCATATATATATATATTATGTGACTATTATGTACAATGGTTTTAAGACTGCAAAACAGGGAGGGGAAACAGAAGAGAAAGAAGGCCCTTCGAGGTGGTTGGTACCCTGGGGAGGAAAGACTGGGGGGCACAACCTACCGGAAGCCAGAACCCCTCTTGTGCCAAGAGCCATAAGCCCCGGAGGTACAGAGCGCTGGTCCTCGGGCTCAGTGTGCTCTTTGACCTCCAGGGGGAGCTGCTGGGCCAACAAAAACAAAACTCGCCAAACATACCCACAGGAGTGGGGACAAAAAAACTTAAAAAAAAGAAAAAAAGCAAAGCCTGGTCAGCTGGCTCCAAGCTGGGACTTGGCGGGTGGCCTCACGCAGCGCTCTCCAACGCAGGCCCACTCAGGCCGTGGGAGAGACTGGCTCAGTTACTCCCCACGGGTCAGTTAAGTACGGAAAGAAGCTGGCAGATGTCAAACAAGGATGGTTCTCGCCTGAGCGCCGCCTCCTGCCACCTCCAACCTGCCAGCAGCCCTCATTGCTCCCTCCTCGTCCCTTCCCTTCCCAGTGCCTGCCAGTGGCCCGACAGTGGGTGACTGGGCACAGTGGAGAACCAAGATGGTAGCAGGCGGGCCTGACCCGGCTCCACTGGGGAAGGGGTGACGCAGGCCTGGCTCCCTTCAGGCTTTCTCACAGAGAAATTACAGACCCCAACCCCTTACAGTCGGCTGGAAACAGAGGGGAAACATCAAGTCATCAGGGCAATAAAAGACCCCCGCCCCCGCCCCCAACGCACAGAGGTCCCAAGAAAGGAAACAGTCAGGTGGGCCAAGGGCTTTGCAGGACCCAGGCCTCTGCTGACCTTGACCGAACCCCCTCACAGGCTGCAAGAGACATGGCCCTAGCGGCGGCCTCCCTCCCAGCTCCACGGGAAAACCCTGAGTCTGGGAGAGGCCTCCCTTCCACAATATATAAGGCAAGCTGCTTTTTTTGTTTGTTTTGTTTTTTGCATAGTAGTTTAAACACAGTGAGGCTCCACCTTCCCCCACAGTGCCTTGTCCCTCCACTGTGCCACTCGATCCGAAAAGAAACTAAGAATTTGTCTTCCCTCCCTCCTTCCATCTTTTTTCCCCTTTTGGTAAGTGAAAAAAACCCTTGGGAGGTCGGCACCCAGGCGTGGAAGGTTCGCAGAGGCAAACAGCTCCGTCCTGGGTGGACGTGGACCGCCCCAAGCCCCACTCCATCAGTGCTGGCCAGCAGAGGACGGGAGGGCATAGGTCATAGCCAATCGGAGGAGCAGGTGGGAGGGTAGAAAACCAGAATCTGCCACACCGGGGCCCCGCCCTCACCTTAGAGTTTTGTATAAAAACACCTGCTACGAATAATTCTTTGGAGCTCAAAGTGGCTCAGCTTAAGGGAAAAGGCACGGTTCACACGGCATCATCTGGACAGAAGTCTGCATTGGTAACGTGGAGAGTAGAAATTGAGAGCACCATTCCGTGGGTGGGTGGATGGAGAGGGGCACGGGTGGATGGTGAGTGGAAGGGAGGAAGGAAGCAGCGGTCCCTTGGGGCCTCCAGAGAAGGGAGGGCAGAGGACGTCCGTGTGGTGAGGACCGGAGCCCCACTCCGAGGAGACTTCCTGGCCTCGTGGGGAGAAGGGGCAGAGGCCCCATCACCAAGACCACCAGGCACGGGGGCCTCAGCCATCAGCTGACCATGGGCTCCACGTCCGCCTCCCGCTCAAACTCGTCCTGGATCTCGTCTGTACTTCCTGAGTCGCTGCTGGCCACGGAGCTGGGGGATGGGGAATTCCTGGAAGGATGAGAGAATGGGGGTCAGTCGGGGGGGCAGCCTGAGGACCCCTGAGGGATTTAAGGAGCAGGAAGGGCTGAGCAACCACTCCTGCAAGACCTGACCTCAGAGGGGGTCCTTGCCTGAGACCCCGCCCTTGCTCTGCTTTCCTTAGAATCTCCTAACCCAGTGATGGCGAACCTTTTGAGCTCGGCGTGTCAGCATTTTGAAAAACCCTAACTTAACTCTGGTGCCATGTCACATATAGAAATTTTTTGATCTTTGCAACCATAGTAAAACAAAGACTTACATTTTTGATATTTATTTTATATATTTCAATGCCATTTAACAAGGAAAAATCAACCAAAAAAATGAGTTCACGTGTCACCTCTGACACGCGTGTCATAGGTTTGCCATCACTGTCCTAAGCCCACATGCTGAGCATGGCTCTCAAGACCTCTGGGGGCCTCCTGTTCCAGCCTCTAATTGCTCCAGATGCCAAAAGCCCCGTGGGAGCAGAGACCATGGACCAAGCGTGGTTCTTACCCTCGAGCCATCTAACACAGGGACGGGCAGAGAGCACGCACTCAGTCAATCCCAGATAACTCCATTCTCACAGGGAGGCCATACTGGATAGTGGTTAAGAGCACTAGGGTCAAATTTTGGCTCCGTCACTGATGAGCTGGGCGCCTTTGGGCAAAGTCTTCGACCTGCCTAAGCTTCCGCTCCTCCACCCGCACAGGGGAGATAACGACAGTGAATCTGGGGGGTCCGTGAGCTAACGGTGGGACTGGCTGAGCGGAGGGCCCCACACTCTGCTTCCCACAGAGCTGCCCTCCCTCTTCTACAGCCTGAACCACAGCCTGCGGGAATATCGTCATAACAAGAAAAGCAATTTCAAGGAGCATCTATTTGCACCTTGTGCCAAGCACTTTACATGTATTATCCATAGTATTAGTAGCATGGCTATCTCCCCAACAGGATGTGTGTTCCCTTATTTTTTTAAATATATATTTTTTATTGATTTCTGAGAGGAAGGGAGATGGGGAGAGAGCTAGAAACATCAATGATGAGAGAGAATCACTGATCGGCTGCCTCCTGCACATCCCACACTGGGGATCGAGCTGCAACCTGGGCATGTGCCCTGACCAGGAATCGGACCATGACCTCCTGGTTTATAGGGCGACGCTCAACCACTAAGCCATGCTGGTTGGGCGAGGCTGCGTCTTCCTTAAAGGCAGGGGCTCTGTCTTTGTTTTGGGGTGTCAGCCACCCCAGCAAATAAAAGGGCCCTGGCCCACCTGGCCCCAGTGTGGAATATGGGAAAGGATGTGAAATTGCTTTCTATGGGCAAATGCAGGTCCCATCAGCCATGTGGAGAGGAGTGTCCTGCCCACCTTCTCCTCTCCCCAGTTCAGCAGAAACGGGGGTGTAAGCTCCCTAGGGCAGGGGCGATGG
The DNA here is from genome assembly GCF_000327345.1 of Myotis davidii. Taxonomy (NCBI): domain Eukaryota; kingdom Metazoa; phylum Chordata; class Mammalia; order Chiroptera; family Vespertilionidae; genus Myotis; species Myotis davidii. The sequence goes on along the minus strand of NW_006293088.1, from coordinate 803,729 downwards.
CTGCTACACTCATCACTGTTTCCCCACGGCCTTGCACAGAGCAGGCCTCCGACAAGTAGCTGTTGAGGAAGTGGGTGCAGGAGTTACGTGAGATTAGGGAGGTCACCTAGCATGCAGTAGGGAGGTGACTAATATTCCTGGATGGATGGCCGGACACGTGCACGGGGCAGATGAAACAGGCCAGACTTGTAAG
>NW_006293088.1:800126-803445 GCF_000327345.1 Myotis davidii | reverse complement strand
AGCCTTTGATGAGCCGGCGGCAGGTCTCCATCTGCACGTCCAGGCCACGCTTCATGCTGCACATCTCCATGTATTCATGCAAGTGTCGGTTCATGTCGCTCTTGGCTGTGGCCAGCTCCAGCTGAGGGGAGCCAACGTGGGGTAAGGCGAGGCCAAGTCATCCCCACAGCAAAACTCTCAGCAATGCCCCCCACCGCCTGGGTGGTGGCGGCCTCCAGACCACCCCTGGACACCACGCCCGCAGGACCATGCCTCGGCCTCTGTTCTCTGGATACCCGTCCCCATGGCCTTGAGAAGGGCTTCTGGACGAAGGGGAATGGTTGCTTAGCAACCACAGGGCAGCCTTCCCTGACGAGCCCACCTGGTTCTACCAACTCTACCCTGCACCTCTCCGCTCGTTTCTGTGGCCTTGATTAGAAAAGTCCTCAAGTCTTCACATTTCTACTCCTCTCCTCCACCAAAGGAGACATCCCCCCGGACAGGGGCCCCTCTTTCTCCAGCATGGCAACAGCAGTGACCTCACTGGCAGACATGGCCATGTGCAGGCTCTCAGGCACAGAGGGCGGGGCTCCAAGGCTGTGTGCAGGCTGGGGGCCTTGGCCAAGTCACTGGTCTCTGTTAGCCTCACGTCCTCCTCTGTAACACAGGATGCCCAGTACCTACTGCATAGGGTACCTGGGTACCTGCAGGTCCATACGAGGGTGTGCGGAGACTAGGACCGGTGTCCTTGTCATGGGCTCACTCGGTGCCTAGTGTCCCTTGATGTCACTCAAATGTCAGCTCTCATTATTTTGGGACCACCATCTCAGTTGAATAGCTTAAATAAAACCTCCCTGGGGCAGACAGAGATCACTACTCCCATTTCACAGGTTAGGAAACTGAGGCCCTACGAGGGGTATGGCTTTCCCAGCACCAAGCAGGGAACCGGTAGGCCTCCTGACTCCAGAGCCTGTGGCCACCCCAGGCTACCAGCCCCTGCCTAGGTAGCAACTTAGTCACCAGGGGTCTCGACGCGGAGGCTCACAGGCTGAGCCCTCACCTCGATCTGGCCTATCGTTTCCTGGTACTCCTTGTCTCTCGTCTTGAAGAAGGATTCTGTCTCATGGATCAAGTTGCCCAAGTTTTCCTCTTGCTGGGGAAACAGATCAAAGGGGAGTGTTTAGCTGGGGGGGTGGAGAGAGGTGGGGAGCTACAGGGAAAGGATGGGGAGGAGGGATCATTGAAAGGAGGTGCCCCTGGTCCCCATCTCCCAGCCCCTGGGAAGCCTGGCCCCACTCACCTCGCCCTGCAGGTCGATACTTGGGTTGCAGTTGGTGAAGTCCTCCCAGAGCAGCAGTGTGTCTTCATTCTCCTCCCACGTCAGGCTGTCGCAGTCATCGTCGAAGTCAAAGGTCTCCCGCCTGGGGGGGGACAAGGAGGGCGGGACTGAGCGGGAGCCAGGCTCCAGGGCCAGGACGGGGGCGGGGGAGACAGGGTGCTGCCCCAGTGGGTGTGTTCCTAAGGAGACAGAGGTAGTGGCAAAGGGGACTCCCACGCGCCTTACCCACGGAGTTGAACTCTTTTAAAATGCAGAATGTTTTCACATGCTCTTTCCACACTTTAAAATGTATGTTTTTAAGAGCCCAGGCTTCATCATCAATGGAGACTCAAGGCAATTTCCGCCCAAGTCCCATCTTGTACGTTTTTCATTCAATAGCTCGTTTCTTGAACCTCTCCTTTGCATGAGGAGATTCACATAATGTCGGCAACTCGGAATGATTGATGCTATTGCTCCCATTTTACAGATGAGGAAATTGCAGCTCAGAAAGCAAAACTGACTTGTCCAAAGTCACATGCCAGCCGGTAGCAGAAACAGGCTGAAGCCAGATCTTTCTGTTTCCTACAGCGCTTTCCTTCCCACGAAAACAGCACCACTCACTCACAATGTGCTGTCACAGACTGGCCTCTGAGCACTTAGTAAAATGCAATTTGTTCTATCCTCGCACCCATCCCAGGAGACAAGCTTGATTATTATTCCCACTTTACAGGTGAGGAAACGGGCTCAGAGGGATCAGGTAGGCTTCCAGAACCACGCGTGCTGAAAGTCACATTTGAATTCACCACCTGGGTGACATCAGGGCTCCCCTATTCACTAGGGCTGGAAGGAGGGGGCCGGACCAAACGGGATTGCCTGGGACTGAGGGGTTTCTGGAGATGCACGGTTACCCCAACTGGAGGGGACCTTAAGGACCACTCAGCCCAATACACCCACTAAGCACGTGAGAACGCTGATGTCAACAGGGGCCACATCACTGGACCGGGTGAATTAGCCAAGAAGGAAGTGGGTTCCAAGTCTCCGGACTCCCACCCCAGGGCTCTCCCCACTGCTACACTCCCTCCCTCAACTCCGTCCTGGATTCGCCCAACCTTCCAAAAATGGTCCAGGCTGGGGCCACTGGGCAGGGCTCAAGAAGAAAGAATTTCTGATAAAAAGCTGCCCAGAGCAGCCCCTGGAGCCAGGCTCATCTTCAAAATGCAGTTCCAGTCAGAGCCTATAGGGGGCTCTGTGAGTCCAGGGAGCAGAGCTGGGGGAGGAGCCACTGGCTGGACTGCAGGGGGAGGAGCCACCGGCTGGACTAGCTTCAGACAAGCCCCTGGGGTCCGCTATCAGTGCATCACATTCTCAATGGCTGACTTCATTTCCTTCCCAGGGCCTGGGATCTGAAGGAAACCCCAGCTGAGGAATAGGAAACCATCAAGGACCGGAAGAGGGACCAGAGAAAGGGCTGGGAGGAGGCCCCCCCCCCACCTTCCCTGCAGACCTGGAAGGCGGGGCTGAGGAGGAGGGCCGGCCACCACCCAGAGAAAGTAGCCAATTCCTCCCCCTCTCCTTGGTCTGAAGCCCAAGCAACAGATTTTGATCAAAACAAAACAGCCCAGACACGAGTGCATTATTCAGAGACTTCAGTGGAACTGGCCCGGGGCAGTCTCTGGCTTGGATCTCAGCAAGCGGAGATGGGGGGCGGGGGCTAGGGCTCCACCTAGGGTGGGGTCAGTGTGGCCTTGGGTGATTGGAGGGTTGTTTTTTTAAAAAAAACTTAGGACTGAGGGGTTTCTGGAGATGCCATATCAATCTAATTTTGTGCACACAGGAGCCTGGCCCAGGGCGCCCCTGGACCAGCTCCTGGGACTGTCCCTCTCAGGCAGCCTACTGCTTCCCTGGTGACTTTATGAAAATGAGGGCAATGATTTCTCCAGAGAAGCCCTTTAATTCAACCAAATGAACCCAGTCTGGGTCAGGGTGTGGGAGTGGGGGGCTTACAATCCTGCTAGGCTCAGG
>NW_006293088.1:767649-800082 GCF_000327345.1 Myotis davidii | reverse complement strand
CGTTCAGAAACCCTAGACCCAACCAAGGGTTACCCCCACCCCCACCCCCTTCCTGTTAGCAAAAGATGAGAATATGAGATTGGGGGGGGGGGTGTCAAAGAGGAATCAAGAGTCTGGGAGTGTCCTTGTCGCCTTCCAACAGCAATCCCCAAAACGCAGCCCCATTTTGGGGGAAAACGCACCCCACGTTCCCACTGTCTTCCTTGCCAAGTAGCCGGCTGCAAAGGGACCAGGGCAGGGATGGCGCCCGGAGAGGGCAGAGGGCCAGCTCTTCCAGGCATGAAGACAGCTGGTTGGGGACGAAGCACTGGGCTGACCATCGGGGTGCAGGCTCCATCCCATCTCCCGCATCCCTCTCTAGCCTCAGTTTCCCCCTTCGAACAGGAAGGGGCTGGGCAGAGTGATCTTTACAGGAAGCATTAGGAGAGTCCCGGGCCCCCAACTTCTGAGTCGACTATGATGGCAGAGGCATCTGCTAGGAGGAGCGCGCCCTCTCGGGAGGGGTTCTGGGGGTTTTGTGATGCCATCAGAGCAAAGATGGCAAACCTAGCCCTGCTATTGGAGACCGAGGACCTCAGTGGAGAGGCACTGGTCAGAAAGCTTGCTCAGCCCTGAGACTAATGTAGGGGAGTGGGAGGGGGAGGGGGTGGAGTTCTGGAAAAAAGCTGAGTTCTCGGGGCTCAGGAACCCAACTGCAAGAGACCCCAGACAGAGCAGGCAGGAGCAGGTCACTGGGACAAGGGAAAGGTGACCCCAGAGACCAGCCTTGCCCTGTGAGTCCAGGCCCTTAGGCAAGTCATGCGATGCCCAAAGGGACACCTCTCTCTCCCCTTCCTTTCCCACCCCCTTCAGGGTGCTACATGGATTAGAGTAGAGCTGGAGCCGGGTTGAGAGCATGGTCCTGGACAGGCCAAGGCCTCAAAGCATCCCTGCCCCAGATCACTCTACACAGTGAGTTTCGGGGAAAACAGCTCTTAGGGGGTGGGGGTGGGGGGCGAAGTCAGCCCTGCTTGGTAGCATTTGCCAATTTTCCACGCTGGCAAATTTTAAGCTACTACTGTGCCATCACTGAACCTGGAGCCGGCAGACGTGAACAATCAGCTTTCATGAGCCGGTACAAACCGGTTCCATCCCACCACTGACCATGTCCAACCTACAGTCGGCCACTAACCCAGGCAGCATCTCAGCAGGAGAGGACACAGGCAGGCGGGCCTAGCTCTGAATCCTAGCTCGGAGTGGTCTCAGCCAGGGCGCTTCCCTGCGCCTCAGTTTCCTCATCTACAAAAGGGGAATGATAACCCCACTTCCTGGGCCGACAGTCTGGAGTCGAGGGAGTCACGTTTGTAAAGCATCCTACAGACGAAGAATGCTTGGCCAGCGTGGTGGCTGGCATGTGGCTCAGCTCGGCCATCCCACCACGAGGAAAACCAGTCGGGGTGCGTCTGAGGCTTGGCCAAGACTCCCACACAAATACGACCACCACGGCCACTGGTCCTTTGTGAAAGTGGGGAACTTTCCAGATTATAAATGTTCCAAATGAATGCAAATGTGTTCAATAAAACACACCTGTGGGCTACTTTCAGCCCCGGCCACCCGTTTGCCACCCCTGCCCTAGTGATCTGGGGGAGCAGAGAGGAGCCCCCAGCTGGGGCAGGGAGTACTCACAGCTGGTTAAACATGCGCTTCATCTCGTCTGTGATGTTCACAGAGCCGACCTCTTCATCCGAGAACCGGTTCACCTCCCCGTCCTGCTCAGAGATGTCATCGTCCGAAGTCACCTTACGCTCTTTCTTTTTGGGGACCACCTGACCCGGAGAGGAAGAGATGGAGGTAACTGGGAGGCTCTGCGGGGAGGGAGGGTAGGGGTGGGCCGGGAAGGGAGCCAGCATCTCACGGGATAGATGGAGCGTGGCTGGGGCCGGCTGCTGCCAGGGAAGATGCACAGGTCCTCTAAGGAGCAGGCGGCGTTAGCAGGAAGCATGAGGTAGGGAGGCATGCGGGATGTAGGACACAGACAGCCTGGACCCTGCCCTGCCCTGCCCTGCCCTGGTGGCGGAGCCAGCTCAGCTCACCCCTTCACCAGAAAAGCCACCACCAGATTTGGGGAGAGGAGCGAGCTGTGGTACAGAATGACCTGGGATGTCTCAGCACCAGCCAGAGAGCCAGAGACGCCCCCACGAAGGCCCAGATGGCTCCCTGCCTCCCAGAGCCCTCCTGCTCACATGCAAAAGGCAAGAGGCGGCGGCCCCGGTTCACCAAGCTCCCTCCACTCCCAGCAGACAAGACATGAGCAAACCAAACCAAGGCTGATATGGTGCCCCCTGCCCTCCAGCAGCAGGGCGGCGAGGAGGCCCAGAGGGGAACAGGGGGCCCAGGGAAGCGCAGTTCTCACCCGGCTACATCCAAAGTCACACACTGAAAGCAACAACACACTGCCCCGGGCTAGCAAAAGCCGAACCACAGCCCAGACTGAAGACGCAGCCTTCGGAAAAGGACGCCCGCCCTTCAGGCAGCCCCGGAACAGCGGCCCTGAACCCATCGCCTCTTCTCGGGACACACACTTGCTCACTGAGGGGGGAGCGGAAAGGCGGGGGAGACCGAGCGCCTCTTCAGTGGGAAGGAAAACCACACAGAGGCCAACAGGCTCATCTGCCAGGGCTCAGCCAGCTCACCCAGCGCACCCACAGCCTGGCACCTCGAGGAAGAGGCAGGAAGCCGGACAGTGAACCCAGTGTGGGTGGGTGGACGAAGCCCTGCAGGGTCAGGAGACCCGAGTTCTAGTCCCAGCTCTGCCATTTCCGTCCTTGAGCCCCATCCCGTCACCCCCGGGTGAGAGGTCTCCTCAGCCACAGGATGAAGCCGTCAGCCTGGAGGATGGAGTCGGGCCAGCCTGAGCCTAGAGTCCCTGAGTCTACGCTCTCCTGGGGAGGCCACACTGCCTCGGGGGCCGGAGGGGTGGTGGTGGGGGAAGTGGGGAGGATGTGAGGGGAGCAGGGCTGGCCAGGCAGGGGGGAGGCTGGGGCTCTCCGGAGGGTGGCAGTGGCAGGTGGGGGTGGCGATGGTGAGCAGGGTGAGCCCTAGTCACCTGGAAGATCTTGGACACGTCTTCCGAGTTCCGCTGCTGTGCGACATCGCACAGCTTGGCCGTGATATCGATTCGGCGGCAGATGTCCATGTCCACCTTCATGGCCTTTTCTTGGATCTTTGTGTCCAGGTCTGTCATGGGCTGCAGGGAGGACAGCAGGGGTTACGTGAGCGAGGGAGGGAGCAGGCATGGCGTGGGGCGCTGCTCCCCGGCCCCTGCTGGACAGAGAGGGGTGGAGGGCCTGGGCGTGAAGGGTTGGGCCAGCGCTGCTCAGGCTGGGGCGGGGGTGGCGGGGCCGTGGGAGCTAAAGGCTCTGGCGCCGAGTGGACAATGTGAGGCCGCGTTTGAGGGCTCCCTAAGGGCTGGACGACACCTCTCAGCAGACAGTGTCACTGTTTATTCTGTTAGAGCAAAGACAACACAGAGGCAATCCCGCGCTGAAAGACTCCCTTCTTTCCCCACGGAGGTGCCTGCCTAGGCGGCTGTCTCTCTTCAGGATTCCTCCCATGGCTGACAGCGGGGGTCTGCCCAGGACAGGGGGTCCCCCAGGACCCCAGTGAGGGGAGCCACATGGCCTCCCCGTGGCGCCCCAGGCGGTTTCTCCCAGCCACACCCGGCTTCACACCCCTCAGGGTCAGAGGCCACACCTCAACGAGTCACCCGGAATCGGGCACCTTCTCCTGGCGGCTCTCCCTACACACTGCCCGCTGTCTGCAGGTGGCAGGAGACCCAGGTCCCCAGCAGGGAGGCGGCCTGGGCTGCCAAAAGCTGCCGGTACCCACGGTCACTCAGAAGGGCTCTGATTGGCCAAAGGAAGCACACACTCGCCTTCCCCGACTGTACAGAGCAGCCCCGCGGAAGGCCACTGGCCTGGGAGCCTCTCGGGGTGGCATGGCACAGGCCTCCCTCCACCTGTGCCCGACCTGGGCCAGGACACTGAGGCCCTCGGCCACCACCCGTCGCATCCTTGCGAGCTGGGGAAGAGTCGGAGCCAACACACACAGACCATCCGTCGGAGGAGCCTCGGGAGGCAGGATGGGTTAAGCGGCAGATTAATGCATCTCTACTCAGACCAAGGGAAGCGGGAGAGGACGACGGGCAGGAGGGGGCGCCTGGTCTCTGATGCATCTGTCATCCTCGCAGTCCATCGCGCAGCCAGGACTCTAACTAGAAGCCGAGCTCTGGAGCCTCCGAGTGAATGAAGCGTTTTGCATGATGGGTGTGGGGGAGGTGATGACGCCTGGGGCGGCGGCCAGCGCACTTACATCACTCATGAGCCCCTTAAACACCACCAGCTCGGCCTTCAGCCTCTCGATCGTCTCGTTCATCTCCTCCTGGATGGCTTCGGCCTCCTGCGCCGCCTATGGGGACAGAGATGGGGAGGGTTGAGGGGGGCCGGGCACCCTGAGGGCAGGAGGGACCGGACACCTGGGCCCAGCCAGGCCAGGCACCTGATGGCTGGGGATGGGGCGCCAAGGACCTCGGCCCAGCCTGACTTCCCAGCACTCAGCTTAAAACTCTTCTCAAAGGGATATTACGGCAAGGGAGACCCATGGCAGACGGTAAGAGGAAAAGAGCAAGTAATGCAATAAGTGGTCCCCATAGGTTAACATATGAGGTCCGTTCGTGTGACATCACCAATATTTGATGGGGTCACTATTCTTGTACCCATTTGGCTGAGGAAAAGAGAGGCGGGAAGGTGAAGTTGCTTAGGGTACCTAAGCAGGCGGATGAGTGCAGGGCCCAGAACACAGAGCTACCGAGCCAGAATAACAAGGTCCTCATGCTCACCATGGGGAGCCCACTCAGGCTGGGCGCCCACCTTGTGACCTGCCCACTGCCCTCTCCAAGGCATTAGGCCCTAAGTCAGATCCTGCAAGCTGGGGGGCGGGGGTGGGGGCTTAAACACCATCCAGGTGGGGAGAAGAGGCAGGAGAGGGGAGTCACTAGCCCGAGGTCACCCCACAAGCTGGGGCGGCACCAGGACTTGGACCCAGGCTTCCCAACGCCTGTACCTGAGCTTTGCTGCAACACTGTGCGGTCCCTGCCTAGCTGCAAAGCCGGGGCCAGAAGAGGCCCCTTGGCTCCATCAAGGAGAGACTGAGGCAGCAGGAAATCACAGAATAGGGGCTGGGAACTGCCCCCGGCTTTGCCCCCTGAGGACTTCGCCCCCTAAGGACTGTGCCTCTTCTGATCAGGAGGGACCTCTGGGGCTCTTACCTCCTTCAGCGTGTCCACCATGGTCTGCAGGTTCATGCTCTTGGCCAGCTCCTCCTCCCATCTGTAAGAGCCAAGAAGGACAGGTGGTCAGAGGGAGCCTCCCATGCCAGTCCAGCCTCACACCGAGCGGGCAGCCACCCTGGGCCTGTCCCCGGCACAGCAGTGACTCCACCCCTGCCTGCCCTCCAGGAGCTTCCCTCTAGGGGTTGGGGGCGGGGCAGGGACAGGCAGGTCGACACAGGCCCTAATACCAGGCGGTGTGGATGAATGTCATGCTTCAGGCATGAGCACAGCACCATGGGAGATGAAGGCAGGAGGGACCTCCACTCCCCCTTCACGCAAACTGTGAAGTGCTGTGCAAACACTGCTGCTCCTGCCGTGGCTGCAACATACAATCTTAAGGCTGGCACGCAGGAGCCAGGCTGTTCTCTGCACCCGCAAGAAGCACTTTTATTGTGCCAACTGTCGCAATCTTAGTATCTCTGGCCCCGTAGCCTATCCTCACCAATAAAGACAAGACATCACTGTACCGTACAGATGAGGGCTGGAGGCTCGGAGAAGTCGAGTGCCCGCCCAAAGACACACAGCTAGTTAGTGAGTAGGGCTGGACTTCAAACCCAAGTCTGTTTTGTTACAGAAAAACAAAAAATAACAAACACAGCGCTCGCTTCTCTAGCGCTTATTTCACGCCAGGCCCTGTCCAGGCTTTCCATGTACTGTCTGGTTCGTGCACACGCGGGTCGAAGCTGGGCAGGATGTGACAGAGAGGAGAAGGCACAGCGGGGTAACGGATACCCCGGCATCACTGGAGGCTGGATGAGACGATAACCAGTGCACTCGCCGTAACAACACCAGCTCGCCTTAACAAGGGCTGACTTCGCATGAGGCACCCGTCTCCGTGACATAATTCAATGACATCACAACCCTCCAGCACAGGCGCCTCCATTATCCCCACGTCACGGGTGCAGAGAGGCAGGCACAGAGTCAGGTGCCCAAGGTCAGGGTGCCGACAGGTGGAGCCAGGACTCAAACCCTGGGCTCGAGGCTCCAGACTGAGTGCTCGTAACCCTGCTGGGCTCCTCCAGGACCCAGGACCAATCAAAGCCCTAACACGGCTCCCCACCCAGACCGCCTCCCTCCCCAGAGGAAGCCAGGGGCAGGCTCCCTTCCCTCTCCATCCTGGGACAGACAGACAGCTCCTTTCTCTTCTTGCCCCACTGCCGCCTCCCTACATGGCCTCTGAGCAGCAGATCTGGAAGCCTTTAGGATGCTGCGGGGCAGCTAAAAATAGGCCAGGGGGAGGGATGGACGGAGAATGGGTTACGTCACCAGCTTTTGGAAATAAGAGAAAACGGATACTGTTTGCACACACAGAGGAAAATTCCTCCTTTCTCCCACACAAAACGAGACGGGCCTGGCTAGGGCTCCCGGAGGGACGTACAGACACACACACAAACATGCACACACACACCCTCTCCCCTGTTCCCTTTGATCTTGATCAGCCCCCGGCACTGGCAGCCAGGCCTAGATCTGCCGTGGGCCACAGGCTCCAGGACCTAGAGGGCAGGGGGGCTGGGTGGGGGCTGCTCCCAGGGATGAAGGACACAGAGGAAGCCAAGGGGCAGAGAGGGAACCTAAGGATCTAACTCAGGCGGGACATCTCACTGAACACCCTCGCTGTACAAATAGGGAAACTGAGGCCCACAATGTGCCAGAAATTTGCAAGGTCATCCAGGGTGTCAAGGGCCAGGCCAGGAGTTCACCCCTAGGCCCAATGTCGGGGGACAGAAGTCCTGGGTGGGGAGAAGTCCACAGGCGGCCCTCACCCCCGCCCCCCTCCCGCTGCCCAGCAGCATGGGGCATCCAGGGCTTCCCTCAAGAGAAGCCAAGGCCCAGAGGGCAGGTCCCTCGCTGAATCATCCCTCCTGGCCATGCAGCTCTGAGTGGGGGCCGAGAACCTGATTCCAAAACCACTGCGCAGAGCAGGTGCCAGCGCCTGGCCTCACTACTGCGTCTTACAGCGACACCAGGAGCAGCAGAGAAGGGGGCAGCGAGGGATGAAGATGCAGGCGCCCAGGGACATCTCCCGGCTACACACACACCCATTCCCCAAGCTCCTGGGCAGGACGCCCAGCCCCCTCTCACTTTTCCTTTCAGCAACCTTCTCATGAGGAAGGTGGGGCAGGAGTCAACAGACCCATTGTACAGATGGGAAAAATGAGGCCCAGAGAAGGAGAACGACTGGCCCTAAGTCCACCCAGACCAAGAACCCAAGCCACGTTAGCAGCAACAGAAGCAGCCACTGATTGGTGAGCACGTCTGGGTACCACGCACGCACTGGGCCCAGTGCCTCATATACATATCTCATCAGCTTTCATGTGAACAATTAACCCTCTCGGGCAAAGGCTTTCCCCCCAAACCCATTTTGCAGATGAGAGAGCTGAGGTTCAGAGAGGTGAGGTCACTTGTCTAAGGTCACACAGCTTTCAGCAGGGATGGGACTGAGGCCTAGGCCTGCTCACACTGTGACAGGCATGGGCATCACGTGGATCTTGCTCAGATGCAGACCGGACTCAGCAGGGCTGGGGCGGGGCGAACATGCTGCATTTCTAAAGAGCTCCCCTGCAGATGGCACGTGGAGTGGCCCCACTCCTCACTAGCGATTCTAAGCTGCACCCCGGCAGATAAACTTGCTTGAGCCTTTTGTTTCCAAAGCCAGGCTGCGTGGGCAGCCGGCACTTCTGGTCCCAGAAGACCTAGCACAGACCCCAGCATGTAGATAGCAGCTGGCCTGGCAGACGGATCCACTGCCCACGCTGACGTGCCTCCGGCTGCGGCGGGAAAACCTGGCTGGGCCGGCCCCAGTGTTGACAGTGCAGAAAAGCTTTGCCCTTCAGCTGCTCTGGCTGACTGGGGTGAAAGGATGACGACAGGTGATGTGCTTCTTAAGATGCCCCAGACACCCCACCCTCACTGTGTGCAGCCTGGGAGCAGGGAGCACCAGCTTCCCCGAGAACTGGTCTGCCAAGTTGTGGGCTATGGAATTTCAACACCTGCTTCCCAGGCACGGTCCGGTCCCCTCCCCAACCTGGTTCAGCCCACAGGAGTAAGGTTTCGGCAGGACAGTGTTTCTGGCAGAGGGACCAGCATCAGCAAAGAGGGGCAGGAGGAAGGCCAGGGAGTAGCCAATGGCCACTGAGAAGAGGGCACACCTACTACGGGTCAGGGGCTGGTGGATGTCATGTCCTTTAACCTTCACTGTCCCAATTCTCTTGCCTGACCCACCGCTCAGCAAAGGTGGTCACAGGAAAACACACACACACACACACACACACACACACAAAACCTCCCCATTTTACAGGTGGGAAAATAAAGGCCCAGAGCACAGAGACAACTCACGCCAGGGCCAAGACGGCCTGAGTCACTGAGAGCCACCCTGCCCACCCCGACCCGACAGCTCCTAAAACTTCCAAATTCTTCTCTCCTCAGGTGTTAGACTAGAGAAAGGAGAGGAGGGACATTTACTGGGCAGCTTCTGGGTTGTGTTCACCATATTAGGCATCCATAGACACACAAAATGCAACATGTCACTTACCCCCATCCCCCACATCGCCCCCACGGTGCAGATGAGCAAACAGAGGCTCCCTGTCCCTCCCTCCCTCTCGGCCTCCTGCAGTCCTCTGCGTCCTCCCAGGCTCCTCTCAAATGTACCCCTTCCCAAGTCCCGCAGCCCCTTCCACTGCTTTCCCTGCTCCACTTCCAAGCTCCCGCTTGCGGCAGCCAGGCCTCAGGCTCCGTCTTCCCCGGCGGCGCGGTGATGGTGTCCCTCCCTGCGTGGTTCTCACCCCAAGAGCCAGCCGCTGTGCCAAGGACAGCGCGATGGGCCGCCCTCCACCTTCCCCACCTCCAGAGCGTGCTCAGGCCCTGGCCCCAGATCCACTCCGGCCCCAGGTCCTTCCACTCTCCACCCCTCCCACATGCAGACACCCTGCAAGCCTCACAGGTGTGCCAGCGCCTCAAAGCGCTCCCAGCCTCCGAGGCAGGCAGGAGAGCCCATGATGGCGAGGATGAGGATGGTAAGAAGACTAACAGAGGCTCTAACAGGTTCTAACAGCGCACACGCTGTGCGGGCTCCGTTCTTAGGGGCTTCACATACGTAGCCTCATTCTATGAGCTGCACGGTAGCCTTAGGGACAGTCACTATCTCCATGGTACTGATGAAGATGTTCAAGTCCAAAACCATGAGCCAAGATCACACAGCCAGGAAGGTGGGGCTGTTTCTACTTTACAGAAGAAGACCGACACTCAGAATCTCCCAGAGTGAAGGCTGGAGGGCATCGGGGCTCCCCTCGCCCAAACCTGATGGTACAGATAAGAATGCTGAGGCCCAGGGCTACGCAGGGAGTGGGTGGCAGGGTGCCCGCTACTCTGCTGGACTAACCAGAGTGAGACTGGGCCCGATCTGCCTTCCCCAACATCGGCCTCCATTTCTCAACAAGGTAGATCGTGGCCCAACACACCCCAGGGACACGCAAGAAAAACCCACCCTCTCTGACAGCCATGTGACTGGCCCACAGCCACGGCCAGGTCTGGCTGGGCAGACCTCGGGGTGCATTACTGGCCCTTGCCACTTGGTCCCTCCAATCCCCCTGGTGTCCAGTGCTCACTCCCTCCCACTGCCTGGAGCCGTGAACTGAATGTGAAATCGGGATCCCACGAAGGAAGGGGCCTACACAGGGCCTCCCCGGATACCCCTGGGGCACCACTGGGCACGATCCACACATGGGAGCAGGGGTGGGTGCTGGACAAGGGCAAGGGTGGCCTGGAGGGTCCCTGTGCCAATGCAGGGACAAGCGGGGGCCCAGGCCGTGGAGTCCATGAGTCGGGAGCTTGGGTGTGTGCCTGCAGCACAGGGAAGCCCTCCAGCGCCCATCTCAGCAGGTCCAGGCACCCTGCGACCTGGCCAGCAGGGCAGAGAGGACACATGGGCGAGATGCCTGTTCCAGGGTGGAAGAGAGGCACAGCGGAGGGGCACCCCCAAACAAGTCACTAGACGAGCTGGGTCCAAAGCTGGGGGTCCAGCCCCTCCACCAGCCCAGAGAACTGCTTGTCGTTACTATTCCCATGCTTGCTGCTATAGTCCCTGCGTCTACAGCCCACCGCATTAGGTAAGGGTAGAAGAGTTGCTGTATGGATTTGTTGAATGAATGAATGAATGAATGAATCCAAGCAGCAACCAGTCCTCAGCCCTCCTGCTCCGCCCTTCCCTGTCGAGGGCCCCTTCTGCCTGGAAGGATCATCTCCTGTCTGCCCCCTGCTAGTCCGGGGGCTTCCCGGAGCTGAGTTCCCAGCACCAACTCTCCGCCCAGCTCTGTCCACACGAGGCTCTCCAGGGAGAGACCAGGCCAGGCCAGGGAGAGGCAGCCAGGGCAGGAAGCAGGCGAGGGAAGAGAGCCTCCCTCTCCCACTTCCCACAGCCCTCCAGCTGGGGAGGGGATGCAGGGATGTGGGACAATGAGGCAGGGAGAGGAAATGACTCCATACTGGCGCTGAGATGCGGGGCCTGGGCCACCATCTCCAGAAGGAGCACACGTGTGAGGCCAGTGGCCCGGAGGGGGAGGCGCAGCACCGCCCCAGCCAGATGTGGTCTCCAGGCATCCCGAGGCGCCTGGGCTGGGACCACGTGATGGCCCAGAAGTCTCGGCCAGCCGCTGGGGGGAGGGGAGGGGCAGCTTCAAAGCCAGCCCCCACCCCCAGCCAACACTCCCTCAGCTCCCGATGACACAGCCCCACAGGAAAGGGGCTGACAACGCCTGGCTTGCCGAGGGGAGGAGAGCCAAGCTGAAGTCACTGGCCGGGACTGACTCACAGACTTTTCACTTCCTCTGTGATCAGAGAAAGAGGCTCCGGGGCTCCAGCTCGAAGGAAAGTGGGGGCAGCCCCAGCAAAACGAGGCCTTGGGGCTTCTGGGGAGAAAGTCCTGGGGACTCCTGGGCAGCAGGCCCCTGGGTTCATCTCCTGCCCCTCCTAACCGTTCCCCACCGTGTGAGCTCGGGACCAGTCAGTCCCCCTCTCTGAGCCTCAGTCTCCCCGTCTGGGAGATGGGAAGCCCACCACCACACATGAGGGTGGTTGTGAGAAGTCCACGAGGTGGGCCGTATGGGTGAAAACACCAGTCCCACGCCTGGCACATAGCAGACAACATCTTCAGTGGCTCATTCCTCAGGGCAGGGCTGGCTCCAGCTGCCAGCCTCCGAGAGCTGGGAGGGCGCCACAGGAATGAATGGCCCACACCTTTCCAGGAAAGGTAGGGGCGGCACACCCAGGCCAAGTCACTCAGGTGATGGGAAGTGAGTTCAGGTGAGGCTTCAGTGGAAAACTTCATTCTGGGCCAAGCGTGGGCCCGGCCCTCAGGCGGAGGGCAGATGGGTGGAGAGCAATTTCCACCTGGGCCCCGGGGCGCTCACCCCATGGCAGCACAGCCAGGTGTAGGCTGCAGGGGGTGGCCCGGGGGCATGCTGGAGCCATTCTGCTGCCTGTACCCCTGGGCTC
Organism: Myotis davidii; assembly: GCF_000327345.1. NCBI lineage: Eukaryota > Metazoa > Chordata > Mammalia > Chiroptera > Vespertilionidae > Myotis > Myotis davidii. Next base: position 788,225 of record NW_006293088.1, on the reverse strand, counting down.
TGTGCTGCCCCCAAATTTCTGGGCACAGATGCCCAGAGGTAGCTCTCCCCTTCTCCACCCCTCGATGCCACACGGAGGCCGAGCCGGTGCCCTGACTGGAGGAGGCAGCTGCGGGCACAGAGGCAGACTAGGGCCCTGTCTTCAGTGCAGTTTCCCAGAAGCCAATGGGTTAACAGATCAGAGTGGGTACTCCTGCGGGCGAGATGGGAGCTCAGTGTGAAGATCCGGCCCCACCCCCTTGGCTTCTGCTGAGCCCACCTAGAGAGCTTAAAACTCACAACTGAGTCAACTTCCTCATTCCATACCACCACCACCCCTGGTCTATTATCACAAACAATTCACATTTGTGGCAGAAAAGTAACATTTCTGTCACATTTGTGGCAGAAAGGGCAGTGGGGGTGGATGGGGCGGGGGATACGTGAGAGCCCGCCCCTCTGAGGGCTGAACCCTGAGACACGCGGCCTCCATCTCCTGACCTGGTCCTCTCATCTGCTTATACTGTATCTTTTCTCTCCAGTAAACGGGGGGCTGGGTCCCCCAGCCTGCAAGTGGGGAGGCCCCGGCGTCCCTGACCCCACTCTCCCAGGTACCTGCCAGCACCCACACACCCTCCTCCCTGATGCTCCCATCCGCACTGAGGATGCCCTGGCAGACACGCCCGTCAGAGGCCTGGCTGCCCAGCTGTACTCAGCTGCTCAGAAGGAAAGACAAATTAAATGCCAACTGATTGTCTCCGTGGAGGAGGCATTAATCTAATGTGAACACTTAACCAGGGCCACTGACTCCATTACAGGCGGCTGTAATGGCCCAGGAGGGCAGGCAACGAGCTGGTGATGGGCCGGGTTTGAGCAGCCACCCTCTGCCCAGCATGCTGCCACATGTATGTGGCATGGATGTCTGCATGGATCTGCTCGCAACCTGACAGAGCAGTCCCCTCCGGGGCCCCAGTGGACGAGGCCTGTGCCAGGCTAGTCGGGGTGAGCAGAAAGCACCTGTGGAGGGAAGGGCTCTGGGCTGGGACACAGGAGATCCTGGTTCGAGTCCCGGCTCTGTCACTAATGCATGACCCCAGCAAGTCCCTTCCCTGCCTGGGCCTTAGTCTCCCAATCCCTAGATAATATGACCTCGAAGGGTCCCTCTGAATATGACATGGCAGTGCTGTTTGCAGACCCTGCATGTGGCCCTTCCTTGGAGCCCAGAAGAGGTGACAGCCTCAGGGATGTCAACTCCATCCAGAGTTCTCCTGGGTAATGGCCCAGGTCTCTGGCTCTTGCTCTCAGCACCAACTACCAACAGCAGGGGTTGGGGCGCAGCAGACATTGGTTCGTTCATCTGCCCATTCATTCATTCCATAATTGTCCCTGAGGGCTTGCCGTGTGCACGTGGGCCTCACAGAATCAACGGTTATAGGACTCTCAACCGCCCCACTGAGGACAGGCAAACTGAGAAAGCTGTTTGCCACTGCGGTCCCGGGGGACCTACTTGCCATGAGGCAGGAACCTCCGTTTCCTCCTCTGTAAAATAGGGTAGCAATCCTACTTGCAGGGTTCACAGACAGATGAAACGAGCTCACGTGAAGGTACACAGGCGATCCTGATGGACAGTCATTTTTACCGCTGGTATTACCCGGACTGCACTTGCTCGGAGGAGGGGGACAGGTGAGCAGGTAAGGCTCCAAGCACCGTAGCAGGGACACCTCTCCATCCTGCCCCCGCCCTCTGGAAGCAACTGAGAGGTGGCACTGAAATCCCGTTTTAATGCGTTTCCCCAGCAAAGAGGTGAAAGCAAGCCCTGCCGGTGGTCTGTGGGGAGAGCTCCTTGTTCCTCGGTGACCAAAGGGGCCCTTTGCACCCTGCTGGCCGGCCTCCTCTCTGTAAGGAGCCACCAGGCCTGGAGAGAGGTGGGCAGGAAAGATGGGCAAGTCCCTAACTAGATGCACCCCATTCCCCAGGTCCACACCCCCCCCCCTCCCCGGGCAATGAGAAGCCTGTACTGAGCCGGAAGCCGTATCTGGTCCTGTGTCTGCCCAACTTGCTGTGTGACCTTGGCCAAGTCCCTTCTCCTCCTCTAGCATCACTTTCCCGTTCTTAATGCAATGGTGTCAAACTAGATAAATTCTAAGGGCCCACCCGGCCAGGCCAGAAAGCAATGTCCATGGTCCCTGGATAGACACGCCATGCTGCCCACAAAGCTCTCTAATAAACCACAGCATCTCGAAGGCAGCTGGCATCAGTCTCTGAGTTCAAACCAACGCGTGCAGCGGGGAGAAGGGCAAGGGCTCTGGAGCCAGATGGGCTTGGGATCGAACCCAGCTATACGTTGGGCAGCTCTATGACTGCAGCAAGCTACTGACCCTCTCTGAGCCTCGGGAAGACCTCCCACCTCATAGGGTTTTCGCAAGTATTCAGTGGACTCAGGTATGACAGGTGCCTGGAACAGTGCCTGACACACCACGAGCACGCGGATCATCCTCATCCGCATGGCCTCCCAATGACAGACGGGCAGAGAAGTCGGGAGAGACCCAGGGAGTGGTCCCGGACCACCCTGCAGGTGACAGGGCCAGACCTGAACCAAGGACCGACTGATCCCAGAGCCACTGTGTTGCCATAATAATCATGTTGATGATGACAATAACAATGAGGTAGATGCCACCGTCACCTGGATGGATGATCAGGGGTACATAGGGTGGGAATGGCAGAGGGAAAGAAACCAGATGCTGGCACCAATTCCCCTACCAGTGTCTGCCCTCTAGACCCCCCCGTGTGCCCCAAGAATGAGTGGGCACGTGCCCAGCCCTTTGAGGTCTGTGACCAGAGCCACCATAACAGCAGGTGAGACCAAGGCAGGAGAGGTCCTGCCAGCCAGAGCCCAGCCAGTCTCGTGGAGCCACCCTGCGAGGCATAAGGCATTTAAGGGCACGCTCCCAGGCCCAGAGAAACCCCGGGTCACCCGCCCCAACGCCAACCTGAGGTTTCATCTGTCTATATGAGTCATTGGTCCAATTGCCCAGTGTCCATATTTGCCCTGGTTCCCAGCATCACTTCGACATTGGTGTCATTTATTGAAAATTCCTTTGGAGACCCAGCTACTCTGTGGACGCCTGCGATCCAGAGCTGTAGGCTGGACAGCACCCTCCTTCCAGTCCTCTGTCTAGGAACCACACCCCAAGTGGGCATTGCCCCCCACAAACCAGGCCACTCTGAGAAGGAAAGTGACTCAACGAGCACCTCATGGCAAGGAAGAATCTGTGTCCCAAACTGCAGGCCATCGTGAGGTTTCAGGCACCATTTCCTGCTGGGGTCCAGCCCCAGCGGTCCAGGGGTTCCCAAAGGTGTGGACGGAGTCGGCGAAGAATGTTTTACACGGAGACAGCGTTCAAAACTCTCTAGCTTTCCTTAGTCTCCGTGGATCTTCCCTGTGCCTGGCTGAGGCCACAGAGAGAGATCCCAGGCAAGCTGTAAGCCTTTATTTTATAGCCAGAGGTAAACAAGGTAGCAGTCACCATAATTACGGGCCTTGCTGAGGCCACAGAGAAAGATCCCAAGGCAATCTGAGCCTTTATTTTTATAGTCAGAGGTAAACAAGGTAGTGGTTACCAAAGTTACACTATTCTTGTGAGTTTCACTTGTTTTTGTTCTTGTGAGTTTCACTTGTTTTTGTTCTTGTGAGTTTCACTTGTTTACACCATGGTTATACTTCCTGCACTTCCTCAGCCCATTAGCTTCCCAGATAAGATCTAGGGAGCCTCCTAGGGTCAAGCCAATTATGCTAAGAGGACTGTGCCCTCTAAGCTGGGAATTGTTTGTGACTTTGCCCACAGGTCAGTCCGAGGCTTAACCCTATATCGGCTCCCCACAATTTCCAACGTCTTCCAGGCTTGCTAGACCTTCATCACCTCCTCCAGGGAGCCCTCCATGACTTCCCCAGCATGAACCAGTATGCCCATCCCGGTGTTTCCAGTCCTGGCACAAGCCTTCCTCGTGGCATCCAGGGTGCTGTACATGTTTACTTCTCTGCCTCTCTCATCAGACTCTGGTCTCCCAGGAGAAGGAGAAGACTTGCATCAACTGCATAATGTTCATTATGTCACTTTACTCCCACCACAGCTCTGTGAGCCAGGTGTTACTGTTCCCACCTTACAGATGAGAACACTGAGGCTCTAGTGAAATGATTGCTCTGTGTCAAGCCCAGGTCCATCTGACTCCCAAGCCTGAGTGAGCATCCTCCATAAACCCCACTCCTTCTGAATCTTTTTAAATTTTTTTTTAATTATATTTTATTGATTTTTTACAGAGAGGAAGGGAGAGAGATAGAGAGTTAGAAACATCGATGAGAGAGAGACATCAATCAGCCGCCTCCTGCACATCTCCCACTGGGGATGGGCCTGCAACCCAGGTACATGCCCTTGACCGGAATCGAACCTGGGACCTTTCAGTCCGCAGGCCAACGCTCTATCCACTGAGCCAAACCGGTTTCGGCAATCTTTTTAAATTTTTGAATGATGTGATGTATCACCTACTAAGAAAAAATCAAAGCCATTTACATTTTAGAAAGGCAAAAATACCTGCTCATTTCCCCCGTTTTAAATAGCATGAGAATCTCACAATGGTCACACAAGAAATAATTTTTTTAAAAATCAGGTAAGCCAAACAAAAAACATAAAAATCAAAACCCATCTGATGCCCCATCCTGAGACAATCGATGTTACACTGGCTGCCCCTCCTTTCTCTGAGACTGTTTTTCTTGTGAGATCTTTTAAAAATGAAAATGGGGTCAGTGCATATTGGGACTTCAGGATCCTTTTCCACTGAACAGTATACGGCAAGCCTCTTGCCGAGCAGGCGATACAGCAGGTGGCTGGGGCACCACTGATCTAAGGGGTCCTGCACTGTCATCCCCCAAATCCCAGCAATCTCAGCCGCGAAGAACTTCTCGGTGCACATGTATTTGCATATCTGTCCAGGTGTCTACAGGGAAGGGAGCAGACTTAGAAAGGGCTTCCGTGCCCTCTAAGGCGTGTGTGTAATGGGGCTGTACTCTCGGGGCTCAGCAGCTGCCAAAGAAAAGCGGGTCCCTGGTCCTTACCTCAGCTCCTGCAACCACAGTAATCTGTGCCTCCGTTTCCCTATTAATCAAAAGGCTCAGGTAGAGGGAGACTCATCATAAGTACTTCCCTTCCACACTCTCGCTGGGGTGGCACTCTGACTTCCCCAAGGAGCAAGGGCTGGGAGCGGCCAAACCTCTTCTCTGAAAGGGCAGAGGTTCCCACCTGGTGTGTGATGAGCCCTGGAGCACGCGGCCACATGCTAGGACGGGGCCACACAAAACACCATCCTCCAGAGCAGCTCCAGCCCTGGGCATGCCAAGCTACCTCACACCCCCAGGGCCTTTGCATGTGCTGTGTATTCTGCCTGGAAGGCTCTCCTCTGTTTGCCTCCTTTGTCACTTCTCTTTCTCCTCATGCCAACTTCAAAACACAGCTTATATACCCCCTCCTCCAGGAAGCCTTCCCTGACTCTTTGGTCAAAGTCAAATGCCCCTCTTCTGTACTCCAAAGGCCCAGGTCACTGTTCACCTGTTGGCTCTCCCCTACTTAACTCAGCTCTTGCAACTCCATGTCTAGCTCCCCAGATGCAACTCCAGAGCCTAGCACAGAGCCTGGTACACAGGTACCAAACAAATGTTTGCTGGACAAAGGGCCCATTGAGTGTCACCTCCAGGGCCTTCTGAGGAGATCCAATCTGGAGTCAGTAGGACATTGATTCCACTGTGTGACCTTGGACATGACCTCCCTGCCTACCCCTCCCCAGGAGCCTCAGTTTCCCCAGACAACCTCCACAGTCCCTGCCAGCTCTGCGACTCTCCTTCCATGATCCTCCTCTCTCGCCACCCTGCCTAGGCCTACCTCACAGGGGGCAGGTGATAGGAAGGATGGTGCTCACAGCTCTCTACCCTGGCACTTTCCCTTTCCGCCCAGGCCTGGCCAAGCCCCCAGACACACTCCACCCAACTGCATGCCCAGTGTCAGCAGGTTCTCTGCCTTTAGGGCTGCTGCTCTTGCTCAAGTCCAGAAGCCAGCAGCTGGCCTGAGCACCCAGGCCAAGAGCCAGGAGGCCCCGAGGGTCTGTACCCGTGTCCAGGAGGCTGGGGGCCCCACCCCAGGATATGTTTACAGCTTTGAGTAAAATAGCAACTCCCCAGGCTATTTTGGAAACCTAATTTGCAGTTTGGGTCTCTCCCTTGTTTATTCCAAGTGAATGTGCCCCACAGGTAAGTGCAAGGCACTGTGGGTCTGAAAGTCGATGCAATCTGCCTATCAAAGCCAGATCCTCACTCACTGCTCACCCAGCAGCCTTGGGGCCAATGCCGGCCATGCCAAGTTTCCCTAATCACCTGCAGCCAGGAGTTGGCACACCCCCTCCTGGGTTTAAACCAGGCTCTGCAGCCTTGAGCAAGTCCCCTCTCCAGGCCTCGGTCCCCTCATCTGTGACACGGGGGAGAAGGACCCCGCCTGAATTAGACGAGGACAGGCAAGCACACATAGGCTCCATGTGTGGGAGGGAAAATCACAGAACATGGAAACGGGATCCCGGGAAGTCAGAAAGAGACGCTCCGAGGTCCAGGCCATTTGTAAGTGAGACGTCTGAAGCTCAGAGAGGAAAGCGATCTGCCCAAGGTCACACCGTCGGGCGGCGGCAGAGCGAGGACAGGAGCCCAGAGCCCCGTCTACTTCCTGCCCAGCCACTGGTAAGGAGGACACTCCTGAGTAACCGCCAGGGAGGAAGGAGGGAAGAGCGACAAGGACCCAGGAAAACAATTAATTACATGTGGGGCTTGTGCAATTGAGGACGGGGCACGGCGGGCCCTGCCTGTGTGTGCGGCACCCTGAGTGTCACAAATGGCCTGAGGGCTGCTGGCACAGCGGGACAAACTGCCATCAGCTGCTCCAAGAGAGGGCTTAGTGACCACACACAGTTCAAGGGGACGGGCTCATTACTTAGTACCAGCCTCCTGTCGCCATGCGGGCACTGGCATTCAACTTGCCATGCACCAGGGGGAGGGCACTGGGGCGCCCCCAACACACACACACACACACACACACACACACACACACACAGTGCTCCTTCCACCCAACCACGGGGCTGGGGTTCCCCTCTCAGAGCGGAGACAAGTCAGTTCCCTCCAGATGCCCAGAGAACTTTCTGTGACCATACAGCCCCTGGCAGGGGACTGTATTGGAGCCCCTCTTGTTCTCACCCCCATTCTGCTGACGGGGAAACTGAGGCTCACAGAGGTCAGGCAACTTGCCCAGGTGACATAATCGCAGTAGTTAACATCATGAAGGGCTGGCATTGATGGGCACTCTTAGTTCATTCAATCCTCACACCAACCTTATGAGGTGGGTACTGTTATTAGGCCCATTTCACAGACGAGGAAACAGGCCCAGGGAAGGGAGGGCAGGGAAGCAAGATGTGCGAGGTCACAGAGCTCGACAGTCCGGCTCCAGGGCCCCAGCTCAGAACCACCTGATGCACCCGCCTCTGCTCTCCTTGTGGGATGGCGGATGCAGGACTAGAGCACGGGTCTCTCTTGTCCCAAAGCCTGGCTCCTTTCGCTGTGCCAGGCGGCCTCAGAATGGGAGGGGGAAGGTCAGGCAGTTTCCTGGGGGTCAGGATGGGCCCCAAAGTGCAAACCTCCAAACTGCATGAGTGAAGTGCACAGGCCCCACTCCAGCTGCCAGGCTGGGCCCCTCTTGGCCCTGACTGTGGCCCCTGAATGAAGGGCCCCCCAGTCTGGTCCGGCCCAGGCCCTCAGATGGCCAGGGGGGTCCTTCAGACACCAGAGAGGCCCCCTTCCTGAGCAAACCCCCGAGCTGCCCGGACCCTGCCAAGTGCCAGTTCAGGACGGGCAAAGGGTCACCAACCCCAACCCTGCCCAGGGACCAGCACAACTCTTCCCAAACCCGATTGGGGCCTCTCTTCCCCCAGAGACATGGTCCCCCAGCCACCCGATCCCTGGACTGGACGTAGCAAGAAGCCGAAAAGGAGACGGTCCAAGACAGAGGGAGAGGAGAAGCGGCTGGGGGCGTGGGGGAGGCCACTGCACCCGTGCCCTGCCCTCATCCACGTTGCCGTCACGTAAACACTTTCACATCAGACAGTCAGACCCAGCTACTCTCCAGCTGGTGGCAAAGTGACTTTACCTCTGTGACCCTCAGTTTCCTCATCTATAAAATGGGGTAAGAACAATACCTATCTGACTGGGTTGTGAGGATTGAACAAGACCATGAACACCATGCATCATCATTATTTTGGTCATCTCAGCTACAAGTAGGCCCCACTTTCAGTTTCCTGGGGTCGGGTGAGGGTGTTACTGTTCCGGAACCCAGGGTCCTGGGGTTGGCTTAGGTGTGACGTTCCCCCTCTCAGAGGCTTCACCCTCTAAATTCCCTCTTCGCCACGCTGGGACTGGGGTGCTGTCTGGTCCCCAGAGTCTCCAAGTGCCCAGCACATAGTAGGCCCTCAACTGGTGCCAATTTACTGGATGAATGGGCTTGTGAGCTGGAGCCGTGGGGCAGAGCCGCGAGCAGAGTCCAGTCCAAGCCCCACTCCACCTGCACTGACCCTGGGCCAGTCCCTGCATCTGCTGACCCCTCTGCACAGGGAAGCTCTCCCCGCCCCTGGGGACTCAGGGCAGCTGCCCAGGGTGGGCCCTTCCCCACTGGGCCTGGCCTGCTAGGGATAGACAGCCGGTCCACACCCACCCATGGGCCCACAAAGGCCTCCTCCTGGTGACTTTGCCTTGGGACAGATGGAACACCGTGTGGCATCTGTCAGGCCAGATGGCCTGGTTGGCCTGAAGGGCCAGGGCACCAGCTGCCGGTCTGGCCCCAGCAGGCAGAGTTGCTTAACCCCTTCCTGCCCCAGCCGCAGGAGGTAGAGTCTGCTTGGCAACTTAACCATGTCATACACTTCACCTTGACAGTGAAGGCCTCCCCAGGGTCAAAAGAGAGGCAGGGAGGCTATGGGATGAGAGGGAACCAGGGGGCAGGGGGGAGAGGAGGAGGCCGCTGCCAGCTTTGAGGGCAGGCCTGGACCGCCAGGAATCTGCCAGCCCAGAGGCGGGGATGGGGGGGGGGGCGGGGTTGTGGGGGGAGCACTGACTCTGGGCGGGGAGCACTGTGGGGCCAGGTGGAACCAGTTGCTTTGCTTCCAAGACTCCCCTGTGGGTCAGGAACTGCCAGGCCAGAAGGCCAGCAGCCACCTTTCTGGGGCTGGAAAACCCACTCCCAGGCCACACCCTGGAAACAGCACTGCCCAGGCTGCCATGCAGCACACCCTCTCTGGGCCTCAGTTTCTCCATCAGGAAAGGCGGGGCGGGGGTGATCCCTGGGCTCCAGGGCCACTTCTGGCTCAGAGGGTTCCATGACTCCACGAGATGGAATGTGCCTCCCTCCTAGGAACGTGTGGGATCCTACAGGGACCCACCAGATCCTGTCTACACAGAGCAGGCCCCGACCAGTGAGCGTGAGTCAGGGGGGATTCGGCAGGAAGAGAGTAAACCTCGGGATGGGGGAAAGGGGTGCTGCCTGGAGGACTTGGGAAGGGTCATCACCAGGGAGTGGAAACCCGCCCACGCTCCCCCCCTGTGAGGGGCTAAACAGGGGACAGGCTGCACGTGGGGTTAGGGCTGGAGGCCAGGAAGCATTTCCCGAGGGAAGAGGCGACAAGGACACTGGAAGCACATCCAGGGAAGGCTCTGGAATGCCCTCCCAAGGCAGGAAGGTGTCTAAGTGGCTCTGCAGTGGTCCCTGCCTCAAGGAGAGGAAGGAACATATGACCCAGGAGACCCCCTGGGGACAGCAAGCCGGTGACCAAAAGGATCAGAGAAGCGGGGCCCCGGGGGTCTCTGCGCTCAGGTGTCCAGCCGACCTGACAGTCCAAGCAGACAAGTACGTCATCTCAGGGCAGAGCACGGCCAAGCTGGCCCCAGGCTGGGGCTGGCATTCGGGTCCAGCTAGCAGCTCTGGAGGTCTCTCAGGACAGAGGCAGCAGAGGACTCCAGAAAAGCCAAGAACACGTCAAAACAACCATGGGGGGGTTGGGGGGGGCGAGAGGGCTGCCAGCCAGGAGAGGAGCTGTGCGTACAGAGGGGCGAGGCTACCATGGGGCTGGGGTTCACAGGCCTGGCGGTGAGTCTTGGCTCTGCCACCAACTCGCTGTGCAGCCTGGGGTAAGTCACTGCCCCTCTCTGAAAAAACTGTGTTGGGGGAGAAACGAAACAATCTCTAAGGGCTCTCCCAGCTCTGATTGAACAGTCATTTGGCAAGTTCCCTGCAGACAGGAGTCTGCCTTTCTGGCCCACGCAGCAACATCCCCAGGGCCCAAGCATGGGGCCTGAGCATAGGGGTCCCCAAAATAATGGATGGATGGATGAAAGAATGGGTGGGTGGATGGATGGATGGATGGATGGATAGATGAATGGATGGATTGATGGATGGATGATAAAGTGGGGTAATTCCTGAGAAAGAAGAGCAGTAGGTCCCAGGCTGCCCCTGGAATGATTCCTTACTTGCCCAGAGGCCTCCCTGGATCACTTTCCCATGGCTGCCCTTCAGTGTCCAGTCCCCTTCATGTAACATGCACATACACATTCATATACCGACAGATGCATGGTTGCATACGCAACACATGCCAAGCAAAGTAACCCAGCTCTGACTCCTGAGAACAGAAATTGAAGCTACGGGTCCCCGAAGCCATGAGATTTATCTGCGCGGGCCTTCCCCCAGAGCAGCCGGCTTCCTGAAGTACACCCCCCACGCGGGGGTTGAAAGGAGACTCAGCAGCGGTGGAACACAGTGCGGCTCTCTTAAGCCATTAAGTCATTTCAGCTGCCGAGACCGTGTCCTCGTCGGGACCGCGGCATGACCACAGCCAACCTTCGGGAGAGCCGTGACGTCCAGAGAAGGCATCCACGACGCCTGACCTGCGCCGGGCGCCCGAGAAGCGCTTGGGAAAAGGTGAGATGAGCATTATGGGGTATGAGACCCAGGCTTTCCTCTCGGAGGAGCAGAGGGGGAGCCCAGCCTCCCAGGGCTGCAGTGCTTGGGCCCCGCGATCCCGTCCACCTTGTTCCCACCTGGGGGGTGCGCAGAGCTACAAAGCAGCCTTTGTCTCAGGTGAAACCCTACACCAGCTGCCCTGACGTCAACCCCGGAGCAGCAATGCCAACACAGCCTTCCTTCCAGTCACCTCTCCAAGATCTGGGAGCAAGCACTTCACCCACAAGGCCTCCCAGAGGCGGTCTGTGGGCTGGACAGGCGCGGACGCCATCTTCCCGGAGCCCCAGAAGGAAAAGAGCTGCCCCTCCCCCTTCCCGGGGGGGCAAGGCAGGACTTGAACTTGCAACTCCCGTCTCTCAGCCCAAGGGCCAGGGCCAGGAACACGTAGGTGGCCCATTTCTCAGCCTGGGGGACTGAGCCCGTCCATGTGACAGGAGGTACTCTCTCTACAGGAGTCTGCCAGACCCCGTTCTAATCCCAGCTCTGCCCCTGCCCCATGGTGAGACCTCAGCTCAGGGATGTGACTTCCTAGGCTGCTTCTACATTGGCACAAGGAGGCTAGGAGGCAGGGACAGGGACAGAGACTCCAGGGGAGCGGGGACAGGGACTTCAAGGAGAGTCCACTCTCCAACAGGCCACTGGAAGCCACAGGCTCCAGGGGACACACTCTCATAGACACGGCCTTGAAGGGTAGGCCTTGTCCTCCCAGTGACCCTGCGCTGACAGTCTGCTGGGGAGGAGAGGGGACGTGACCTCCCCCTCGCTGGCCAGGCAGCCGGCTCTGCTGGAGAAAGGAAGTGGCCTGAAGACAAAAGGCCAGCCTGCAGCGGAAGGGGGAGGGAGTAGGCAGTTCCCACTGCGCGGGCCTGGGGGCTGGGGAGGGCCCAGCCTGGGCAGGAGGACAAGCGCCCACTGTTTCCCTGAATCCTCATGACTGCCTTGTGAGCTAAGGCTGTCACCCCCATTTCACAGATGAGAGAACTGAGGCTTAGAATGGTGATAGGAACCCAGACAGAGTCGGAGCTCACACCCATGCGAGGGCCCGGATCTCGGCCAACAGTGTGCACCCAGGAAGAGCAAACCAAGCAATTTCCCTTTAATTCTTCGTGGATGCATCAGGCCTGAAGGCACAGAAAGGAACAACCTATGAATTGGGGCTCTGTGAGCTTGGCACCAGGTTAATCCTGGCTCTGCCAGTAGCTGGCTGAGCTTGGGCCTCAGTTTCCCCAACTTGGACAAGTCCTAGTATTTTCTTTGAAAGCGAGCGTAAAAGCAAGCTCAGACAAAGTCCTCAGACCGTCCAACTCCAGGCCTCACCCGGAGAAGAAGGGTGGGGATGGCCCTCACTGACCCAGGTTTCTCAAGAGCCCGTGGGGTTTGCCATCCCATTTTACAGAGGAGGAAACCAAGGCACAGAGCAGTGACACAGCCAAGCACGTGGCTGGCAGATGGGGATAGATCAGCCAGTCAACACCCCAAGACCCCTAAGCTGGGCCAAAGACAGGAAGTGCCTTTTGTTAGAAGGAGACAAACCCATGGTGACTTTTCTTCTCTTCTGTAGACCGAGAGAGCCAGCTATAGTGCGGAGGACCCCGACATCCGGCCAAGGGGCAAGCCTTCACCCCAAGCGGTCTGGCCTCTGGGAGTTTTAAAAACTCTCTTGAAAGGACTAGCAGCCCCGGAAGGATCCCTTAGCTCAAGGGTTTCTAAGAAACCCTGCTCAGGGGGCCTGGGCTCCGGCCCCTACTCGGCTGTGAGGCCTCAAGGTAGCTGCTTTCCTTCTCTGGGCCTCATCTGTAAAACGGTCATGGGTACATGAGTGGGGGTGGGGAGGGAAATATAAAATACTAAAGCATAAACACTCAGGTCTTTTTAAAAAGACAAAGGGCACATTTAATTGTCTGGGTTGACAGGTCATGACATTGCCTGGAAGCAGTGGATGGATTAAAGGACTTTGAGAGCGCCTCAGACCCTCTGCGGGATGGGGGTGGAGAGGGGGGGTGGGGTAAGAGGAAATCAGGGGTGTGAGGGAGAAGAGACAGGCAGGGTGGTCAGGCCAGGGGGAGCTAAGGTGGGCAGCCTAGCCTCCCGCCCCACTCCCCAACCCGTGTCGAATCCAGGGCCCAGACCTTGGTGGGGGCTGGGGGGCTGAGGTCCCCGGAGCAGCACTGACCTCCCAGACCCGGCAGTTATGCTCTCACCAGGCAGCCCCCTGCACTCCCCCATGACGTACAAGGGGTAGTACAAAGGATCTGGGGTGGCCAGAGGCAGGGTCCTGACCTCAGGACCACAGGGTGCAGACGGAGGCCCCCAGGCACATGCTCACACGCACGCACACACACGGGCTCACAAAGCCTTAGCGGCCGACAAAGAGCCCCGGACCGAGGCCTGGCATCAGGCAGAGGGAGGGGACAGGGCCCCCTCACAGTCCTCCCCTGCCTCAGATGAAGGACAGGGCAGGGGTGAGAGCCAGCCATGGGGAGCAGAGCCCAAAACTAGAGAGAGAGAGAGAGAGAGAGAGAGAGAGAGAGAGAGAGAGAGAGAGAGGATGTGAGATAGCAAACAGAACAAAGAGGGCCAAGACGGCCAGGAGGAGGGGGGAGAACAAGAAGGGAGGAAGAAGGAACAGGCAGGCCAGGTCGGGCCATGTCCTGACTCAGGCCTGGGCACGAGGAAAGGGCTCTGGACTAGGCACCGGCCCAGCATCCCACCTCCAGGCCTCTGCACACACTGTTCTCGCCCCCGGAGCACCCTCCCCCTTTCTCCTGAGCTCTTACTGGACCTTCCAAACACAATGCAGGCGATGTCTCCTCCAGGAAGCCTTCCTTAACTGACCCTAGTCGGGTTCAGGTGCCTCCCAGAACCCCTGGGTCTCAGGCAGCGCAGTGTCTCGCCAGGCTCCCACCTGGAGCCCAAAGCCTCTCAGGTCCTGTGGTCTGACTTTGCAACAAGCTTTCCCCAAAGCTACTCCAGCCCGGGTCTCCCCACTGCACCCCCAGATGGCCTTGTGCCCATGACCACAGCAGGCCAGGGCAAAAGGAGGCCCTGGGAAGATACGCAGATCCTGTCCCAGAGGAGCCCGTCTGCCGGGACTCACAAGGTCCACTTAGACCAGCAGGTTTGCCCTTCCCCCAGGCGGCACACAGGCGGCGGCAAGCCAAGAACCGTCTTAAATAACCCAAGTAATAAAAATGGCCAGTGAAGAGGGCGGAAGGCAGTGTCTCCACTGCGGGGGCGTCTCTCCATTGAACAGCTGATGAGCAGGGGGCTGTGTGAACCTGCACATCCGAAGTCAGAGCACGCAGGCCGGGGAGCGCTGAGCAAGCATCTGAGAGACAGCGTGGAGACAGCCCTGCCCAGCGCAGCCACGTGGAGGGGCTGCTGCCCAGGCCAGGGTCCTAATGCCATTCAATCCGCGCCTGCGCTTGGCTCCCCAGAACACCCAGCCTCACGTAATAGTCACCACGGCGGCTGCCAGGGTCTGAGCCTCGTCACCCCGTTCGCTTTCTCATGCCGTCCATGCAGTATGCCCGTCCCCATTGGGCAGATGAGAAAACGTGGCTCAGAGAAACAACTGACTGTGTCAAGGTCACAGGGCTGATAAGCAGCGGAAACATGCTTCTCAGCTTCCTCTCTTCCCAGCTTCCCAGTTCCACACCAGTGCTCTGCTCCAAGCTGCCTAGTTTTGCAGGTTTCTGTCCAACACCCCATCACAGCTTGTCTTGGGATCCAGGGGAAGTGTGAATGTAAATTCAAGGGGAGGATGGATGGAAGCTGGGTGCACGGGAAGTTGGAAAAGAAACAGCAGTGGTGGTAGGGCCCCGGGCTTCCAATCATGTAGTCCTCCCGGCACGGCGATCAACCGTTTATAAAGCGTTCCCACAGGCATCACTTCATTTCAGCTTCCAAACAGCCCCATGAGGTCAGATTTATGACTCCCATTTCACAGATGTGAAAACTGAGGCTCAGGGCATGACCACACTTGCAATAGGCATGCCTCTTCCTGGGTGGGATCTGGAACCTGATCTCCTGGGTTCAAATCTTGGCTTGCTGCCTACAAGCTGTGTCTTGGCCCAATTCCCTTCTTGTCTCTGTGACTCGGTTTCAGCATCTCTAAAATGGTCTAATGATAGAGCCCAACTCCTAAGGTTATTATGAGGTTACATGAATTAAATGTAAACTGCTTTAAGTGGAGCCTGGCAGAGAGTCAAGACTGTATAAATAATTGTTTAATAGGTTAATTAACTAATAAATATTTATTGTGTCCCTAGTAGGCACAGGCACTATTTGAGCAGGTCCTTGTCACGTGCATTTGCCTATGTCCCCAGACTCTGAGCTGCTGAGGGAAGGGGCGGTGTCTGGTGTGGTGGGTGCCAGCCACTGTCAAGATGACGAAACCTCGGCTTCTCAGATATCCACACCCAACAGTCCCATCTTCCCCAAAAAGAGTCGAGGAATGACTGTAAGAAGTTCCCTCTACCCTGGCAAAGTTCACGGCACCAACCGAAAGCAAAAGTTAGGGAGACCTGAGCCCAGGCGGAAGCCAGCTTCTCTCCTGCCTCCAGAATGCCCGAGGCTCCACCCGCCTGCTAGCAGTTAGCGTGTAGCCCTGGGAGCACTTAGGTGCTAGACATGATCAAGGGAGCACGAACTCAGAATGCGGGACCTACACCCAGGCCTGGCTTTGCTACATGACTCGGGGCAAGTTCCTTTTGCTCTGAGCCATGGTTTCTATCCTGCAGTATTGCCACAGGTTTAAATCAGATCACAGGGGAAGTGCCAGACAGGTAATAATACGTACGTGTTCCCTGCTCCCCATCCCTTCCCCTGCCAGGCCTGCCAGCCCGGGTGTGCTAACCTCTTTGGCTGAGACCAGGAATTCCCCTACCCAGAGAACGGGTCTGGATGGCCCAGGATGGTGGCCTAGGAGGCTCATCTTCATGCCACTGCCTGTGGCCCTTTGGCCTCTCAGGAAAGAGCTACTGTAAAGTGACAGCAGAAGTCTTCCCGGCGTAGCAGCCACCTCCTGTTCTGCCAGCCTCCAGCCATGGCATTATTGTGACAGCACCGGGGGGCCTGCCTCCGTGGGCATGTGACAAGACCAGCCTGTGGCTCCTCCAGAGAGCGCTGAACGTGGGGTCTGGAGACCCAGACTGAACTCGATGCAAGATCTGGGCCAGATTTCTTCACCTCTCCAAACCTATCAAACGGGCACAATTCCCACCTCTGGGGGTTGCTGTGATCCTTAAATCTCACTTATTTAAAGAAGCCATCGCAGAGCTTAGCACATAGTAGGTGCTCAGTCGATGGTGGCTATTAAGTTATGATGATTTGTTTTTAAACCCTTTTTTCAAAATGCTTTCACACTCCATTATTTCAATTAATTTTTTTTTCATCCACCCCAGGAAGCGGAATTCATAAGAAACCTTATCTCCATTTTACAGAGCGACAAACTGAGACTCAAGAGATTAAACGGTATGTGCAGAACAAAGTTACAGAGAGAAGAGCCTCCCAGGAGACTGGGTAAGCCTAGCGTCCCACCTTCTCCATCCACAGGTGGACAGCAGGACGCGGCCAGGGCTCCACAGGTGCCCCACGCCACCAGCCAGGGGCTCAGCCAGGCCACAGCCCCTCAAGGGAACCTGAGTCATTTATCAGGTTTACCAGTGGGTGACAACTACCCGCGCTTGTACCAAGAACTAGAGTAAGAAACCACATCCTGCCCAGGAAACCAAGCACCCAGTGCCCACGAAGGGTGGGAGGGCACTGCCCTAGCAGGCAAGCAGCGCCATCAGAAATCTTCGCCAGCCTCCCACCTGGCCCGGAATTTTCTAAGTATCTCACAGCCAGCAATGCACAGAGGCTACACAACCCCCAGAGGCTGCACAACCCTCAGATGCTGCCGGCAAGGGCAGGGCCACCCTCCTCCCAGCTTCTGCCCATCTCACAAAGCCGGCACCACTCACCCCTCAGGGCACCCACCCTTCTACCTCTGAATCTTGCCATGAACTCTCTTGACCTTCACCATTTACAAAGGGCTGTAGCTATGTGAACCCATTTACATCTCCCTCAGCCTTGGGACACTGAGTTCAGCATCCTCTTTTCCAGAGAAGGCAATAAGGCTCAGAGAGGCAGAGTGACTCGCCCAACAATTTAGCGCCTGCGCTCAATACCCCGCACCTGGCACCAGGCAATGGATGTGAATTCAAACTTGTTGAAGCGATGTGTTGGGACAGGAGCGTGCGTCTCCTGACTCCAGGCCCATCCCTCCACCAGCTGCAAGTCCCTGAATGTAGAGTCCGTGTTGGTCGTCCATGCATCTGTGCCTTCCGTCCCCCAGCCCCACTGAGGCCACCAGCACACAGCAGCCAGGCCCACAAGTGCTCGCTCAGGGGGATTCCGGCCAGGCCCTGGCTGGGCTCTGACCACAAGGTGAAGACAGACCCAGAGCCGGCCCGGCCCCTCAGAGCTTACAGACACATCCCAGGCAATTACGATTCAGGGTGCAGAGTGCTGTGATGGAGGAGGCAGTGGGTATGCAGAAATGCCCCATAGAAGAAAGTCAGGGGAGAGCAACACATCCCAATCCCAACACAGGGGACAAAGGGCTGCCTCCTTCCTGTCCCAGGCCTTCAGCCATCCATGACGTGGGACTAAACGGGACGCCAGCTGGGCTACATCCCTGCAACGGATCGAAAGCCAGGACTCCAAATGCAGAGCCCACAGCCTCCCCCATCACCGCATCACCGATACGCGGCCTGGTGTCAATCAATTCCCCTGGAAGCCAACCCATCGCCTTGCAGCAGAGGGCATGCTCAAATTCTGGGTCTACCCTTCTGTGTCCTTCAAACACTGACACATGTGGGGATGCGGGCCACAGGCCTGGAGAGAGAGAGAGAGGGAGAGAGAGAGAGAGAGAGAGAGAGAGAGAGCTGGGGGGGACCTCACATCCGGTGACCAAGGCCCCGCCTCGCATTCCTGGGAGGAGGAATCTTCAGCTTCAGCTGTCTCCCAGCTTCTGCTTCCTTTTCTTTTCTGGGACCTCATTCCCCTCCCTCGAGTGAGGCTCTGAAAATCCCTCCCAAATTTGTCCCCAGGGAGAATGCCAACTCGGCCAGAAGACTTCGGAATACTGAGGAGCTAGATGGAGGGGGGCTGTGTGCTTCTTTTAAAGGAGGTTGGGAAACAGGGCGGGGGTCGGGGGGAGTAGATTTCCGGAGGCATAAATCAACCGCTAAGAGTAGGAAGAACACCCTCCTTAGATGCTGGACAAAGAAGGAGCCCTTCCCTCCCCTCCCCCCAACACCATCGCGGCGCCTTCCGTGGGACAGAGAGGCAGCATGCCCTGAAATGGATGTGCCGGGCAGCCCAGCACTGTCCTGAGACACCCCTATAAATGAAGAGGGCAGACGCTGCGCAGGGAAAGGCTGGGCTGGTGCAGGGGGCATAGGAGGCGTCCCAAGGACCAGGGGTCCTAACAGGTGAGCTCATTAATCCTTCCCAATCTCCAAGAGAGCAACTATTCTCCCCTTTTACAGAAAGCGGACGCCCCGGCAGCTCAGAGATGCCGAGTAATCGCCCAGAGTCACATAGTGCCAGAGCCCAGGCTCAGACACTCTTCCCATCGTCCCAGGCTGCCCCCAGGAAAATCAGAAATAAAGAATCCCCATCAGTGGCGGCTTCAGAAGTGATCAACGTGTCCGTGGAAATGACAGCCAACAAAGCCCCTGACCGGCCTTCGGGGCAGTCTTCTGGCTTTGGGACATTCAGGGGCCAACACCACCTGCTCAAGGGTCTCGCAGGGTGTGATGGGGAAAGGCAGGCGACACTCCAGCTGGCTCACCCACCACCCCTTTGGGGAGCCCTCCATTCAGGCCGACAGCCCAGGCCCTTCCGGCTCACAATCAGAAATAGCTGTGACAAAAGTCCCTCCCACCCCTGAGAGTGGCTGTTTAAAAAATGCTTAAAGGCAGACACACATAAAGGAAACGAAAACTCTGCCAAGCCCCGACCTCAGGCGGATGATGGCTTCACCTCAGAGCGGTGGGTCAGTCCCTCTGTGCCTCAGTTTCCCCATCTCAGCTGAATCAGTGATTTCTTTCATTCTTTCTTTCTTTTTTTCCTTCACAGCAAAACCCGGTTTTCCAATTGAATCTTCCTCAGCATATTGATCTGAGAGTCATGGAAATGGAGCTGTGTGGCTGCCATGGTTGAACCCCAGATGCTCAGCCTCCCACTGCCCCAGAATCAGCTCAAGGCACCCTGCTTGGACGCCAGGCTCCAAAGGGCCTCCTTGAAAACCACCAGACTAAATGGCTGTGGTCCTCCCTGGCTCTCAAGTGAAGTTCCAATCCACCCAGGTTCCAGGGAAAAACAAACCAAGCATTTCGTGCTGACTGAGTCAGGGGCACAGGCACTTGGCAACCTGCAGAGGGAGGGAACAAAACCACAGGGTTCCGCACCACCTGGGCCCGGTCAGGAGAGGGGGAGGCCCCGCCTCTCATCCTGGGAGACAGAAAAAGCAGCCCCGAC
Organism: Myotis davidii; assembly: GCF_000327345.1. NCBI lineage: Eukaryota > Metazoa > Chordata > Mammalia > Chiroptera > Vespertilionidae > Myotis > Myotis davidii. Next base: position 768,631 of record NW_006293088.1, on the reverse strand, counting down.
CCAGGCCCCTTCAAGTCATAGACCCGAAGTGTACAGGGAGCTGGGAGGGATCCCCTAAGTGAGCCCCCTGTGTAAAGGTGGAGGGCCTAAGGCTCAGAGAGAGCAGCAACTAGCCTGAGGTCACACAGCACCAGACCGGGAGTCTGGGCCTCTCGGATGCCAATCCAGAGAACTCTCCGCCGTTTAAAGTTCCGAGGGATTCCGGGGGAATCTCCCAGGCAAGAGCCCCCGGCTTGCAAACTCAGAACAGGATATTTTGGTGGCACTGGGTGGTGACAGAGCAGAGATGTTTGTTTTGGTTTCCACATCAACGCTTGACAACCTTGTCTGTAGGTGCTACAGTTTCTGCAACCACATTCCCCACCCACCCACCCAGTGAAGAGCTCAGAGCTGATTGGGCCGAGGCAAAACCAATCGCGACAGGGCCAGGGGCCAGGGGCTCAGAGCTGATTGGGCCGAGGCAAAACCAATCGCGAGCAGGGCCAGGGCCAGGGGACCCGAGGCCAGGGGCTCTGGTTTAGGTGGGTGTTTCCACTGATGGCACATGTGCTGATGTGAGGTGGTAAACAGGCGACTTTCTCCATTTACCTGTTACTGACTACACAGGTGAATGGATAAACCCAATGTGATCTATCCACAGGGGAATATTATTCAGGAACATAAAGGAACATACTACTGACACATGCTACAACATGGACGAACCTCAAAAACATTACCCACGTGAAAGAAACCAGGCACAAAGGGCTGCATATGGCATGATTCCATTCACAGGAAATGTCCAGAAACGACAAATCTGGAGAAACAGAAAGCAGATCGGTGGTAGCCTGGGCTGGGGCTGGAGATTAACTGCAAATGGGCAAGAAGGATCTAATTGGGGTGATGCAAGCGTTCTGAAACTGGATTCTGGTGATGGTTGCACAACTCTGTGGATTTACTAAAAATCATTGAATTTTACGCTTAATATGGGAGGACTTTATGACAT
>NW_006293088.1:763521-767554 GCF_000327345.1 Myotis davidii | reverse complement strand
AGAGGGAAGACGCTCAATGCACAGACATGGAAACATGGAGCAGACTGATGAATCTCAGAGGGGAGGGAGGGCAGGAAGAGATTAACCAAAGATCTTGTACGCCTGCAGGGATCAGGCCGAATCCACGCACGGGGCCTCTGACATCCTCCAAGGGGTCTGAGGGCAGGAAGAGATTAACCAAAGATCTTATACACCTGCAGGGATCAGGCCGAATCCATGCACGGGGCCTCCGACATCCTCCAAGGGGTCTCAAACTGCGAGAGGGCTCAGGCCAGGCTGAGGGACCCCACCAGGGCACGAATCCGTGCCCTAGGCCTCTAGGATCTTACATAAAAAATAATGCAGGTGGTGGTACCTGGATCTGGCCATAAGCCATGGAGTGGAACCCAAAAAGTTTCCACATTGGAGAACACTGAGCTCCACATCCAAGGGGCCCTTTGGGAAGCCAGTGGGGTCCTCGAGCTGTGAGTCCCTGGATCAGAGGAGCCCTGGAAGCTCTCCTGGCACAGGCTCCTTCCCCGGCTCGCAGCGCGGGGCTCCATGCTAGACACCCTGGAAGGCCCCGAAGCTTTCGGCGGCCAGCAGCCCCGGCAAACACCTTGGTCTCACACCTCAGACTCTAACTTCTCTGATAGACAGGAAATCAGAAGTGGGCTGAGAGCGCAAACTCAGATTTACATATTGTCAAGGCTCGGAAGGCCCTTTGAGGTCATCTAACCCAGTGGTTTTTAAAAAGTTGATCATATGCCCACCCTCCTCGCAAAAGACAATTCTTCTGAGCAACCTGAATATAGAAACAAGTAAAAGCAGAATGGGACCTGTGTACATTGATAGCGCAGGTTCCAATATGTAACAGCTGCCGATTCTGCATTCAATCGCTGAGGTTGCTGGGGCTGTTTTGATCCGTTAATATTTAGAATTGGGATCATGGGTGACAGTTCCACATTCCTTCTAATTTTATCTCCAGTTTTGGCTGCAGGGTGTCAAGAAAATCCTGACACACAGATTAGTGGCTACAAATGGCAATAGTTTTTAGCAGTTTGCTTTGTAACCTCAAAATACTCTTCAAACAGAGATGGCAGAAGGGGAAGTTTCACTTGAGTCCGACTACTAACAAGTTAGTGCGAAAGTGAACTTCAGTGAGTTAACATCAAGAACTTAAAAGGGAGTGAGCACATTGTAATGACCATTTAAGCATCTTAATATACTTTAGATATTAATTTTTATTTAATATTCAAGGAATCCCTAAGGAATCTGAGGAAGCCTGGGGCTTACAGGGAGGGAAACTGAGGCCCAAGTAAGGAAGTATACTGCTTTGGAAAAATCCAACGTGAGCCTTGAATCAACTTCAGAAAAAAAAGAAAAAGAAGGAAGAGAAGGTGCACACACATCCCAGAGGGCGGGAAGAGAGACACCTCACTCCACCTGTCTCCGCAGCACCCGTCTCATTCCAGGCCAGCACCAGAGGCTGACATCACACCCCACACCCGAGTACAACTTAAACAGAGCATTGCTCAATGCCAACCTACCTCCCTTTAAGATTGGGCATGGTTTGCCCATCTCCTTAGTAGCCAACTCTACACACACACACAAAAACACACAACACAACACAACACAAGCCCGGGGCATGACAACACACTCAACAGTGGCAGACAGAAGGGCCCATCCCTCTGCGTTTCATCATAAAGACCAAGTGCCTGTTTGCCTACCCCACCCACCCCCCCAAGCTGCCCACAAGGAGTTGAGAGCTCTCATGAGAGACAACCAGCCCAGCAGAGTGGCTAGTGTACAGTGGGGTTAAGACTTACCCCCAAAAGCCAGGCCCTGCATGAGAGAGCCCTGAGACTCCAGGCACCTGTGTCCTGCGAGCTTGACAGAGATACTGCCATCTTTAATGCCATCAACTTGATTATTTTATACCAGTGGTTCTCAACCTTCCTAATGCCTCGACCCTTTAATACAGTTCCTCACGTTGTGGTGACCCCCAATTTCATTGTTACAAATCGAGCATAATTAAAGCATAGTGATTCATCACAAAAACAATATGTAATTATATATGTGTTCCGATGGTCTTAGGCGACCCCTGTGAAAGGTTCCGACCCCTGTGAAAGGGTCATTCGACCCCCAAAGGGGTCGCGACCCACAGGTTGAGAAACTCTGTTTTATACCTTCCAAAGAGCATCACCACCCTACTCTCCCCTCATGCAAATGTGAATGAATTTCATTGCTCCGTTGATGAGCAAGCAGGCTTCCAAGTGGTTCAATAATCTCAGGTGATGGGGCTGATATTGACGCCTTCCCAGTAGAGGAAAAGGAGGGAGACCCATGCCCAGCTCCCTGGGCAGACCTCTGTGCTCATGTGACTCAGGGACTCAAGGAGTGGAAGGAAAGATCCTCTCAGCACATCCTCCAAATCCAGGAGTTTAGAGCCAAGTTCTCAATTCAGAGTTGCCCAGGCTGGGACACCCCCGCCCAGGCCTGAGATGCTACAGACAGACAGACAGACCCCTCTCCTCTCATCTGAAAGTGGAGCCCACAGTCCTCTCAGCCAGGCTGTAGGCAGGAAACAATGCTACTTTCCCATGTGGGGGACCTGGGCTGGGTAGAAATGTGCTGGCGGATCCTGTAGGCAGTCTGCCTGGCACCCTACTCAGAGATGGTGGTCTTGGTCCATTCAATGTCCAGTCTCCCAGTCCAAGGTTTACCTCCTTCTGTGGGCCTTCGGGGCTGAGTTTGTTGAGGCCCAATAAACCATGACAATAGGATGGCAGGGGAGAGGAGTGAAGGGAGGTGTTTTTAAAAGCTTGTGGCCTATCTAATGTAGGTCTGGTTACCCAGCCCAGCCAGCTGGATCCTAGAGCTGGAGCAAGAAGGTGGACCCTAGCCCCAGTGCTAGACAGAGATGCTTCCGTTTTCAAATACACGATCTCGTTTAATTCAAGGAACAAAAGGTCAGTGGGTTACTGAAGAGTTTCTCCTTTTCACCCGGGGAAGGAGGGCAGCTCCTCTCCCTATTCTTGGGAAAGTACCTAGGCTGGGAGACAGACTGGACAGGAGTACTTCAAACCACTAGTTCAGATCCTGGGGTCACCACTTATCAGACAATCCCCTCACGCAAGTCACTTGCATCTCCGTGCCTTAGTTTCCTCATCTATGAAATGGTGATAAGAATGCTCTTCATGTTGCTATGAGAATTAAATGAGATGACTTAAAACACCCATGGCTATTTTGTCACCTACAACACAATGCGCCTGGCCCAACAAAGGTTCGGAGGTGCCCCTGCTGTAGTCAGCGCCGCCCCCCATTCTTGGAACCAGATAACCGAGTTTTCCCAGCGCACGCAGGGTCCCCTGCGAACAGTTTGCAGCCCACCTGCTAGGACCAGCTGGCTGCCCCCGGCCCCTCCCGAACGCCAACGCTGCGGCCACAGGGGAGAGTTGAGGCCGCACTCACCTCCGCTTGTACTCGTCGCGCTCGCGTTTCACCTTGGCCAGCACGTTGTAGAGTGCACGGATCTCGGGCGTGATGGTGTCGATCTGCACTCCCACGCCGTCGGGGTGCACCCACGACACGCCGGGGCCCTGCACTGTCTCCACGCCGCCGCCGCCCGTGCGCCGCACCTGCGTGTAGCTCCAGATGGTCCCAGGCAAGCGGCCATAGAGCTGCGGGTGAGAGCCGCCGCCGGGGGGTAAAATGAGAAGTTGTTGTGTTTCAGAAGACCAAAGAAATACCAAGCATGCTTCCTAGAGAAAGGGAGGGACCCCGTTTATTAACACTAGTGGACTCTGGGAATAATTCCCAAATCAGAGAGAAGAAACACGCAGAGGGTTTCACTTTTTATAACCTTCTGATGTCTTTGTCTTGAAGATATGGTTCTTCCATGGGCTTACAGGAAGGCCCCCAGGTGTTGAGGTCCCCAGGCCATATCTGATGATCTGTCCTGGGGTCAGTGATAATGACCTCCCCCACCCCCCAAGGCAGTATATTGTTCACAGTTTTTATGGCCTGACACACTTTGCAAGACCAGTTTCAT
>NW_006293088.1:754916-755238 GCF_000327345.1 Myotis davidii | reverse complement strand
GCCTCGACCCTTTAATACAGTTCCTCACGTTGTGGTGACCCCCAATTTCATTGTTACAAATCGAGCATAATTAAAGCATAGTGATTCATCACAAAAACAATATGTAATTATATATGTGTTTTCCGATGGTCTTAGGCGACCCCTGTGAAAGGGTCATTCGACCCCCAAAGGGGTCGCGACCCACAGGTTGAGAAACTCTGTTTTATACCTTCCAAAGAGCATCACCACCCTACTCTCCCCTCATGCAAATGTGAATGAATTTCATTGCTCCGTTGATGAGCAAGCAGGCTTCCAAGTGGTTCAATAATCTCAGGTGATTCTG
>NW_006293088.1:753445-754024 GCF_000327345.1 Myotis davidii | reverse complement strand
TAGCCAGCGACCAGCATGCTAGTGGTCATTCTGTTTTTTATATTTGGCACATTATACTGAATGCCTACTATGCACCAAACACATAGCAAGTATTCAGTTAATGTTTGTTGCAGGTAAATTACAGTAAAATATCTGGGCATTTTAGGTAACACTATGATTGACTGTACTCCTGAGGTTCTTCCATGGTCCTTAACATAGAACTCATGGCAAGTTTGTCTCAAGGTTGGGTTAGGAGAATCTTGTCTGGCACATGGAAGCAGGATAATAGAGAGATTAATAGGACAGCTTGCAATTACAGTGGAGTTAGCCTGAGTAAATCTGGGAGCCACCACTTACTAGTTGCATGATCTTAGACAAATTATATAATTTAGTTCTTAGTCTCCTTATCTGCAAAATGGAGATAATCATAACATGCGGTGTCTTGTAGCGCAGCCGCCGCTCGCGTTCGCTCTGCTGTTGCTCCAGCTGCTTTTCCAGCAGCCGGTTGCGCCTCTCCAGCTCGTGCACCTTGGCCAGGAAGCAGCGGAAGCGCACGTTGAGCCCCTTCAAGAGGTGGATGTTAGAGCCCAGGTCATCCCG
>NW_006293088.1:738008-753002 GCF_000327345.1 Myotis davidii | reverse complement strand
TGACCGGCTGTCTGCAGCTCTGGCTCCGCCCAGATCCCCTGGACCACGCCTCTCTTGCCGGGTCCTGCTGCCACGCGCAGCTCGGATGCTTTGCGAGGAGACACGGACCGCCGAGCTGCACCAGGCTTGCGGTTAGCTGGAGCCGCCGCAGAGCTAGCCCGGCCTCTTAAAGGGACAAGCAGCTTCCGCAGCGCTCGTTTCTGGTTTTAGGTAGCCCTCTCCCCCACGTCCTCTGCCAAGGAGACTCCGCTTCTCTCCCACCCCAATTCCCAGGACCCAAATTCCCACGGGGTAAGGAAAACCTCGGCCTGGAAGGGCTGGGGAACCATAGCATCCGAAGGTGCATCTGCACCCCACCTCCACTTCAGCCTGGGCAGCTTAGATCGACCTTCCCAGGATAAGGCCTCTCTTGTGCCTGCACGTTCCCCACGCGGTGGACCCAGGCAGGCTCCTCCACTCCTTGCCCCCAGGTTCCGCCTGGGCACTGCAGAGCCCTCTAGTCCCCCGGCCCACGGAGGTGCCACGCCGATTAAGGGGATACGGGGAACGGGGAGGGTAGTCCCTTGAGGACCATTCGGGAACATGACACCCTCTTGCTCAGCCTGGGCTGCTGTTGCTCCGCCCACCCAGAATGACCACCTCCACACCACTGCACACTCACACGCTGAGATGTAGCTGACCCCAGAGCTGGAGGTCCATTTCATTGAGCCACTTAGGGGGCAGCGTGGGGGAGGGATTCATCTGGAGGGTGGAGCCAACGGAAGGACGCATTCATTCATTCTTTCATTCATTCAGATCCGTTTTCAGATCTACCACCCTAAAGACCAAGTTCTCCAATCTGGTGTTCGCTAGAATCAATTTGCAAACATCTATCTTTTTTTTTTTAAATGATAATAATAGCTCTCATTATTGAGTGCTTAGTATATGTCAGGTGCCAGACTTTTATTGTCCCCATTTTACGGAGGTCACTGAGACCAGAGAAGCATCAGCAAGCAGTCCCAAAGCGAATACTCTGTCCTGTCCACTCCACTGGCCTCTTGTCCATTTCCCCATTTGATCCTCACCACAAACCTCGGAGAGGAGGTGACTCCTACCTTTGAATGTCTTTGGGTTGCATTCTGTGTGTACTTAGCAAGATATGTGGCATGTTCCAGATTCTTCTGGACACATCTTTTTAATTGAAATTTAGTATTTGTCTTGTTATTACATGTGGTGTTTGTTTTGTCTCATTGTGTATAAGCTTGAGGGCAGGTACCCTGTTTTACAGGGACAATGGCGTGGTGTTCTCAGCAACAAAAGAGACACCAAGGTGACATGGGCTTGCTCTGGGGTGAGGCCGAGGCTGTTTTTGATTCACTCATAAGAGCAAACCCTCCACATGTTTCCCTCCCTCACCTCTAGCTTCTTGCTTCCTGCGAAAACAGGCTCACCTCTATAGCACAGCCTGAAACTGCCCTGCCGGGAAACCTTTCTGTTTATCCCAGCCCCGTGGCCACTGCCCTTTACTCTTTGTTCTCTCATCTCTTGGTGCTTTTCTTGTTTACTTAACCTACAGAGTCAAAACCCCTTTGCCTTCAAGCAGGAGTTCCTAGGGGCCTGAGGATAGAATTCTGAAGGGTTCATGACACTGGGATGGACAAAAGTTTATATCTCCATTTTTCACCAATCTCTAAAGGATACTCAGCATTTCCTTTGATCATGAATGCAGCCACCAGGTAAAAAGTCCGTGTGATTTTGCCACTAACAAAAATCACAGATATTTTCATATCACACTTTAGTTACTGTAGAAATCTCAAAATATTGTTTAAGCTTCCACAACTCTGAAACTAAGGTCATATCAGGCTCACCACTAAATCTTACTTAATGGATTAATAAAGAAGCACATGTTATTATACCCCAACAGTTTCTAAATACTTTATAATTGTATTTTAGTAAAAATTGTTTTCATTGTAACCCAAATGCAATTTTTAAAAATTATTCGGAGGCCCTAGCCGGTTTGGCTCAGAATGTTGGCCTGCAAACTAAAGGGCCCAGGGTTTGATTCCCATCAAGGGCACATGCCTGGGTTGTGGGCTCGATCCCCAGTAGGGGGCATAATGAGATATTCTCTCTCATCATTGATGCTTCTATCTCTCCCTCTCCCTTCCTCTCTGAAATCAATAAAAATATATATTTATTTTTAAAAAATTACCCTGAGAAGGGTGCACAGTCTTCACCGGATGCCCAAGGGGCCTGCGGGACAGAGGGGTTAAGAAGCCATACCTGGGGAGCGGTGCCCTGCAGCCTTTTCTAGGAAGAATCTATTCTGCCAACAGAAGTGTCCTGGAGTTGGGGTGTGAAGCTTGGGGTGGGGGGACTGGGACAGAGATACCTAGTCCTGTCCTAAGCACTGAAGAGGCTCAGAAATTCCATGATCATTTATTGATCACTTATTCCTGCCCCAATGCTGGGGAATCAATTGTGAGCAAGGCAGGAACTTAAGGCGCTCTGGGGGAGCTAATGGCGACAGGCAACCCAAAGGACGGTCCTGAGAAGTGGGAGGGGGTTCAGGGAGGGACCCCTGACCTGGGGGAGATGGCTGAGCAGAAACAGGAGGTCTGAAAGAAATGGAGGACGTCGAACCCAGGCTAGAAGGGACTTCCGACTGAATGTAGAAACACGATATGTACAAACCAAATGGCTAGAAAACAGTTCTGTGGCCTCACGGGTGCAGAGTGAGAGGCTGCGTATTTTGATCTTTGCGGGTAACATGAGCCGGGAGGTTAGCCTTATGCCCTCCAGCTACGGTGACCAACTGTCTCCATTTTCCCAAAACCGAGGGGTTTCCCTTGACATTGGACCTTTATTGCTCAAACCTAGAAAGTCCCTGGCAAACCAGGACCAGCTGGTCATCCTACTTCCACCACATAGCTCTGGGGACCTCTGAGGCCAAGTCCTGGTCATTGATGTCAGCCCAGACAGAGCCAGGGTGCAGCAAACCCAATGTTCCCATTACAGAGACAAGAGACTTGAGGCCCAGAGAGGCTAGGGATTAGCCTCAAGCTGCCCAAATAATTAGTGGCAAAACTTGGTGTACAATTCTGGTTCCATTCCCTATCCAATGCTCAGGACAGTAAAGTCAGTGGTCCCTTCCCCTCAGCCCTGGACACCTTCATGTCCCCCATCCGTCATCCGAAGAGACTGTAGGTGGGTCCTCACGGGGGCTGAGGGTATCCAACAGACAGGAGGAGATGCCTTAGGGGGGCATCTCCTCTTGGCCCTCAAAACCACGGTGGTGTATCTGACACTCTTCTTAGAAACAAGAAGAGAGACTATTTTCAGAGAGGCGCTTTTGAGACAAAGTTGGCTTAGGTTTGTATCTCTGCCCCAGCTGTGTGAGTGGGCAAGTTACTTCTCATCTCTGAGCCTCCATTTCCTCATCAGTGAAATGGGCATAACTTCACCCGCAAGGCCCTTCTTATACCCTCTGTCTCTATCACGGACACCTTGCCAGCCTCATCAAATTGCTGGGTACATAGCAGGCTCTCAATAAACAGTTATGGAAGGAAGGAAGGAAGGAAGGAAGGGAAGGAGGCAGGGAGGGAGGGAGGGAGGGAGGGAGGGAGGGAGGGGGATGAATGAATGACCAAACATTTCATTCTTTTTTTTGGAGGGAGGGAGGGAGGGAGGGAGGGAGGGAGATGAATGAATGACCAAACAACTTTCATTCTTCCCACCTTACTCTCTCACCATTTCGCCTGGTAACTAACTACCCTCCTCCTTCAGGTCTCAGCATCATGCACAAAACCTTCTCTGCCTTCCCAGCACCCACCAGGTCTGGATTGGGGTGCATCCCCTGGACTATGCCAGCACCATCCCTACACACAGCATGACAGACCAGGTACATTCTCTTGTCATCACTGGCATTTTCATCTGCATCTCCACCCCACCCTAACCTCAACCCCCAATGCTCACTACACCATGATCTCCATCAGGCAGGGACCTTGTACCAGAACCAAGTCTTGTTCGTCGCTGTACTCCTGTGTCCTGGCATGGTGCCTGGTACATAATAGCTTCTCAACAAAGATGAGTTCAGGGAAACAAATGAATGAGCTGTTAGGGCTGGGAAAAAAATCCCTGTAAAGTGCATCCTAGGTGCTCAATAAATGTTAGACTTTCATATTTTAATTACACTTCTTTGTCTTACTACTTTTGGGGGAATATTTTACATATCATACAATTCACCCATTTCAATGGTGGTTAGTAAATTTACCAAGTTATGCAACTATCACCATAAATCCATTTTAGAATATTCTCTCTTTCCCAATAAGATCTCTCATGCCCATTGACCATTACTCCATGTTTCCACCCTGCCCCGGGCAACCACTCACCTACTGTCTCTATGGATATGCCTTTCCTGGACATTTCATATAAATGGAATCATACAATATGTGCTCTCTTGTGTCTTGATTCTTTCACTGAGCACAATGTTTTTGAGGTTCACCCATGTCATAGCATCAGTAGGTCATTCCTTTTGATTGACAATCTCTTTTTAAATTTTGATAGTGAGAATTCTTCATTAGCTGATTTACTTTTCTACACTTCAGTTCCCAACCTGGAAATAAGGCTAAGAAGAATATCCACTTCACAGGGTGGTTATAAGGGTTAAATGAGTTAATACCTGTGAGATCAGCATGTAGTAAATGCTCAATAAATAGTAGCTATCATCACCATAATTTTTTTGACCTTTTTGCTTATGCAAATATGGACAGCCCATAAATATATAAAGAGGCAGGGGGAAAAAATAAGTATCTCCAATGGTCCCACACCCAGTGGTCCTCTCTGGCATCTAAATTCAGTTGGGGAGAATAAACTGCTATCTCCACTGTGTCCCCATCCTCACCCGCAGGCTGCAGTTTCTAGAACATTCTCACCAGGTTTCTTCATGGAGAAATGAAAGAGAGCAGTAAAACATGATGGCACAGAGGAAAGGGAGCGGCTGCAAATCCCACATGATGCTACAGGTGAAAATTAATCCTTTAAACAAAACAGCAGACTCTAGAGGTGTCCCATCTCTCTTCCCCAAAAACAATAATGATGACAGCCACAGCCAAAAAAACACCAACGCTGGCCAAAAGGGCACGTTGCTGGGCCTCATCCCTCCTGGGCACCTCCGGGCTTACAAGCGACTTAAGCTGCCTGCTGGCTCGACAATTATTCTGGGCGGGTTTGCCTTCCTCGAAAAGGGCGTAGGTTTCACCGGCATCAGGGCGCCGGAGTGTCCCACTGGCTACCCAACAGCGTTGCTCTTGGTCAACAACGGCCTTGGGGGAGCCCTGGTTGCTTCCAGAACCTTCTCCAGGCTTCTGTGGACCTGTTTTGGGAAGGCCAGTGGGCAGCGCTGTATAATCTGGCTCCATGGCCGTGTGGGTACGAGGAGGGGATCCAGAGCCAGGCTCCATTCACTAACGGTGTGACTGTGGGCAGGTGACTTAACTGCCCCGTGCCTCAGTTTCCCCCTCTGTAAAATGGAAGGGAGTATGAGGATTAAGCAAGTCCACGTGTGTAAAAAGCTGAGAGCAGTGCCTGGCGTGTGTTTGGAGCCGGCTCCCATGAGCCAACATTTCCTGAACCTCTGGTATGTGCCAGGCGCCGTTCTAGGTGTGGTCTGCCTCCACGTGACAGGAATCAAGTCCAGGGATGTCAGGGGCCTAACCAGGGCCGTGCTGGATCACCTAGGGCGGCGGTTCTCAACCTTCCTCATGCCCCGACCCTTTAGTACAGTTCCTCATGTTGTGGTGACCCCCAATTTCATTGTTACAAATCGAGCATAATGAAAGCATAGTGATTCATCACAAAACAATATGTAATTATATATGTGTTTTCTGATGGTCTTAGGCGACCCCTGTGAAAGGGTCGTTCGACGCCCAAAGGGGTCGCGACCCACAGGTTGAGAACCGCTGGTCTATGACTTGGTTCCTAAGTGACCCATCCACAGCACATGGACTGAGTTCTGGACCCAGCTCTGAGCTCCAAGTCCTGTCCCTCCTGCACTAACTGCAGCTCCTTTTTGACAACGCAGAGGGGGCCATTCAGACACAGCAGAAACCCTCAGTGAGCGGAAAGGGGCACAGAGGAGCGAGGGGCAGGAGCATCATCAAGGGAGCCCGGCGCCATGAGAAGCAGCGCCGTGCACTCCTGCCTCTGGGCCTTTGCACGTACTGGCCTCCCCTCTAGGAACACTGCTCCCCTTCTCGCTGGCCCGTTTGTACTCATCCTTCAGATCTGAGCTTTGGTCCACTTCTCCTTTTTCGTTTGTTGTCTTGTTTTGACTTTGTAATGACTTACATTCAGTAAAGTGCATCAGTACTACATGTACGGCTCAACCAATTTCCACATATGCGCACCCTGGTGTACACACACACATTTTTTCACCACCACCACCCCCACCCCATGTACTTACCCCCAGGTCATTGCTCCCTCCACCTGTGCCTCCCACAGGCAAGCAGGTTCTGGCCCTTCTCACCACGGGTCGCTTGCCAGCCTCCGGTCGGTGGACTCATACAGCTTTTGGCTCCCTTTGCTCAGTCTGACCTGTAGGAGACCCACCGTGCAGCTGTGTGCAACAGCATTTTGCCCTTTCGCTTTGCTGTGTGGTATCATATGGCATGAAGTTATCACAGTTTATTTACTCCATCTCCTGCGGATGGACGTAGGAGCCGTCTCTGGTTTGGGGCTTAAGACTCGACGAACCTTTTCCTGTATATCTTCTGGGGACGATAAGTGCTTGTTCCTCTTGAGCACAAACCCAGGAATAAGCTGCCATGTCCTAGGGGATGCGTGTGTTTAGAGTTAGTAGATGCGGCCAGTTTTCCGAGGCGGCCATACACATTTACACCCCCTTCGGCAGTGTCTGGGGTTCTGGCTGTCCATGTCCGGCTAATGCTGGGTACAGTCCGTCCTTCCTATTTTATGCTTCCTGAGGGGTGTGAAGGGGAGCACTTTCCCTAGAAGCCACTCTGCAACCCCCAGCCCAGAGCAGGGGCCTCCTGGTCTTGCCCACTATGGATGCGTTTCTCTGCGGCATTTCTCCCAATTCGCTGTCTCCCTTCTCTCATGGGGGCGGGGCTCCTGGAGGGAGGGAAGGGCGCTCTCCCTGACCCACAGCGCCCTTGGGACGGAGAAGCCAGACCTTCACACCTGCTCCCAGGCCGCTCAGCCTCTTGCAGTGCAGCCCGGAGTCCAGCCCCGAGGAGGCAGGCTCTCTCTTTGATGTGCCCTAATCACCGTCAAGCCCGATGCTCCTTCCTGGGCATGTGAGCCTCAGTTTCCCCATGTCCAGAACAAGAATGATATCTCTGCCCCATAGGGTTGCGGTGAGAGCCAAGTGAAATGCAATACATTAAGTCTGGGAAGGGCACTGGGCAGAGGGGCATGAAGCCCTGAGATCATTCCACCGCCCACCCGCAGCCCTGTCTCAGAGGAGACGGCTTCCCCCACCTCACCCTTCTCATCATCAGAGAGCTTTCTAAAGTGCCCGGCTGCAGAGAGCCACACATCCATCTCCGCCCCAAGTGGTGGGTCCCTGACCTCAAAACCCAGCAAGTGCTGGGAGCCTCCTTGCTGCTCCTGCCCGGCCTTACCTGCTCCAGCAGCGCTACCTGCGCTGGTGCTGTGCCGGGCATTGCACTGAGCGGGTCCCTGCATCACCTCATTCTATACCAACCTCGTCAGTTTGAGGGAAGGGCCGTCATTCCCCTTTTCCAGATGGAGAAACTGAGGTTCGGAGGAGCAGCTGGGTGGCCACACCAGCCTCAGGACGGGGAGGGCCCGGCCACTGCAGGGGGAGACCAGGATGTGTGGACTGTTGTCAGGAAGGCCCTGGGTGTTCCAGGAACCACAGGGCAGCAGGGTGGGCAGGGCAGGGGAGTCCTGACCCCCTGGGGTACCCCTGTCTTCCCCACTGGCTGGCTTGTGAGCGTGGTGAATCCCCACTCCCTTCCCCACCGCTGTCCGGTTTGCAAAGGGCTTTCTCACGTGGTAGAGGAAGCCTTCAGAGGAGGGACGGGCAGGTTCTCCCTTCCCTCGCAGTCCTGTTTCTGCTGAGACAGATGTCCCAGCAGCGAGGACATTACCTGGGAGGCGACTGCAAAGAAAAGGGTGAGTCAAGGGCTCTCGTCCCAGAGGACCGCTCCTTCCAGCACCATGAAAGGGAGGAATGCACTGAGCTCATCCCAGGCCCACGGCAGGGACGTCTCCCTGATTGTCCTGCACGCAACTCAAAGCTACACGTCACAGCAGCCACTGTGTCAGCCCCGGTGACTTCCCTGGCGGCTGTTTCGTAACTAAAGAGGCCTCGGCCAGTGAGACGTTTCCTTGGTCTACAGCTGCCCTGTGCCTCCCGGCCCAACTCGAAGTGACAATAGAATCCCTGAGGTGCCCAGCAACAGGGCATTGACCAAAGCAGTCACGGCGCATCCCTGGGCAGTGACACTCAGCAGCCCCGAGGATAACATACGCCCATGTTTACTGGCACAGGGAGAGGCCTACCAGTTACCATGGAAGCAAAAAGCACGGCCATGAACCTCCATTTAAGAAGTGCCCGTCCTACATCTGTAGGGTCGTCTGTGGAAAATTATCTGTAAGGACATCCGCGAGGTCAGCAGGTGGTTTTTACTTTTGGCCAAAATACCTTTATGGCCAAACCGGTTTGGCTCAGTGGATAGAGCGTCAGCCTGCGGACAGAAAGGTCCCAGGTTTGATTCCGGTCAAGGGCATGTACCTTGGTTGCAGGCACATCCCCAGTAAGAGGTGTGTAGGAGGCGGCTGGTCGATGAGCCTTCCTCTCTGTAAAAAAATCAATAAAATATATTTTTAAAAATAATAATAAAAAAATAAATAAATATCTTTATGTTTTTCTGAATAAATAGGATCATTTCAAAGCTCTGTGCCAGGTAGCAAGGTGAGCCCCTTACCAGCAACGTCTCATTTAAGACAAGGTTGCATCGAGACAAGGTCGGTAAATTTTCTCATTTTACAATGAGCACTTATTACTTCTACAAGGAGAACAATGAAAATGGAAAAGCTGTTTTCACTTTGGAGGAAAAAACAACAACCACCCACATCATTTATCTCATATGGCTGCATACAAGACACTGGACCAAGTGGGAGATCTAGAGACACATAGGATGCCGTCCTTGACTTCAAGAAGGTCCCAGCCCAGGTTCCTAAAGATCTAGAATGCTAGCTTGCATCTGGTAGGTGGACCGCGGGAGGCACTCAGCGGTGCTATGAGAAGACAGAACAACAGACTGGCTTGGGAGCCACAAAACATGTATTGAGCACCAACTATATGCCTCTGCTCTGAGCCTTATCGCAATCCGGGCTCACAGCGGCTCTTGGGTGGACATGACCTCCATCATTGTACTCTAAGGAAATCCAGGCTCACCAAAGCCCCAAATTGTCCCCGAGCCACGAAGCGAGGACTAGCAAAGACAGAATTCCAACTTCCATCTCCAAAGCCAGTGAATGCTCTCTCTCCCACTCCCGGCACTCCCACCAGCCCCAGGCCAGTGCTTAGGACAAAGCAACCTTTAGTTCAAACTTGCCTCGTAGGTAACATTTCAATAGCAGGAGAGGCACACAAAGGCAGTTCTCTGTCCAGACCTCAGTTTTCTCGCCTTGGAATTGGAGGTAACAATACCAGCCTCCTAGGGTTGGTGTGAGGACTGACAGAGAAATCCGACATATTTCCGGTGGAGGCGATAGAGATAATCATGTGTGTACAGCACCTTGAAAACACTCCTGGCGCATGGTGAGCACTTCACTGAACAGAAGCTGTAGTGGGCTCTGGAGTCAGGCTGCCTGGGTTTGTGTCTCTTCTCCGCCACTTGCTGTGTGACACTGGGCAAGTAACTTAACTTCTCTGTGCCTGACTCTCTTCATCTGTAAAATGGGAGTTAGAGAAAAAGTCCCAACCTTCTACTTTTGTGGAAGACAAATAAGGGAATGCATTAAAGGAGTCAGAGCAAGGCTAGCTAGCACATAGTAGGCACTGAATAAATGGTCATTATGATCACTAATATTATGTTGTACTGCAAAGACTTCTCAAGTTCTCAGAGCCTGCTCCTTGCTGCGGGGATTTTTAAAGAGCCCGTTTAGATGAAAACATCCCTGGGAAGGGTAGGGACAGCACCAGTTTCCATCTGCCAACCTCTTGGCTGGCGAGATGATGCTGGTGTCACAGGTAGGGAGAAGGGGTGGAGACTCCGGGGTCAGAGGGGCTCAGATGGAAGGGGAAGGACCGCCCAAGACAGCAAGAATTAGGAAAATCACCACATACATAACTCTAAGATTGAGCACCTTTCCCAGCCCAATCCTAGCAGCATGAAGTCAGGCAGAAAATAGCAGTTACAGCTAACTTGGCCAACCAGTGGCTGTGGGACAGGCACTGTGCTCACCTTTATCTGTTCAGGCAATCATTTCCTTCTCACAGCAATGCCATGAACATGTGCTCACATCCCCATTTCACAGGTGAGGAAACTGAGTACAGGTGGCCCCAGGACTAATGATTGATGTCTGAAGGGGGGCGGTCTTGTGGGACTGAGCGCGTAACCCGTGGCGCCTGTTACAGGGCGAGCAGTTCATGTGAGAACTGAATTGCCGTGCTGTGCTCTCTCTTGGCAGGGTTGGTGGTCACCAGCTGTTCACTATGCAATGGTTCACCACGCTATTTAGTTATGAACTGTGCGTGTTATTACCCTGAATTGCCGTGCTGTGCTCTCTCTTGGCAGGGTTGGTGGTCACCAGCTGTTCACTATGCAATGGTTCACCACGCTATTTAGTTATGAACTGTGCTTGTTATTACCTCACTAGAGGCCCAGTGCACAAATTCGTGCACAGGTGGGGTCCCTTGGGCTGTTCGGGCAGGGGACAGGGGGGTGCGGGGGAGGGGGACTGTGGGAGGTTGGCCCCAGCAGCAAGCTAACCAGCGGCTGATCAGCGAGGAATAGGGCTCCCTCCTCCCTCCTATCTGGGTCCAGGGTGCGGGTGAACCAGATTCGGTTATATATATATATAACCTCATTACATGTAATAAATCCCCAAAGTTGTGTTTTTTAACATTTTTAACTACACCGTTTAGGTAAAACATCACGGGCCAGATGTGACCCAAAGCAACAAATACCTGCGTTAGGTGTTTGCTCCCAGATGGAGAACACCTGGCCACTGAGACAACCTGGGCCCCAGGATTTGAGACCCACACCAGGTAAGAGTGGGCAGGGCTGGAACAGAACCTAAGGGCTCAGCTGGCCCGGCCTCCTTCCTCCTAGACATAAAGTCTTATTATCCCCATTTCTCAGAGGAGGCCATTGAGGCCCAGGAACCTCCCAGATGGGCCCCACGTCAGAAGGCACCATCTCTATTGTGTCATCTTCATGGGGCTCCTGAAGGTGCCCCCCACCCCGCCCCACCTCACCTCCTGGAAGGGCAGGTGGGGTCCTGAGCTGGCTTCTCCGTAGGCCTATGTCCTTTCCCAGCAGGCTTCTATGTCCTTCACTCACCTGGTTGCAATTTCAATGTTATTTTTAGTGATGCTTTTAAAAGATGCTTCAAGGCCTTTGGGCACTAACGTCTCCCCAACCCAAATTCACCACCATCACCGTGATTGGTAGTTAATTAACACGAACTTCCTGCACTGGCCATCCACTTGTCATTAGGTGATTTCAAAACAGTCCGCAGAGATGGACTCCCGCCCCTACGCTTGTCAGAGTGTTTTTTCTCCCCCGATAGGAAGTGACCTCGACTGGAACCTGTAACACAGCCCCACACAGTGCTAGAGATTTGCAGATCACACCAGTGGCGTTAGGCCGAGCAGGGCACAGCACTGAGTAATGCTGATCTAGAATGAGGTTCCCACTTGTTCCTTCCTTTTCCATTTTTTCCTTAAATGTGACCAGGAGAACGTCTCCGTCTCTTCTCATTTGTCCCCAACACCTCTCTATCACCCTTTAACAGAGAGAAAGGCCCCAGGCTCAGGCCCTGGAGAATTTAATGACACCAGTTTGCTTTTGTAATGCTCTTCTTATGGTCACCTATTTATGTTAAGTGGTGTTGAGGTGACGGTAAAGTTTCCTTTTGAAATGAATTTATTTACATCTGTAAAAGGCAAACTCAGGACAGGCCCCAAGAGGGCGGGAAGTGTGTCTTACACAAACTCCAAACAATTTAGCAGGACAGGACAGGCCCTCCATGCCTGGAGCCTGGTCTGTCACCTCTCCCTGCTTATGCTTCTAATTCCCCAAACCCATCGCGCTGGCTCCTGCCTCTTTACCTGTATATGGGCTGTTCTGACGGAAACACCTTCCCTGCCCTTCTGCACCGAACTCCTCTTCATCCTTCAAAGCCTCAATCAGACATTCGTACGAAGACCTCCATGGACCCAATTCTCACCCCCAACAGAGCAGATCCCTCCCTCCCCTGGGCTGCCTCCAGGCCCCCCACTCACTCCTGGTGAGGCTGTACAGAGGAAGGCCTAGCCAGCTGGCTCTGGAGCCAGACAGCCTGGGTTCAGTCTGACCCTCTCAGTTCCAACTGTCATTGGACAAGAGGCTGGGCCTTGCATAGTATCTGTTGCTTTGCCTGTAAAATGGGGGCAGTGACAGCTAGTGAAGCCTGCGGTCAGATTAGATGAGGTAATGCCTGGGAAGCCCCTACATACAGTAAGTGCTCAGTACAGATTCACCGTGAGGGTAACTGCACTGCGATTGTAACTGTCAGTGTCCAGGCGGGCCCACTCCCCACGTCATCTGGGTACGACTCCCAGTGCCGAATGCAGCTGCAGGTCCAGGTTAGGTGCTCAGTCAAAGTGAGTTCCCTCCTCCTCCTCCTCACCCTCACCCTCACTCTCACTCTCACCCTCACCATCACCTTCACCCTCACCCTCACCCTCACCCTCACCCTCACCCCTGCTCCCAGTGGAACAAAGCAGACTGGCCGGGGTGCACTCGGCCTGCCCAAGTGCAGGTCTGCTTTCTCACAGGAGGTCCCTGACCTAACACCAGGGCCCCAGGCGCCAGGGCCAGGCCTGGAGCTGCCCCCCAGGGGCCCTTCCAGCCCCTTGCAAATGTGGGGAGAGGAATCCGGAAGCATGGCTATGGGCCAGGGAACAGAGTAAGAGGTTTGCCTTGGTCAGAGTCAGTGGGACCTTAAAGGAGGCCACACCAGCATCCTTGTTCCTCACAGCCCCCAGGCTCTCTCCTGAGAGTGGGCTCCCTCCACCTTAAATCTGTAAAACCAGCAACCTGACCGAAGACACGCCTGAATGGTGTCCTTACAGTGGGCTTGGGCCCCGCAGCAGCATGCAGAGCAAACCAAAACCTCCCCGGAAAGCCAGATCCCCGTAAGTCGAAATGGCAAGGACGAGGGTCAGGTGCTTAACGGGGCTCTGTGAAAGGCAGGCACCACAACCTCATAGCTGTGTGACCTTAGGCAAGTCACTGCACCTCTCTGAGCCTCCGTTTTCAACTCAGTCAGGTGAGGCCCAGAGCTGCTGTGAGGATGAAATGCAACCTGGGAAGTGCTTTGAACACAGTGCCAGGCACAGAATGAATCTTCAGTTCACCCAGCTCTTTTCATCACCTGCGGAACTTGGATCCCTCTCGTTCCCCTTCTCTGGGCCTCAGCTCCGTCCAGAGCGAGTCCTCCCTCCTCATACTCACCTCCTCAGAGCAGAGCAGGGAGCCAGCTCTGGTCATGAGCCTTGATTAGGACCATTAGGACCATAATCATTACCGTAGACAGAGTGCCCCTAAATCCAACCTCATATAAGGATTCATGGACCTGGACATGTAGGTTAATGTGGGGGCGGGGGGGGCGGGTGCGGGGGGATGAGATGGAGACAGGAAGGCACCCAGCTACCACTGTGCTGCATGTCTTGGGGTGGGGGTGGGGCTGTGAGTTCCCCAGCACTTCACACCTCCTGGGGGTTCCTGCATGAAAAAATTGCAGGAGCTGGAAGTGGGGGGAGAGGTGTTAACGATGAGGCCTATAGCGACACCCACTGCCTCTGCTATGAGCACCTACTAGTATGTTCTTCTAGGCACTCAGGTACCACACACACAATTTCTCACTCAGTCCCCCCACCCACCACCACCTCCCTGGCACCTTGCAAGACGGACACCATTATTTCCCTCCCCCTTTTAAACAGCTGTATTGAGGTCTAATTTACATTCCACAAAATTTGCCGTTTTAAGTATACAATTCAATGTATTTTATTATATTCACAAAGTTGGCCCACATCATCACAAGCTAATGTTAGAACTTTGCCCATTTACAGTCATCCCCCAACCCCCGCCCCCACCAACAAACTGCCCCCCACCAGCCTTAGCGACTCACAGGCCTATTTTCTGTCTCTACAGATCTGTCTGTTCTGAGCATTTCATAGCCATGCAATCACGCAATGTGTGGTCATGTGGGTCGGGCTTCTTTCATCTAATATCATGCTTTTGAGGGTCATCCATTTGTAGATTTTCGATATTTCAATCTTTTTTATTGTCCACTAGTACTCTATTGAATGGATAGACCATATTTTGCTTATCCATTCTCCAGCTGATGGGCCTTTAAATCCACTTCTTTTTTCGTTATAATAGTAGAAATAATGCTGCTATGAACACTTGTGCACGGGTTTCTGTGTGGATGCGTGTTTTCATTTGTGAGGAGGTACCTAGGGGTGGAGTTGCTGGGTCGTCTGGTAACTCCATGTTTTCCATTTTGAGACAATGCTTTGACAAAGCCATTGCACCGTTTGACATTCCCACCAGCAGTGCGTGACGGTTTCGGGTCTGGACACTTGTCAACACTTGTTGCTGTCTGGTGGGTGTGAACTGGCATCTCATTGTGGCTTTGATTTGCATTTCCTTAATGACTAAGGACATTGAGCAGCTTCCCGTGTGCTTGTGGGCCATGCGCGTTATCTTCTGTAAGCATATCTATTTAAATCCTTTGCCTTTCTTAATG
>NW_006293088.1:736974-737635 GCF_000327345.1 Myotis davidii | reverse complement strand
CTGCTCAAGTTCTCAGAGCCTGCTCCTTGCTGCGGGGATTTTTAAAGAGCCCGTTTAGATGAAAACATCCCTGGGAAGGGTAGGGACAGCACCAGTTTCCATCTGCCAACCTCTTGGCTGGCGAGATGATGCTGGTGTCACAGGTAGGGAGAAGGGGTGGAGACTCCGGGGTCAGAGGGGCTCAGATGGAAGGGGAAGGACCGCCCAAGACAGCAAGAATTAGGAAAATCACCACATACATAACTCTAAGATTGAGCACCTTTCCCAGCCCAATCCTAGCAGCATGAAGTCAGGCAGAAAATAGCAGTTACAGCTAACTTGGCCAACCAGTGGCTGTGGGACAGGCACTGTGCTCACCTTTATCTGTTCAGGCAATCATTTCCTTCTCACAGCAATGCCATGAACATGTGCTCACATCCCCATTTCACAGGTGAGGAAACTGAGTACAGGTGGCCCCAGGACTAATGATTGATGTCTGAAGGGGGGCGGTCTTGTGGGACTGAGCGCGTAACCCGGGGCGCGCAGTTCATGTGAGGCAGTTCATGTGAGAACTGAATTGCCGTGCTGTGCTCTCTCTTGGCAGGGTTGGTGGTCACCAGCTGTTCACTATGCAATGGTTCACCACGCTATTTAGTTATGAACTGTGCGTGTTATTACCTCA
>NW_006293088.1:730346-733338 GCF_000327345.1 Myotis davidii | reverse complement strand
TTCATAGCCATGCAATCACGCAATGTGTGGTCATGTGGGTCGGGCTTCTTTCATCTAATATCATGCTTTTGAGGGTCATCCATTTGTAGATTTTCGATATTTCAATCTTTTTTATTGTCCACTAGTACTCTATTGAATGGATAGACCATATTTTGCTTATCCATTCTCCAGCTGATGGGCCTTTAAATCCACTTCTTTTTTTGTTATAATAGTAGAAATAATGCTGCTATGAACACTTGTGCACGGGTTTCTGTGTGGATGCGTGTTTTCATTTGTGAGGAGGTACCTAGGGGTGGAGTTGCTGGGTCGTCTGGTAACTCCATGTTTTCCATTTTGAGACAATGCTTTGACAAAGCCATTGCACCGTTTGACATTCCCACCAGCAGTGCGTGACGGTTTCGGGTCTGGACACTTGTCAACACTTGTTGCTGTCTGGTGGGTGTGAACTGGCATCTCATTGTGGCTTTGATTTGCATTTCCTTAATGACTAAGGACATTGAGCAGCTTCCCGTGTGCTTGTGGGCCATGCGCGTTATCTTCTGTAAGCATATCTATTTAAATCCTTTGCCCATTTCTTAATGGTGTTGACTCTTCCTTGCCATCCGCCTTTACAGATGGGAGGACTGAGGCTCAGAGAGGCAGAGCAGCATGCCCACAGCACTACAGCTTGTAGGTGCCAGGCAGCCTGACCCCTACACACTGCCCTTGACACTATGGTAGGCTGTGCCCAGATTCCCCATCTGGCTGTATTCCCCAAGGGCACGTTGGCGGTTGTTGGGAGTGGAATATTTGGCTCTTTGGAAATGAAGGGCTGGGGGACCCCTTATATCTCTTCTACTTTTAGCGGTCGATGATTCCCAGAGAGAAAAGCACTTCGTAGCAGCTTTCTTCCCTCACCCTGATAAGCCTGTGTCCCTCCCAGCACGAGGGCCAAGTGCACAGAATCACCCTACCAGGTGCTCAGAGTCTGAAAGTGTGTATGGACCACACGGCTCCACCCTGCCAGCTCCCTCTGGTTCCCAGCCTCCCTCAGCCCCCAACTTGGGAGCATGGCCTGCTCTCATGACCTCAGGCCTTGGCCGAGATTCCTGGCTACTGCCCTAGTCTCTTCTCCACAGTCCAGTGATTCCACTAATGGCCCTTTGGGCTACACCCCTGCCAGCCTGACCCAGCTCTCCTCCAGAAGCCATTGGGCAATCCTCTCAGCAGACAGCCCCAGCACCTGCTCACACAGGACTCCAGGGACACGGAAAGGACAGGCACAGACTGTGCCCTCAGTGAGGGGGACCAGGCAGAGCCATGAAGACCGAGAGCCAGCAAAGTTGTATGGGAGCTGTAACAGTTGGGACGAGTCTGCACAGGGAACTGCGGGATGACGGGCAGGTGGAAGTGAAGCTTCATGGACAGATCCACCATTGGAGGGTAGACCCGCCATTGGAGGGTAGGGGCAGGGAAGGGTGTCCAGGCAGTGGGAACAGCATGAGCCACGGCAGAGAGATATGAAACCTGTCTAGGGAACTACAAGTAGCTCTGGCTTTGCGGGTGTAAAGGGCATAATTGAGATCTGGTAGCGCTGGGGTCACGGAGCACCCTGAATGCCATACAAAAGGGGTTTGGAGCAGGGAGGGGGGTGAATGAAGGTTTTAAGCAGGGGAGGGACACAGTCAAACCTGTGCTTTCGAGAAATACAACCATGCTGATCACTCTCATTAGATTCAGCCCATGAGCCTCCCCTGGGTATTTGGTGCTGCCAGACATCCATTCCATTCTACTCCACTTCTCAGTCCACTTACTTTCCACTCTCCTGGATGAGCGCTCATACCTTCTCTCTTTCATAGCTCAGACACCTCCTCCCACCCTCTTTCTCAGCTCTGACCTTCCTTCCTACTTACTGAGAAAGCAGAGACAGCCAGAAGAGATGGCCCACACTCCTCTGTCTCCCCAGGCCAACCTCTAGGCTCTGTGTTCTCACTGTGAACTCTCCAGCTCTCGCCTGAGCCCCATTCCTCCCGTGCGCTGGACTCCATCTGCTCTCCCTGACACATGGACATTGCCCCGTCACCTGTCCACTGGGTCATCTCGTCACCCATAAATATCTTCACCTTCCTTAAAGGTAACTTCTCAACTTTCAGTGTGTGTGTGTGTGTGTGTGTGTGTGTGACTTTACACCCTGCATGTGTGACTCAACCCTGTTGAGTCCCCAAGTTTCATCAACACCCCCCTGCAGCTACTGGCCCAATTCTCTGATCATTTTTATAAGAAAATTTTACAAAAGAGCTCTGACCTTTTCTCCATATTTAAAACAATCGAATCAATTAAGAGAACCAAATTGAGCCTGAAACCAGAGGCTATAAAAATGACCTTGGAGATTTGACAAAGAAGCCATCAAGGAATGAGAAATATATGAAGGGAAATTTAAAAATTAATGCTTGGATTAAACAACAGATTACAGAAGGCTGAAAAATAATTGGGAAAATGGAAGATATATTTGAGGAAACTATCTAGAATGCAGCACAGAGGGACAAAAGTATAAACGATGAAAGAGAGACTAAAAACATGGAGGACAGAGTGGGAGGGTGTAAGATACATCCCAGTGGAGTTCAATGTCCTGGGCTGAAAAATGGCCCCCAAAGGACATCCATGACCTAATGCCTGGAACCTGTTAACGTAAGCATAGAAGGCAAAACAAAACAAAAGGTTCTTTGCAGATGTGATTAAGTTAGGGTGCATCGGATGGGGAGATGAGCCTTGATTATCCACGGTCCTTAAATGCCATCACGTGTATCCTTGTCAGAGGGAGACAACACACAGAGAGGTCACTATGAGGTCAGAGCAGAGAGAGATTTTAGGATGCTGCCCTTGAAGACTGGGGTCATGCTGACGCTAGCCCAGGCGTGCTGGCAGCCACCAGAAGCTGGAAGAAACAAGGCACACATTCTCCCCGAGAGCTGCAGAGGGAGCACGGCCCTCTCTGCCTCCCAAATCCAGACCA
>NW_006293088.1:714816-730196 GCF_000327345.1 Myotis davidii | reverse complement strand
CTGGGTTTCAGGCACATCCCCAGCGGGAGATGTGCAGGAGGCAGCTGGTCGATGTTTCTCTCTCATCGATGTTTCTGACTCTCTTTCTCTCTCCCTTCCTCTCTGTGAAAAATCAATAAAATATATTTAAAAAAACAAAAAAAAAAAAACTTTAAAAAAAAAAAACTGAACATCATAAGAATTTTATAAGATAGGCCCTAGCCAGTTTGGCTCAGTGGATAGAGGGTTCTTTGGTCGATTCTGATCAAGGGCACATGCCCAGGTTGTGGGCTCAATCCCAATAGGGGGCATGCAGGAGGCAGCCAATCAATAATTCTCTCTCATCATTGATGTTTCTATCTCTCTCTCCCTCTCCCTTCCTCCCTGAAATAAAAAAGACCCTTAAAATATAAGATAGAATAATGAGAGAAAAAGAGACAATTGTGAAAGCAAATATAAATATTAACCACCTAAAATGTAATATCTGCAGAAATTAATTTATCATTCATTGCAGTTCCAAATAAAATCTCAACAAGGTGTTCATGGCATATGACAATCTCTATTATCCTATATAATAAAAGCCTAATATGCAAATTGCCTGAATGGTGGAACAACCAGTTACTATGAGGCGCACTGACCACCAGGGGCAGACACTCAAAGCAGGAGCTTCCCCCAGCCCGCAGGCCCCAGGCCAGCCAAGGCAGGTGCCAGTGGAGGCCCCCAATCACCCCACCAGTTGCCCCGCAGAGGGAGGCAATCGGCGGTGGCAGGAGGCGGGGATGGTGAGTGAGTGGCGCCAGGCTGGCTAAGGTGGGTGTTAGCAGGCCTCCCCTTCCCTCCACCAATCACCCCATAGATCGGCCCTGATCACCAACCAGGCTTAGGAACCCCACCCGTGCACGAATTTTGTGCACTGGGCCTCAGTTTATAAGAAAGAGCAAAGGGCCAGGGACATTCCTGAAGAATTGCAAAGAGCAGGGCGTGGCCTACCAGCTATCAATGCACACAATATAAAGTGGTCATTAAAACTTGTTTGAAAGTGTTGGTAATTAGGGTACTGTGGTTTGGCTCAGGGATAGACACAGGGACCGGTGAATCAGACTAGAGAGGCTAGAAACAAACTCAAGCATGAATGGAAATGTGACCCATTTCCAAGAGGTGGTTCTGCAAAATAATACAGAAGATGAACTATTCAATAAATAGAGCTAGGACAGTTGCTTATCCATTTTGGGGGGGAAAAACCCTGAAATTTAATCCTTCTTTGTACCAAATTAATTCTAGGTGGACTAAAGACCTAAATGTGCAAGGCAAAACTTTAAGAAGAAAACATAGGAGTCGATGTAAACGAGGGAGGGATTTCCTTAAAAAGGCACAAAAGCACACACCATAAATGAAAACATCAAAAATTATACTGTGTGAAGAATAAGAACTTCTGTTCACAAAACACACCACTTATAACCTGACAAGGCAAGCCACGGATTAGGAAATGACGCTTGAAATGCAAATAATTTACAAAAGAGTAGGAGGGAAATATATAAAGAGCTCCTACAGGATCAATAAGAAACACAATAGAAAAAGGACTACAAAACATAGCCAAGCATTGCACAGACAAGGAATCAGGGATTGTCATAAACATGAAAAGACGCCCAACCTCATTAGGAATCAGGGAAACGCAAGCCTAAAACCTCCATCCGATGCCAATTGACACCCACCGGATTGGCACCCCGTTCAAGTCTGACAGCCCCAAGTGCTGTCGGGGCTGCGGAACAATGCAAGCTTTGTGCACTGCTCGTGGGAGTGCACATCCACACAACCAATTTGGATGTGAACGTGGCCTTGTCTAGCCACGTTCAGGTGCTACCCAGTGTTCTGATCCCTGTGTGCCTCACCTAGCAACCCTTCCATGTGTGCACCGGGAGAGGTAATAAATATTGATGGCGACAATTCCATGTCCATCAATAGGAGACTGGACTGATGATCTGGGGCTTATTCAGAAAACAGAGTGCGTTATGGCAGCGAGAATGAATGCGGGACAGCTGAACTCAACAACGGGGGTGGGTCTCACCAACCAAGGCACACGCACCGTAGGAAAATGCAGGCCGTCCAATTCTTATTCCTCCCCAAGTTCAAAGGCATGCAAAACCGTATTGTTCGGGACTGCACCCTTCCGTGAGAAAACTGTAAAGAAAAAGGGCCAAGGAATGACAAGTACCAAATGCAGGGTTGTTATTGCCTCCAGATGGGAGGGCAAGGGAATGCGGGGAGGAGGGACGCGGGGCGCGCTTCAGGAATGTGTCGTGTCAGCTCCTCGAGGTTGAAGGTGGGTATCTGATTTTATGATTGTTATTATTAACATCTCACATAGAAGACATGTCTTACGTGGGTGAAATGTTCTGAATTTCAAAAACAAAATGCAACCACCACCCTTGCTCTGGCGACCCTGAGAAAGGTGTGGGCTCCAAAGGGAGAAACTGGGGCTGCTCCCTCTCAGGGGTCTCATGAGTATTAACTGAAATGAAATCACAAACGTTCAAGAGCTTAAGACAACGCCCAGCCCAGGACAAGGTCCATATAGGTGTTGGCTCTTATTGCGATGGTGAGGGCTTGGCAGGAGGTGATGGTGGTGGGCAGAGGGAAGAGGAATCGATGTGAGAGATCTTTGCAGCTCAGAGTGATTGCACGAGGCAGCAAGAGGGTCCACCCTGACAGCCTGGCTCCATTCTACTGATGAACACACGTAGAGCTTACAGAGAACCAAGCTGGGACCAGAGGGGAGAAGCAAGTGGCAGTTTCGGGGGTGATGGCTGTTTTTCATGCATGTTTGGGGCACGTGGATGGCAATTTTTACCAATATGTGCCGTGCACTGGACGGAAGAAAGGTTGATGGAGAGCTTGTATAAAGGATGAGGAGTCGAGGATTTGCTGGAGGAACTGTCCCGAGCCTGCCCTGGGGCCGTGCAATGACTCTGCAGCTCACGAGTGAGGCTTTTCCAGCCCTCAGGCAACTCCAGAGAGGTTACTGGTCACCCTTTGACTCACCACAGAGCCTGCGGACCCCATGACTTTCTCCCGGCTTCTTAAAAATGCCCGGCATCTTGTTGGGCAGGTGTACAACGCCTTTGGAGGAGGCTACACTCGGAGGGCAGAGCAAATTCATCCCGGAACTCTCTCTCTTGGGTCTCAAGAGAACTTGACTCCTGGCCTGGCCTCTCGGAGGGCAGAGTTCTTGGAGATCCACCATGGCCTTGGCCCTTACAAGCAGATGTCAAAGTTAACCTTGATGCTGGTTCTAGGCCAGTGATGGTGAACCTATGACACGCGTGTCAGAGGTGACACGCGAACTCATTTTTTTGGTTGATTTTTCTTTGTTAAATGGCATTGAAACATATAAAATAAATATCAAAAACATAAGTCTTTGTTTTACTATGGTTGCAAATATCAAAAAATGTCTATATGTGACACGGCACCAGAGTTAAGTTAGGGTTTTTCAAAATGCTGACACGCCAAGCTCAAAAGGTTCGCCATCACTGTTCTAGGGTTTATACATAGGTCGACGCTCAACCACTGAGCCACACCGGCCAGGCTATGTCATTGGTTCTGGAAAGGACTTCAGGAGTCCCCTGGCAGCTCAGCCTCTGAACCCACCCAGACAGCCCCTCTCTGAAGGTCTCCTGTAAGGGAGACGCCACTGATTCCCTTGGGAACCTGTCTCCCTGTGGACAAGAAGCTCCTCTTGAAAAGCCCTGAGGCGAAGGCGGCCCATCGGGAACACACTGGCCTGTTCAGTCCGCCCTCAATGTCCCGTTTATGGAAAGCAACTGCACAGCGTGTAGCAAAAGCTTTAAAATAGCTTCAGCCCACATAGTTTCCTAATAAATAATTCTAAATAAACAACTGGACAACTGCATAAAGAGGCACTTACAAGATTGTATGTAATAAAGAAAAGTGATAAATGAGCTTTGTGTTAACTGCAGGAACTTACATGTGTATTGGTAAATCCACACAGCATAATACAATGCGTCCATTAAAAGTCAAACTTGGCTTGGGAGACTATTGAATGACATGGAAAAACGCAATATAGTATAAAGTGTAAAAAGCAGGTCATAAAATAGTATGTTTAATTTAGTCATATTTTTTAAGCATAGGAAAATTTAGAAAAAAATTGGAAACATGTAGCAAGATCTTAATAATGGTTATCTTTGGGGTGCAATATCATGGGCATTTATGCCTTCACTGTGACAGCTGCATTTTCAGAGGGTTTACAATGGGTATATAATTGTTTTAGTTTTAACTTTTTAATTACACCAGGAATGCATGATAACAGACTCCTGGTGAAATGTTCAAGCAAAACACATACGGCCAGCAGCACCTTTAACCTCCCCTCATGCCCTCCCCTCCCAGTGTGACCACTATTAGAGTTTAATGTCATGTCTTTGAGTCCTTTTCCTATGTGTTTCGCATGGATATATGAGTGTATTTAGACATATGTAGAATTCTTTAGTTTTGGGTTTTTTTTTACATAATTGGTATCATAATGTAGGTACTGTACAGATATGTAACTTGCCTCTTCACATACCCATAGACCTAGGAGATCTTTTCATGCTGGTATAAAGAGATCTACTCGGTCATTTTAACTGCTGCGTGGACTCTATAGAGTGGATGGACCACACCTGTCCGCCTACCCACAGTTGATGGATATTTGGGTTGTCCAGTTCCTGACCGATACAAACACCGACGCAGTGAAAGCGCTAGCTGTGCTTGTGTGCATGCAGGTGCACATGCATTTCTCCAGGGGAGAGGCTCAGTCAAGGCCACAGGCACGCACGCTTTCAATGTAAAGAGATAACCCCATGCCGGGCCAGTGTGGCTCAGCGGTTGAGTATCAACCCTTAAACCAGAGGTCACGGTTTGATTCCCGGTCAGGGCACATGCCCAGGTTGCAGGCTCAATGCCCAGTAGGGGGCATGCAGGAGACAGCCGATCAATGATTCTCATCATTGATGTTTCTATCTCTCCTCTCTGAAATCAATAAGAACATATTTTTTTTTAAGAGATAAACTCAAAATACTCTCCCAGTGAAATCTGCCTCTTGATTTTCTCACTGACAGTATTTAAGGTGCCTGTTTCTCCAAATCTTTACCAGCACAGAACCTCATCTGTCTTTTCATGTTTTGTGCATTACTTCAATAATAAGGGGAAAACCGGGTTATCCTAAGTCTTCCCGTTTAAACTCCCACCACCTGAGCATCCTCCAACGCGTCCGGCAGCCGTTCTGTCCCGCCTCGAACACCCAGGCCCCGGGGTGGCTGGTGTCACGTGCTACGGTCACGTTGAACAGCTGGGTGGGGAGGGTCCATGGGGCTGCAGATGAGAGGGGTGGTCCCAGAAGTGTGAGAATCATCTTCCATCACCAAACACTATCCACAGACTATTGGCTCTACCTCCAAGATAAATGTCAAATTGGTCCACCTCGGCGGTCTCCATCACCCCCATTCTAGATCCAGCTGTCCTCACCCATCACAGGAACCCCGAGGTTGTCCGCCATTGTGCCCACTTCCACTCTCATCCTTTCAGCCTTCCAGTGGGTTCACCCAACAGCCAAAGCCATCTTTCTTCAAAGGTAATGCCAATCACATGGCTCCCATTCTCAAACGCCTCCCGTAGCTGCCTGCTGGCCTGGGACTGACCCCAGCCCCTTTCCCTGCCCGCAGAGCCCCCAGATGGCCCCACCTGCTCTCTGACCTCATCTCCCCCCCCGCTCCCCCCCCCCTTGCTCACTACAGCCCCGGCTCCCTCTGACCCCACGTCGACCCCCAGCCTCCATGCCTCAGGACCCCTGCCCAGGTCATGCCCTCTATTGAGGGCTTTCTTCTTCCCAGACTGTTCCGGGCTCATCTTTCAGGTCTTGGCCTAAGTGCCAGGCAATCTGAATGGGTCCTCCCTTCCCCATCTCGTTCTGGTTTTCCGCCTGCTGCCTTCACACCACCTGTCACAACCGAAACTGAGAAGCTAATCCGTGTGGTTGTTTCAGGTATTTCAGGTCCATCTTCCCACCAGATGGAACCCATGAGGGCAGAGACTTGTCTATCATTTCTGCTCTTTATCTCCAGCACCAAACACACCCGCTAACGCACAGCAGATGCTCAGTGAGGGAGGGAGGGATGGATGGATGATGGATGGATGGATGGATGGATGGATGGATGGGCCATCCCAGGAAAGAGGGAGGAGAGACGGCCTGCTCTGGGGAGCCTTGGTCAGGTAGGAGCCCTGGGAGGCAAGGGGCACCAGCAGATGCTAAGAAGAGGCACATCTATTGTCACCTTCTGATTGTTTGCTGTTCTGAGATGCAGTTCTCCCCGTGACCCCAAATCTCAGTCAAGCCTGTGCTGCTCGGGTGAGTGACACCCTGAGAAGGGGTGAAAGGTGGATGGGGCTGCGCCTGAGAATCCTCGGTGATTTGGGGGAGCAGGGGACCCCACAGGGCCCCACGGTGGGGACTCGCTGGAGGGGAGAGTGGTCCCATGGGGCTAAGGAACTTGGTGGGTCCATTTTCCTACCAGATTCACCATCGACATTTTCAGAGGAAAAGGATCTTAGAAAAATATCAGAAAGAACAGCAGAGGTTTACTCCTTCTGGGAGGAAAGGCAGGTGCAGGGGGCGAGCCCGACCTTGGGGCTCAGCGACGTGTGGGGTTGGTCCCAGGCCCTCCTCTGCATCCCCATTTCCTCGCATGTAAAGTGGGCATGACAATCGCTGTTCACGTCTGGTGTCAACAGGTGACAGGAGATAACACATCTCTCAGGCGCCTGGCATTGGCTGCCACACTTTTGCCTTGTTCACAGCACGTGGAGGAAGGGAAGGCGCAGGTGCAGTGCCAACAGCAGGGGCCTGCGTGTCTGCATGGGAGGGTCAGCTCCCGCCCAGGCCCGGAGGGGCCCTGAGCTTGGTAAAAACTCAGCTTTAATGTCACCATTTTGAAATCCTTACTTTTTGAACAAGGGACCCTGCATTTTCATTGTTCACTGGGCTCCGCAAATTAAATTATGTTGATGGGGTGTGTGTGTGTGTGTGTGTGTGTGTGTGTGTGAGAGAGAGAGAGAGAGAGGAAGAGAGAGAGAGAGAGGGAGAGGGAGAGAGAGAGAGACGAAGGATGCTGGGGGATGCTCAATGAAGAGATGTTCTCTTCAATGAAGCGATGTTAGCTGATGGCAAAGACACCCCAGTCAATACCCACCCCTGAGCCAGTCCTACACTCCAACAAGCTGAGACTTCACTTCACAATAGCCCCTCTCAGCTCCAAAATCAACAACCAAAACAACCCCTCCTAGCCTTTGGGCTGTTACCCAAACACCCCCACACCTACAGGCCAAGGCCCAACACCCTGCCGGGCCAGGTGTGGGCTCCCTGCAGATTTTCCCAACGACTCAACCAGCCCAGAGGCTGTTTGCTGGTCATTTCCATACACCAGGCACGCGATCTGATCACTCCCTCCCCCAAGCACTGCCCGTGCCACCCTGTGTGCATCCTAGATGAGCCTTTACCACCCCCTTCTCCCTGGGCCTGATGGTGACCCCCCTGGGACCAGCCTCCTCTCTGTGCCCCTAAGGCTGGGTGCAGGGCTTAGAACACAGTAGGTGCTCAATAAATGCTTGCTGAAGTCATGTATGCACTCCTCCCACACACATTTATTATCTAGAGGCAGAGATGGTCACAGACAGGTTAACATAAAAGAAAGCAACTCAAGAAGTTTACAGACTGAGCAAGAATTTGAGACTCACCAAGATTTGGACCCTTCTTACCTTAGGCCATGCCTTCTGCAGGCTGGGCCTCTCCCCGCGGAAACTGGCGCTTCCAGGTAGGTGCTCAATGACCCGCTCAAAACCGGGCCTGCAGTGAGGGGGCGTGGAGGGGCCCTGACAGCGGGGAGGCCGTGGGTGGGCCGCTCCCCTCCCTGCACCTCACTTCCCCCTTGGCCAGGTGAACACCCTGGATCAGGGCTGTGCAATCCAATATGGTAGCCACTCACTTGAAATGTGGCTAGGACTTGAGGAACTGAATTTGAAATTTTATTTCTTTTTAATTAATTTTTAAAGCTGATATACAAGTTAGTCATTAGAGAATTTTTAAGTACATTTGGAACAACTTGGGTATGGGAAACTATTTTCTTCCCTTGTAAACTGGATAAAATATAAACACTGATCAAGTACTTCTAAGGAAAATTTGGATTTTGGACTAAGATGTTCTCCCAGTATAAAATACAGATTTCAAAGACGTCATATGAAAAAGGAATGGATTAGTAACTGGAAAACAGAAACAACTCCCACTAATCGATTAGACAAAGACAGAAAAACGGACAAGGAGCATGAACAGACAGTTCACAAGAGAAGAAACTCCAAGAGCCAATAAATACAAAATTACATGTCTAACCTCACTAGTAATCATGGAAATGCACATTAAAACGAGTTACCATTTTACACCCAAAACACAGTCAAATTTTTAAAAGGCTGACAATATCAACCGTTGGCAAGGACACAAAGAGATGGGAACGTTCAGACGCGGCTCGTGGTCATATAAATTAGTAGGCCAGCGAGCCACCTGGCAACTGCTAATGTCCAAAATGAGCACACCTTCAACCCATCAGCCCCCACTTCAGAATCAGCTGTGACAGTGAAAAACAACAGGATACAGCCTACACGTCTGTCAATAGGAGAGGGGACAGATAGAATATGATGTCTACATTCCTGTAATTCTACATAGCAATTGAAAATAAATTAACTAAGTGAATTCAACATCTGTCACGCAGGGTCAAATGAAAATACGCAGTCTTAACAGACATATGCACACTGCTTCCACGTATGCAAATTTAAAATTCTCACCTTAAAGAGAAAAATGCTTCCCTTTCCCCTCAGAGTAAAATGCTAATTTCTACGCTGGACCCCAAGGTCTATGTGATCTGGCTCTTGCTCGGCTCTCTACCGCCATCTCACACCATGTGCAAAGCTCCAGCCATGCCGGCCTCCTCAGGCATTCCTCAAGCACCAGCGGGCACCCCCACCTCAGGGCCTTTCTATTCACTGTCCCCTCTGCCCGGCACTTCCCGCAAAGCAGACTCCCCAGCACCTCCAGATGTTCTGTGTGCTGACTTATTTGCTTGCTTATTTCTTTGCCTCTCCCCACTGGACTCTAAGCCAGTGACGGGGAACCTTTTGAGCTCAGTGTGTCAGCATTTTGAAAAACCCTAACTTAACTCTGGTGCCGTGTCACATATAGAAATTTTTTGATATTTGCAACCACAGTAAAACAAAGACTTATATTTTTGATATTTATTTTATATATTTCAATGCCATTTAACAAAGAAAAATCAACCAAAAAAATGAGTTCACGTGTCACCTCTGACACGCGGGTCATAGGTTCGCCATCCCTGCTCTAAGCTCTAGGAGAGAAGAAACCTTGCCTTTCTTGTTGAGTGGTATGCCAGCGATAGAAAGCGTTTCATAAGAGCTCAATGAATCCTTCTTGAATGAGAGAATGGGACTTCCTCCAGGAAGCCTTTCCTGGTTGTCTAGACTCAGAGACATTCCTGAGCTCTGTATTCCTACGGCCCCCTGGCTCGGCTCTCTCAGCGGTTTTCCCACCGTGCTTCAGGAACTCCTGATCTGGGGTTCTTGAAGGGATGGCAAGGGACTCCATAAACATCCTAAAAGTGTAGGCCAAATTTCACGCGCTTACTACATTTCCTAGGTAGTTTTCGCCATGTTCTTAAAGGGGTCTACACCACAAACACACACACAACCCTTTCCTAACACTGCTGTTGCAGTTGGGTTATAATTTGACCAGGTCCACACCAGCGGTCGCCAACCAGTGGTCCGTGGACCACAGGTGCTCCATGAGGTCCGAAAGGTTGGCAACCGCTGTGTCCACACTGCGGGCTGCTTGAGGGCAAGCCGGGCACTGTTTTCATGCCAGTGCAGTGCCTGGCGTGTCATAGGAGAATTTCAGTGGCATCTGGAATGAATAAGTGAATACATGCAGCTTTCGGAGCCTGGGTACCAGGCTCATTTTCACTCTCAGACCCCTTGGTCGCTCATCAGAACTAGAACAGACTGGAACAGACAGGGAACAGAAAGCTGGCCTCAGAGCCAGGGCGGCTAAGCTCCCAGACGGGCAGGGCCCCGGACAGGGCTCTCCTCGGGCTCACCCTGAGCCCAGAGATGCTGATCCGTTACCGGTTTTTCACCCTGGATGCTGGCTGCGCCCTCCTCTCCCTCCGCCTCGCCCCGGAAGGGGAGGCAGCTTTGGTACCTGGGGTGTATCAGCTGAGATCGATGCAATCGCCAGGCTCAGGCAGCCCCATGGAAACCCCACAACAAGGCACCAAAACAGAGACCAAACCCTTTCTGGGAAAGTCAAGGTTGGAGAAGGGGTGCCTCCTCACCGGTGAGTTAGGAATCCAGAAATTCCGGCGGGGCCAACTGGGCCAGGGGTGTGGGACACTCGGCCTCATTCCATAGAAAGAAGAAACCCCAAGCTCAGGGATCCATCCGATGGGCCATGTGGCCAGAGTCTTTCTCAAGGCCCCTGGCACGCCCACAGGGGCATGTGCTTCCTGAGAAGTTCATGAATGAAGTTCAAGCAGGCTGAGCCCTCGGGTAGCATGAGGAATATTTAATAATCCTGTTGGCTACCATTGGACATAATCTGCATTTCTACAGATTTAATCCTCACAACACACCTAGGAACCCCATTGGACAGAAGAAGAAACTGAGGCAGGAAAGGCCAAGGAGCTTCTCTAGGCCCTTCAGCCAGCAAGGGGCAAGGCTGAGATTCAAACCGGTCACCTCATTCCTATGACCTTAACCTCCACGCCACAGCTGCCGAGTATGGAGCCCAAATTTGGTCACATGGGGCTACCCCTGATTATATTCGGGCCTCCCAGCCTGGCAGGGGAATCACCAGCACTTTCTCCATTTTAAAGATGAGTAAACAGAGAGTCAGAGAGGCTAAGTAATCTGCCCAAGGTCACACAGCAAGGCAAGCAATGGCAGAGACCCACGCCCATCTGACACCAACATGTTGGCTCTTAAGCCCTGCCTGGAACTGTTTTCCATAAGAGGGCTGGGCTGGTGTGGCCACTCTCCCCTCTCCGCCCCTTCCCATTCCAAGTCCAGAGTGTAATGAAGTCATTTTCTAGGCTGAATTTCTAAGACACAAAGCAGCATTTAAAACAATGACAAGTAAAAAGTCTGAGCTTGATAAATGGATGAATGAGTGAATGAATGAGTGAATTAGTGAATGAATGAACTACTGAATGCATAATGAACGGATGGATGAATTTCTCCCGACTGCAGTCTCTCTTCTCAGAGGAGAGTCTGCGATTCCCTGAGAGAGTCAGACCCAGGCGCCCACCAAACGTTCTCCCGCAGCCGGAGAACCCTCCATATCAGGTACAGGAGACGGGCTCGCGTGTGTTCCTGGAGGACTAGCCTTGTCCACAGAGCACGTTGTACACATGTTCTCATGATTTCTCCCCACAGGCACCGTGAGAGGCGTGCTGCTCTCCCGCTGCACATGAAGAGCCTGCAGTGCAGAGAGGGCACGTCCTGTTGTCACAGAGAAATAAGTGACAGAGTGGGGGTCACGGCAGACCCCTCACCCCTTCTCCTCCAGCCTGTCCCTGCATATAGGGTCCGAGACAGAATTACAGGGTTGCCAGAGGTTTGTCCAAACTACAGGCCAACAGGCCAGTGAGCAGCATCCATTTAGAGCAACGGTTCTCAACCTGTGGGTCACGACCCCTTTGGGGGTCAAACGACCCTTTCACAGGGGTCGCCTAAGACCATCGGAAAACACAAGTATAATTACATATTTTTTGTGATTAATCACTATGCTTTCATTATGTTCAATTTGTAACAATGGAATTGGGGGTCATCACAACATGAGGAACTGCATTAAAGGGTCGCAGCATTAAGAAGGTTGAAAACCACTGATTTAGAGGGAAATGGAATGGAGGCAAAGACATTCCAGGGGCTGTGCCCAGAGTCCCAGTCAGGCAGCCCGACCAGGCCAGGAGATTTCAGAGAGCTGCATGGAGGGCCCCCAGGTGGGGTCAGGCCAGAGACCAGGCAGAATCAGGGGCGTCACCCAGGGTTGGCAAAACAGGCAGAAGCCCAGCCAGAGGCAGCCCCGGGAACCTGGCAGAAGGGGAGCTGCAGAATCAGCAATGGGCCCCCGCCTGCCCTCCTGCTCACCCCTCCTGGTGGGCACAGGATCCTCCCTGGGGCCGCCAGATGCCAGATAATGGGCTGGGAGGGCAGCACCTCTCTGTATCTGGGCACGGAGCAGTGTTGCCCAGCCCAGCCAGGCCCTCAGCAGACAGCCAAGCACAATGGCTCTCTCAGGCAGGCAGACAATTCAGCCCTTTCAGGCTGAGGGCAGCCGGGCTGGCATCCCCTGCCCCTCTGTTTCTCTCTGGCTCCTGTAAGTGAATCACTCGAATTAATGACCCTGGGAACAATGAATGGGGAGCAGGTTTGAGTTCTCCTTGAGCAAACAGAAAGCTGGATCCCAGGCACACCGAGGCCATTGCCCCCGCTGAAGATCTATCGTGGGTGCTCCCGGGCCACAGCGCCACCCAACAGAGTGCCACGGAATTGCCACTAACTGTGACCATCGGAACCACGGAGGGTTAGGTTCATAGCGTCACGATCATTCGAGAGCGACGACTGTTCTAGTCACAGAGCTGCAGAAAGCCAGTGTCCCAGAACCACGAATCCCAGGGCTAGAATCACCAGCTCAGGGAATGACAGATGTGTAGGACCATCAACCCATCAACTGATAAAACCCAGCTCTTCACAGAGGGGGAAGGCCTTAGAGACCATCCTGTCTAAGGCTTCATTTTGCAGGTAGGGAAACAGCTGCTCGAGGTCACAGAGCGAGGGCTCAGACTTAGACCTCATCCCTCTGCATCCACGCTCCACTTCCAGGGAACGTGAGCAAGAGCCCACTGTGGCTGCCTGAGCTCCTGGACACTTGGCCCAGGGGCCTGCCCCTCGGGATTGGTCTGGCCCCACTCTGAGGGATGGTCTGACGCTGCCAGGGCACCTGTGGTCAAGCCCTTCCGTTGTGTCAACATCTGAGGCTTTGTGAGCGCTCATGTCAGGATGATGTCGCTGGCAAGTCTGGGCAGGCTTGGATTCTTTTAGCCCATCCCTCGGTCCCCTGCCTAATAAGGGAGAATAGTGCACCCTCATGACTTTTACCTGGGAGCGTGCCCACTGGTGAGCACACGAGGGAGAGAGCTGGTCCTCCTGGGTTTCAGCCTGGGGTGCCCATTGCCTCATCAGAGTCACTTCAGGTGGTGGCCACACAAGGAAACCCAACCTCCCAAGAGCCTATCACATGCAGGGCGCGGCCTGGGGGGCCACAGGAACAAGTGACAGAGTGGGGGTCACGGCAGACCCCTCACCCCTTCTCCTCCAGCCTGTCCGCGCATATAGGGTCCGAGACAGAATTACAGGGTTGCCAGAGGTTTGTCCAAACTACAGGCCAACAGGCCAGTGAGCAGCATCCATTTAGAGCAGCGGTTCTCAACCTGTGGGTCACGACCCCTTTGGGGGTCAAAACCCTTTCACAATAGGTCAATGCTCAACCACTGAGCCGCACCGGTAAAGCTAGAGAGCTCTTCTTTACATAATCCCTGACTTCTGCTCCTGGCTGTGTTGGAGTAACAAAAAACTTAAAGGGTCGCGGCATTAAGAAGGTTGAAAACCACTGATTTAGAGGGAAATGGAATGGAGGCAAAGACATTCCAGGGGCTGTGCCCAGAGTCCCAGTCAGGCAGCCCGACCAGGCCAGGAGATTTCAGAGAGCTGCATGGAGGGCCCCCAGGTGGGGTCAGGCCAGAGACCAGGCAGAATGAGGGGCGTCACCCAGGGTTGGCAAAACAGGCAGAAGCCCAGCCAGAGGCAGCCCCGGGAACCTGGCAGAAGGGGAGCTGCAGAATCAGCAATGGGCCCCCACCTGCCCTCCTGCTCACCCCTCCTGGTGGGCACAGGATCCTCCCTGGGGCCGCCAGATGCCAGATAATGGGCTGGGAGGGCAGCACCTCTCTGTATCTGGGCACGGAGCAGTGTTGCCCAGCCCAGCCAGGCCCTCAGCAGACAGCCAAGCACAATGGCTCTCTCAGGCAGGCAGACAATTCAGCCCTTTCAGGCTGAGGGCAGCCGGGCTGGCATCCCCTGCCCCTCTGTTTCTCTCTGGCTCCTGTAAGTGAATCACTCGAATTAATGACCCTGGGAACAATGAATGGGGAGCAGGTTTGAGTTCTCCTTGAGCAAACAGAAAGCTGGATCCCAGGCACACCGAGGCCATTGCCCCCGCTGAGGATCTATCGTGGGTGCTCCCGGGCCACAGCGCCACCCAACAGAGTGCCACGGAATTGCCACTAACTGTGACCATCGGAACCACGGAGGGTTAGGTTCATAGCGTCACGATCATTCGAGAGCGACGACTGTTCTAGTCACAGAGCTGCAGAAAGCCAGTGTCCCAGAACCACGAATCCCAGGGCTAGAATCACCAGCTCAGGGAATGACAGATGTGTAGGACCATCAACCCATCAACTGATAAAACCCAGCTCTTCACAGAGGGGGAAGGCCTTAGAGACCATCCTGTCTAAGGCTTCATTTTGCAGGTAGGGAAACAGCTGCTCAAGGTCACAGAGCGAAGGCTCAGACTTAGACCTCGCCCCTCTGTATCCACGCTCCACTTCCAGGGAACGTGAGCAAGAGCCCACTGTGGCTGCCTGAGCTCCTGGACACTTGGCCCAGGGGCCTGCCCCTCGGGATTGGTCTGGCCCCACTCTGAGGGATGGTCTGACGCTGCCAGGGCACCTGTGGTCAAGCCCTTCCGTTGTGTCAACATCTGAGGCTTTGTGAGCGCTCATGTCAGGATGATGTCGCTGGCAAGTCTGGGCAGGCTTGGATTCTTTTAGCCCATCCCTCGGTCCCCTGCCTAATAAGGGAGAATAGTGCACCCTCATGACTTTTACCTGGGAGCGTGCCCACTGGTGAGCACACGAGGGAGAGAGCTGGTCCTCCTGGGTTTCAGCCTGGGGTGCCCATTGCCTCATCAGAGTCACTTCAGGTGGTGGCCACACAAGGAAACCCAACCTCCCAAGAGCCTATCACATGCAGGGCTCAGAGAAGCTACTAAGAAGGACACTGGGCCCACCTTCGAGGCCCCTATAGTCCACCCAGAGCCACATGTGTATGTGATTATTATAAGTCCAGGCCGAGAGTGGCAGCAGCAAATTCAGAAGAGACAGGAATTAAAGGCTTCATGAATGAGGGGTAGCATTGAAGCCATTAGAGAACTCTTATTCTTTTTCCTTAAAATGTATTTT
>NW_006293088.1:713464-714707 GCF_000327345.1 Myotis davidii | reverse complement strand
GGTTCAAGCACGTGCCCTGACCTGGAATCGGACCATGACCTCTTGGTCCATAGGTCAATGCTCAACCACTGAGCCGCACCGGTAAAGCTAGAGAGCTCTTCTTTACATAATCCCTGACTTCTGCTCCTGGCTGTGTTGGAGTAACAAAAAACTAGACTTACCTTCTCACCCTAAAAACCTAGAAAACTGAACAAAATATAAAACACAGTGGTTTTCAAACAATGAAAAACAGGCGTGACAGTATATGATCCCCGAGAGAAGAGAAACAAATGAGGAGAGCCCCTGACTACCTTGTTTTTCTGCCTGGAGTCAATTCCAGATCATGGTTCAGGGAGCGGAATCCCAAGTATACATTAATTTTGCTGAATTAAAATTTTGGAGATTGGAGTTCAAGGATGCAGCTCAAAGTTGTGTGTCAAAGTTCCAGATAGAAGGAAGCTGCACAGTAAGAGAGATCCAGAAATTTGCATGCGACCTTCCAAAGGTGTCGCTGAGCACTAGGGTGAAATCTCATGAGACCGGGCGAATAGCAACTGACAAGTGGCAAGCTGAACATTTCCCAAAGCTCACGCGCGACAGGAAACAGTTGAGTTACGACCAGCCAGAGTGGTGAGAAGTCATTGAAAACCTAGAACCTTCAAGGGAGACTTTGTAGAAGTCATGCCTTAGCTGTAAGCTGAGCTGCCCCTAGAGTGAGGGCTAGTCCAGACCAGCCATAGCAAAGCTGTAAAATAGGCTTCAAAGGCATGAAGCTGATCTGCAAGCAACCCAGCTGCCTGTTACAACAAAGCCCGACTTCTTCATAGAAAGACGACAAAACTGAAACACTCAACTACATAACCTCCATAATGTCCAGCATTGAGTCAGAAAATACTATCTGTGCCAAGAGGCAGGAAAAGATGACTCACAGTCAAAAGAAAAAAAATCAATCAAGAAATGAACCCAGAAATGACAGGGATAATGAAACTAGCATACAAAAATATTCTATGTTGAAGTATGTAAAATATATATATATATATACATAATGAGAAGAAAAAATGGAAGACATTTAAAAAATCAAGTGGAACTTTTTGAGGTGAAAAATATAATATCTAAAATGAAAAACTTTATTGGATGAGGTTAGCAGCAGATTAGACACTGCAGAAGAAAAGTAACTGACCCTGAAGGTGTAGCAATGACTATCGAAGAGATGAAGCACAGGAAGAAACCAGACTGGGGTTGGGGGGGAGATGAACAGTGATGA
>NW_006293088.1:709064-712196 GCF_000327345.1 Myotis davidii | reverse complement strand
CCTGAGCTGTGAGCTGAGCTGCCCCTAGAGTGAGGGCTAGTCCAGACCAGCCATAGCAAAGCTGTAAAATAGGCTTCAAAGGCATGAAGCTGATCTGCAAGCAACCCAGCTGCCTGTTACAACAAAGCCCGACTTCTTCATAGAAAGACGACAAAACTGAAACACTCAACTACATAACCTCCATAATGTCCAGCATTGAGTCAGAAAATACTATCTGTGCCAAGAGGCAGGAAAAGATGACTCACAGTCAAAAGAAAAAAAATCAATCAAGAAATGAACCCAGAAATGACAGGGATAATGAAACTAGCATACAAAAATATTCTATGTTGAAGTATGTAAAATATATATATATATATACATAATGAGAAGAAAAAATGGAAGACATTTAAAAAATCAAGTGGAACTTTTTGAGGTGAAAAATATAATATCTAAAATGAAAAACTTTATTGGATGAGGTTAGCAGCAGATTAGACACTGCAGAAGAAAAGTAACTGACCCTGAAGGTGTAGCAATGTAACTATCGAAGATGAAGCACAGGAAGAAACCAGACTGGGGTTGGGGGGGGAATGAACAGAGCTTAGTGTGATATGACACCAAATGGTCTAACATACGTGTAATTGAAGGTCAGGAGAGAGAAAGAAAAAAATAGCAGGAAATATTTTTGAAGAAATAATGGCTGCAAATTTTCTAAATTTGATTAAAAAAAAATAAAATAAACCCACAGAATCTCAATAAACCCCAAGCAGAATAAACATAAAAACCTTGCACCAAGACACATCATAATCAAATTGCTGAAAGCCAAAGATAGTAAGAAAATCTTAAAAGCAAACAGAGAAAAAAGATTGTTACATGCAGAGGAGCAACGATGAGAATGGAAAGGCTTCCCATCATAAATCATGCACGCCAGGAGACAATGGGCCCTCTCTAAAGCACTGGAAGAAAAAACCACCAACCCAAAATTCTAGGTTTCCAGCAACAATACCCTTCAAACAATGAAGGAGAAACAAAAACTTTCTCTTTAGAACAAACACCGAGAGAATTTGTCACCATCAGACCTGCATTTCAAGAAATAATAAAGGAAGTTTTTCAGGTGAAAGAAAAATTACAGTGAGTGGAAACTTGAATCTACATAAAGGAATCAACCCGTGAATAAATATAAAGGCATTTCCACCTCGTTTGTCAACTTTTTAAAAAGATAAGCAAAAATAACAGTGTCTGCTGGAGCTTACAATGTATGTAAATGCAAAATATAAGACTGCAATAACACATAAAGGACAGAATGGGGAATGGAAATGTTATTATAAGTTTCTTATATTATCTGTTATAGTGATTTGTAGTGTGTCCACTCAGCTAAGCGGGAATTACGTTTCCCAGAATTCCTTTCCCTATATAGTTCCAAGTTACCATGGGTCACAGAGACATTTTGTGCAACATCTGGATGCAGTAGCTACTTGCTTTTTTGTTTTTTGTCTGTTGTTTCTTGTTTTCTGATCACTCCGAGAGTGACGCCAGGTGCAGTTCACACTCTGTCACTTAACTGCTGGGTCATCTTGTCATCCTGAGGCAGCAGCTGGGCCCACAGCTCCTGCTGTGTCAGTTTCTCCATTCCTAGCCCAGGTGTGTATTTAGCTTCATGATGAAGAGCCCCAGTTTTTCCTATCGGTCATTCACATTGAAGTTACCGTCTTGGAAGACGTGAGAGGTGACCCTGGGGTGCTGGTTTGTTTCTGCCCTTCCCTCACTTTAAATCCATCTCTTCTTCCCAGGATCTTTCCTTTCACTGTCAGAAAAGAGCCGTGGAGTTGTATAAGGTTCAATTCTTATAACAAATCTATTTCATATATCACCCCCAGTGGTTCTGCTTCTTTGATTGAGCTCTAGTAAATATGAAACGTGACATAATATCATGTAAATACTGTTGTATAAGGTTCAATTCTTATAACAAATCTATTCCATACATCATTCCCAGTGGTTCTGCTTCTTTATTTTCTTTTTTATTGCTTAAAGTATTACAAAGGGTATTACATG
The DNA here is from genome assembly GCF_000327345.1 of Myotis davidii. Taxonomy (NCBI): domain Eukaryota; kingdom Metazoa; phylum Chordata; class Mammalia; order Chiroptera; family Vespertilionidae; genus Myotis; species Myotis davidii. The sequence goes on along the minus strand of NW_006293088.1, from coordinate 710,168 downwards.
TGTATCCTTCCTCCCCCGCCACCACAATCCCCTGACCTCCCCTACCTCCCGGTGTCTTATGTCCATTGGTTATGCTTATATAACCATAAATTTTTTAAGAAAGTATTTAAGTTACCTATGTCTTCTCTATAATTTGGTTTACTCCTCATTCAGGTGGGAGCAGTGGAGGGGAGAGTATGCTATATCAAAAGTATTCGTTAAGCCCTAGCCGATTTTACTCAATGGTTAGAGTGTCGAACTGCAGACTGAAGGGTCATGAGTTCATTTCCTGTCAAGGGCACGTGCCTTGGTTGCAGGCTTGATCCTCAGCTTTGGTCAAGGTGCATGCAGTAGGCAACCAATCAATGTGTTAAGTCCTTAACTTAAAAGACCCTCCAAACCCCTTACCTATCTCTCCAACCTTACTCCTATCACACTCCCTATCACACTCCACTCTATTGTCTGACTAGCCTTCTTTCACTTAATCGACTTAGATAGACCTATATGTTTGTTCCTAAAGAGAGAATTACTAGAAAGAAGACTGATTTCTCCATGTGGACCACAGTAGTAACAGGAGGCCAATCTCATAGGGAGAAATTGTAGTTGTTTCTTAAGTACAAAAAAGGAGGGAAGAGAAGGAAGACAAGCACCACAGAACTACTCTGCTATCCCACATGAATGCTGCTGAGATATTGCCCAAAGGAAAAAGTTATGTTCATGTCAAGTCTCAAAGTTTAGTTGTCACTGGCTATGTACTGCTGCAAGACTGCTTTCTCTGGGCCAAGTATAATCAAGGCTTTCAACCTTGAAAAGATTAGGGCATCATTCTTTCATCTTTCCCCTCTCAGTCTGAAAACATTTTTGTATCTTATATACCAGAGAGATCACAAGGCATATGAGAAAACACAGATTGTGAAGTAGGAGGAATTGATTAAGTTAGGAAAGGCAAATCATCAAATTTTGCCAATTACTTATTTCTGCAGTGTCTCACAGTATGAACCACAATTTATATACTGATACCGTTAAAAACTGCCATACCTGTTTGCCATTATAAATATAATTAAAACTATATGGATTGAAATAGAAACTAGATGTGGGACAGGACCACTGGCCTAAAAAGAAAGA
>NW_006293088.1:707668-708716 GCF_000327345.1 Myotis davidii | reverse complement strand
TGCTGCAGTTTGACAATCTGTTTGAGGCAGCTCTGCCTCTGTATCTATTATTGTTCAAAAGTTTATAATGGTCTCTATTATCCATGAATGAGTGGGATCATGTGGTATTTTTCCTTCATTGACTGCCTTATTTCACTTAGCATAATGCTCTCCAGTTCCATCCATGCCATTGTAAATGGTAAGAGTTCCTTTTTTTTAACAGCAGCATAGTATTCCATCGTGTAGATGTACCACAGTTGGTTCTACTTCTTTGATTGAACTCTTGTAAATATGAAAAGTGACATAATATCATGTAAATACTATGTGATAAGTTAAAGATGCATATAATTAACCCTAAACTAACCACTAAAAATAAATACATAAATAAATAAGTGAAAATAAAATGAAATCATAAAAAATAATCCAAAAGAAGCCAGACAAAGGGAAATGAAGGAACAAAAAGAGATGGGACAAATAGAAAGCAAGTAGCAAGATAGTAGATTTAAGTCCAACCATATCCCTAATTATACTAAATGCTAATCTTCCTCAAAACGCCAACTTAAAGGCAGAGATTGTCAGATCTGATATAAAAAAGCAAGACCCAATGACATGCTGGCCTACAAGAAAACCACTTTAAATGTAAAGGAACAGAAAAAGTAAAAAGCTGGGAAAATATAGAGTAGAAAAATACTAATCATAAGAAAGTCAGGGAGAAACCAAGATGGCGGCATAGGTAAACACCTGAAATTGCTGCCTCGCACAATCACTTCAAAAATAAAGTGATTTTTTGCAATCTAAAATTACCTAACAAACGGACACCATCCAGAACCACAGGAAGGCTGGCTGAGTGGAAATTCTACAACTAGAAGGAAAGAGAAAAGCAAACTGAGACTTAGAGGAGGTTCAGAAGTGAAATACAAAGGTGATGGAGGTGTGTGTGGAGCAGGCTGGCGGCTGAGGGCGTGGTTGTCTTTTTCAATCGGGAAGGAGTCTCAGGCTCTGAGCTCCAGTTCCGGGAGAGTCTCTGGGGACCCAGACTCATACAGGAGAAAGTGGACTGTCTGGCATC